>NC_046157.1:13414797-13730850 GCF_011064425.1 Rattus rattus
GACTTTGGTATCTTTGATGTTATTGTGGCAGCCATTGCTGCTGCAGCCACTGTATTTACAGTGTCTGGAATTGCCCTCCCCCATTCTGATGTTAAGGTCAATGCGGTGGGTAAACTTGCGGGAGTAGTTGCTGATAATTGGGAATTCTAAATTTAAATCAACTGGAACAGCTTGACAATGGCTCTTGGTGTTATGGCCCTTGGTGTCTTGGCCCTAAGGCGCCACAGTAGTAGGCTTTGTGCTTATCACGTGCACAAACAGCACTCCAAGTCCTGGGCAGCAACTGAGCAGCTATTGCTCTCCTTGGTAGGAGACAATCCCCCTGCCCAAATTGGGCTTGGCCTTCATGAGAAGCAGTTAGCCAAAGACAGGCAATGCTTTGGGACCAATCCTCACCTAAGACAGGAAACTTTGAGACTGGCAGAGTTTTTCCAGAGACGCGAAATAGGTTGCCACCCCAAAGTGTCCTAAGACAGGCACTACTTAATAAAAAGTAAAAAGGGGGGACTTGTCGGACCCTCCTGGGTCCTATGCAGTATTTGACCTCTACTGAGCCCTGCTGATGCATGTAAAGCCTTTTCTTCCCAACAAAGGAACACCTTCGCTGGGTAGCGACACACCTGGGTGTACACCTAGGCGATGTCCATTCATTCCTGTCTTTTGTTCTCAGTCTTTGTTCCTGGACTTAGGCTGGTCTTCCTGGATTTCTCCCCAGTAAATTTTGGGCATGTGTTTGATCTTTTGTTCCTGAAGCCTTAAGTCAGGTTTTCCCACTGTGCTTCCTGGAATTTTCCACCCAGTGAACTTGGGGTATATATTCAGTGAATAAATCTACAGTTTTGGCATTCTTATGATGTGAATGAGCCGAATATGTGTGTTTTTCAATCCTGCAGGCTTACGCCTGGATCTTGGTGCCATGTCGGTGCAGACATCGACAAATTACATCAGACTTCCTTGGTAGAGACTAAAGGTGTATTTTGAAGAATGCTTGGGAAGAAGCTTTGTGTGATTGTGATTCGAGAAGCCATTTGAATCAGACACAATAGACCAATAATGTAATAGATAGAAATCCCTAGCCATTATCAAGGGAATATCAAAACCAATTATGGTTATACCACAGTAATTACAGCAGATGCTAAGGTTGGCAATTTTGGTAGAAATCGCCTATCAGACCTTGTAGACCACTTTAAAAGATTTATCTATTTAACTTTTGTTTTTCTGAACCTGTGAAATATATGACTAAAACAAGAGGACCTATGTTGGCAGCAGGTCTTTCTTAACTTCACATACTTTATGTAACAATATTTAATATTGGGATTTCAGGGAAGATGCCTGAGAAATGTCCTGGAAGACTAGAATGGAAGCCATAAATTTGGGAAGAAATGCAGAAATAAGATTATTTATTTTGCATGAAAAACTAAGACAGTCAAAATGAGTACCTCTGGTTAAAAGTATTTGAAGATTTAGTCAAAATTGTATGATGAGGGAACATTCATTCTGATTTTTAGTGTCTCTTGTATTGATTCCATACCATAAATGTGTGCGTATTGCTAATGATATGAAATATGTAATCTTAGAGACTAACATCACATTTTTACCTGTCAGGAAAATGGAGTCTATATAGATAGTAAGAGAAATATACATTAATACATAAGAAGTATATATTAGTGTATATAAATAACACATTCATTCTACATAGTTTATAAATATATAACTTATAACTGTATATCATATAATACATTATAAATATATTTATAAATATATAGTTTATGAATATATAATTTATATATTTATTATTCATATATAATAAATGACCATTTATTTATTATTGTATCTATAGGGACTCCATTTCTTTGATAGGTAAAATTGTGATGATAGTCTCTAAGATTCCAGGTGTTACATTCTAGACATGTATTATACCACTCAGTATGACAGTGGACAAATCATACACTTCTCAGGAGCTATCAAGGAAGAAGAGAATTCAAGACCACTCCTCAGCTTCTTTCAGACAATGAGGAAGTTGAAGTCACTGTATATTTTTATGTCACTTCCCAGAACACCAACAGAGCTGAGCTCTCGGATTTCAAATATATAATCAATGAAAGGATTTACAGTGACTGCATGTGGATTAAGTAGACCTACACAATAGTATATATTTATAGAACATGTGCTTTAAAAAGAAGTTAAATAAGAAATTGCAAACCCTTCTATTCAGGTTTCTTAAGTACACAAAGATAAAAATGGAAACCAAAGATTTGTTCAAGGGCCAAGGGCATAGCTAAGAGCCCACTGCAAACTCCTCAGTACTCCTCAATTGTTGCAAGAGTATTTATACCTGAAAGAAAACAACATCTCAGAAGTGATTGCAAGACAATAAGACAGGAAATCTGGTTCGTTCACATTTTTCTCTTTTCTTCCCTGTGTCAGGGTAAGCCTCCCATGGAGAAGGTTATGCCATGCAAAGCATTCAACTAAACAGCTGAATTATGTTTATGCCACCTAGGGATTCTTATTTGTGGCACAGCTCTAATCAATGACCCTGGAAGAAAAGTGCGTGCGTGTGTGTGTGTGTGTGTGTGTGTGTGTGTGTGTGTGTGTGTGTGTGTTATGCCTACCAATTCTACAATTTTCAGCTATTCAAACATTTGTCCTTTCATTTTACAAATAAGTAATTCACAGAGAAGCAGCATATTCCTCCATCCATTTTACGTTTATATAAAGACTGGAATAAAATGAATTAAGAATGCACATGGTTTGGTTTTGACTTAAGCTAGTTTGTCTTTTTCAAATTAATTTCCAAACTGTCTTTTCATTTCAGGCATCTTCTGCTGCAGAGCACCATCAAACCACTAGTGAATGCGATAAGCTACTGAAGTTAATATTGACAGCTCTGCACTTCACTTCTTTTGTGTACAGAAAAGAAGGCTTCAGAATGCACTGTGAAGAGAAAGTGAATTTAGAGACTGCTGATTCTCACCACTGTTGTGACAATGTGGGTGAGGGAGGGTAGGTAGTTGCCACTTCCTTACAGAATTTATAGACAGCGTAGATGAGATCATGTAAGACAGAGTGGTTTTTAAATGTCTGGGATGAGAGACATAAAGGGCATTAAATTAAAAGACATAAAATCAATTTGTATTTTACAAATAAAAAGCCGCCATTAAACGCTTCACCCAAAATTAAATGGAAGTAAGTCAGAATCAGAAAGCCCAAGCCATGACTTTAAGTAACAATCTTTCAACGCTGTCTACTGACTTTCTTTCTTTCTTTCTTTCTTTCTTTCTTTCTTTCTTTCTTTCTTTCTTTCTTTCTTCCTTTCTTTTCTTCTTTCTTTCTTTCTTTCTTTCTTTCTTTCTTTCTTTCTTTCCCTTCCTTTTCTTTTCTTCCTTCATTTCTTTCCATTTCTATTCTTCTTCCTCCTCCTTCCTGTCTGTCTCTCTCCTCCTGCTTCTTTCCCCATTGTAAAATTTAAGATCTTATATAGAAATAGAAGGACAACAATCAATCTCAAAGATCTGGAAGAATTGTTTGAGATCTCAGAATTTTTGAGTTTAAGTCTGATCTTTTTTCTCCCTCACTAGTTTTGAGATGTACCTAAGTGGAATCATTCTTAAATTTATAATGAATTAAGATGAAGATCATAGGGATACTCCCAATATTGTATGGACCAGAAGATTATAGCACTTGGAACAAATCCTGCAATGTGGAAACAGTCAATCCACACCAGAAATTCTTGTGCTGATATAGTGCTATGCTGCTCCATTAAAGAGGTCTCTTGTACTGGACTTCGTATTAGTCACCATAATGCAATGTTATATTAAGGCATTCCAACTTTATCACACTGACTATGAGGTCAAAGAGAGTGTATAAGACAGGACTGAAGAAACTCTTGGGGGGAAACCAACTTCAAGCTAAGCCATATAATTTATTGTTAGAATACCTGGCAGAGTCATCTCTGAAATAAGCATGCGTTCATTATCAGTTCTCCTTTGAGGAAGGCCATGAGATCTTTGAAGGGATTAAAAGATTAGTTATTTTCCATATATGGACAACATTTTAGAAGCTTAACAAAAAGGAGAGTCTTTGACACAATAGATCCACAGTAAGCAGCATACACCAGAATCACAGATCCAATTCTATTAAGGTATGAGGGGTGGGGAGTTGAAGTTGCTCTAACCTATCAGACTTGTAATTTTCTCCATGATACTCTTATAAGCAATCTCTCAGTTACCATTTATTGATTTGAAAGAAATTCTTATTCCCTAAGGAAATTCATTCATGATTTGAATCAAACTTTGTTTTATAGTAAGTCCTGCATATATAAATCAACCCCTAGTCCAAAGAGAGTAGTATTCTGTAATACAAGACTAGGTAAAGTACTATCAATGTTATTAGCCTTAAAAAATAATCTGTGTTTGAGGACTATGAGATAGTCCCTACCAAAATATTCCTAAAATTAAATATGTCAGGCTTCTCCCCACATATTTTCCTGCTACATGAGACTTTCCCTGCTCTCATCATTACCTCATTTTTTATCTCTGATTCCACAGTGTACTGTTAGTTGATAATCAATCATCTCCTGATCATGGTCATAGTGGATAAAATCTATTTTACTTTCTGCTGACCTAACTTCCATTACTGTCATCAATATTTCAGAGCTGCTAACTATCACTTTCAAAAACAAGATGCTTCTATCCAAGAGCATTTCTCCAGGACTAAGACAATTTTCTGAAATGAAACTATCACTGCCTTGGAACTGCTTAGTGATGTGAATGCTCCTGTTCATCTAACCACATAATAAGAATGTGTTTTGTCCTTTTCAAGTGCTATGGTCTCAATAGCTAGCGAAGGAGAAGCCAGGGAAAGGTATTGTGTCTGTGGATCAGATTATGAGTTTAAGGCTTGCCATCCCTTCTCCTTTGCACTTGAAATTCCCTTCAAATTAGTTTCAAAAACAAAGCATGATAGCTAAAGGACATTGACACTAACAAGAGTGCAGCATAGTTTCCACATTCTCTTACCTCTAACACAAAAGTTCATCTCAGTAACTTTTAAATGTGTGTTTAAAGAAGACAGTATTTTCGGAACTTAGACCTTAAACTGCTGACCCAGTTAAGACATTTGTGAATATCATTATTGTTATGGGGCGTTTTAGAGTCAAATGTTGCAGAGAATTGAATCTCAACATTGGGGCTATAACTTCAAATGAAGTATTTTAGACTTTGTGAACATTTAGCTCATTGGTCATATTATTTCAATTGCCAGTAGAAATGTCACCAGAGTTCAGTGTGACATCTAGTCCCAGTAAAAGCTTCTTGCAACTGAAAATTATGAAGATGTAATCACCCAGATATACTCCTCTGAATGTATTCCTTAGTGTAGACATCTGGTTCATTTATTTGTCTGCCTACACAAACAGAGCAAGCTGAGTGAGGACCAATGAAAATAATATTTGAAAAACACTTTGTCTACTATAAAAATATTTATTAAGGGGTTGGGGATTTAGCTCAGTGGTAGAGCGCTTGCCTAGGAAGCGCAAGGCCCTGGGTTCGGTCCCCAGCTCCGAAAAAAAAGAACCAAAAAAAAATATTTATTAAAGCATACAGTGCTATCTTTAAGTCACTCTGTCTTAGATCATTCACCATCCCATCTCAGATGAGTACTCACACAGTTTCAGCTAAATATGCAACATGTATTACCACCATTTCTGCCTTTCCACTTAAGACATCTTTGAGCCTCCCTGGTCTGTCACACTAAATATACATAGTGAGGGAGTTATATAGTTTAAACCATATCTCTGGTTTCCATCCAATTAAGGGTCTCGGTAATATAGAAAGGAGTCTACAATCTGAGAGAGAAGAGGGCAGTTGACTTCCAAAGAAGAGACTAGAGGTATGAGTTATGGAAGGAACTGTGGATCAGATTATGAGTTTAATACAGGCTATGATAAAGAGAAGAATCAAGAAAAACATTGGCACTTTCCTGAAGAGCTACAGGTTGCAGTAAGCTAAGGTGGGAAAACATTTAGGACAAAGAGCATCAGTTTAATTTTGGATACTTCAGGTCTTGGGTATATGATAGGTAGCCAAGTGAAGTTGTAAGGTAAACATTTGGATATGAGAATTTAGACTATATGGGAGAAATACAGTCTGAAGTTACAAACCTACCATTGTTGAAATAGAGTTGATATGAAATAACTAGGCAGTGAGACAGCATAGAAGAAAATATAAGATATATCCTATCCCTGAACACCTCTGCTCTCGACCTGAAAAGAGAGGAAAAGGAGCCAAGTGAAAACTTAGTTTATGTAACCCATGGTGTACTTACTTAGGTGTACATGGTGCACATCTACTTAGGATCTATAGAGTTTGGGCAGGTAAACTAAAGTGTCTAATCAGTCAACTTACTGTCTGCCTCTCACTTAAAGAACCAAATCTGAAAGAACCATTTGCTAGAGGCTTGTTAGGAACTGAGGTTCAAATTTACAGCCACTTACACAGACAATGTACACATTCACTTTAAAAATCTGAAATGCCTCTTCTGTTCCAGGGTATAGAAAGAAAAGACATAGTTAAGATTATACTGTGGAAGGCTTTCAAAGAGGACCAGCCTCAAGGTGTTCCGAAACATTAGTGGTCGGCGAATAAGCTAAAGACCTTCCCCAACACCAGCACAAGTGACTCATATATTGCTTTGGCAAATCAAGCTTCAAGAAACTGACAGACATGTTTACACTTTAAATCAACTTCATGAGGAATCTACAGGTGTGATAAAATGTTAAATAGTTTGCTTTCAAAAAGCTTCCAATTTCTAATGACATGCCTTGGCTGTCTTTGACTAGTAAGATCACTCACCATCATAAATAGACTCCAATTTGAGTTTTTAGTAGGAACGTAGAGGAAATTACTAGGGAATACCCAACATTTTAATGATATGAGGCCTATACCGGGAAGGAAGCACTCCATTCAACAAAGTAAGCCAAGCAGAGCATTAAAACTATGGCCACCACTACCACACTTTATTATTCTTATTTTAAAGATCAGCCTCAGCTACAGGAAAGACCTTGAAATATTTAGTTACTGGTTATTGCCTTCTGTTTGCTCCTATGTTGTCTGATGCCATAGCTGTGCATTATACTGTGGCTTAACTTTCCTCAGCATGCTATTTAATAGAAACCTCCATCTCTGCTGACTGGCAATGCCCTCCAGTGGTCATTTTGGAAAAAAAGCCTGAAATAAGGTCCCAGTTCTCACATGCCACAAGCTAGGCAGTGATGAGAAAGGGCTGCTAATTATAAAGCTTATAGAATCTTTAAAATAGGGTTCTTCTGATATCCCATCCCTCTTAATGTTCTTTCCAAGTGTGCTTTCTCTCTCTGTCTCTCTGTCTGTCTCTCTGTCTCTGTCTGTCTCTCTGTCTCTGTCTCTCTCTCTGTCTCTCTCACTGTCTCTTTCTCACTGTCTCTCTCTGTCTCTCTGTCTCTCACTGTCTCTCTCTCTCTCTGTCTCCCCCCCACCCCATTACTTCCAAACATACAAATCTGCATTCAGTATCACTGCCATCTTGATATAGATTTACATGCTTAAACAGAACTTGTGGCAAGATGGGAAAAATGCAGGCACAAAGTGTTTGTACTATTTTGGGTTTGCCTGAGTCCTAGAACAAAGAAGAAGATTATCTGCAGAGTGTTTTATTCCTGGAAAATAAGTCCAAAAACAGCATTCACTGCATGCTTTTCCCAAAATATGTTGCCTAGTGACCAAATTGAATCCATTGTCAATTGATCTTCTGGGAGCCTCAATGGACGGTCTGTTTGGCTACCCATTATGGGAAAAAACGAGCTTGCAGAGTTCAGTCTGCCAGTGGAGAAGAGTGGAACAGAGGACAGGAAAAGGCTGTTAGTAAGAATAAAAGAGTAATATGGGAAGATGGTTATTTTTATGTAAAATGTAGAGAAAAAGAGAATTTGTGACAAAAGGATATGTGTATATTTTGGAGGCTTTGTAGTGACAAATCTGCACAAGCATACAGGCATTTGCTTCTCACATCCGAGAAAACTGTGTTGAAGACAATTATGCAATTTGACACGTAAAACAACGAACATCTGCATCAAGAATAACTTCTTTGAAAAAGAATATTATGACAAAAAAGATTATATAGAAGTTTAGAGACAAGTAGTAAGGATCACAGAAAAACAAGCATATACAGTTGAAATGTATAACTGTGTGTGTGTGTGTGTGTGTGTCTGTGTGTGTGTGTGCGTGCACAAGCATGAGCACGTGTGTGTTAGTTACTCAGTTTGGACAAATATAACAGAGCAGATTGTGTAGCTGGATTCCTCACACAGAAAGTTATGCTCTCACTCTTCTATATGCTGCATATACCGGATTCAGATAACAGCCGATTCTGTATCTGGAGCCCTCTCTTTTGTACTCCTTCCTGATGTGTCCTCACACAGGCTCCCAGGACCCCACCCGAACATGAAGTACTCTGAAGATGCTCTTCTCTCATCTGGACACCATTCCTATGAGATACAGGCTCTAACCTCATGATATCATCCAGCTGTCATTATCCGACAAAAGGCTCTGTTTCTAAATATAGCACATTGAGATGTGGGGCTTTGGGTTATAAATCTTGGGAAGACTCAATTCCATCTGCAGAACATATTTTACTTTACATAAGTGAAAAACTTAAGAAGAGACATCAAAATACTATTTAATACACTTAAATCTTACCCTGCAAAGTTGACATAATCCATGACTTATCCAGCACTCAAGGCGAAAGAAGATTAAATACCTAAAAAACCAACTATTAGCAAATAAATGACCAGACTTTTGGATCAAAGTGTTTGGAAACTGGACCTTCTGGAAGCAGGTTTAGGAAAATAACACCAAAAGGGGTGTAAAACTAGATCAAACTAGAACTGATCTTTGCCAAACTTGACTTCTTCCATAGCGGAAAGTTTTCATAATTTCATTTTCTAAACCAAACACAGATGGCTACTCAAGGACCCAAGAAATACTAAGAGTGAGTAGGGATGTGACATCAGTAATAGAGGAATGCCTTATGGGGTACAGTATGAACCCTGATATCCCTGTGATTGGAATTAAATCCTGCTGGAGAATCAAAGCATTGCAACAAGCTGGAATACGTGGCTCTATTCACGAGGAAATTATCTACCCATGCCTTCACATGTCACTGGTTGAGGGTCATTCTAAACAAAATCTATACCATGCCTATATTTCCCCAAGTGTAAATCTCACGTTTCTTCATATTCAGAAAAAACAATCCATAATGGTATCTGTTTATAGTAACTATTGACCAGATATGTTTTTTTTTTTAGTTGTTGTCTGTCCCCACAGAGATTTGACACCATTTCCAAGTTCTCTTCGTGCTGTAACCTTGAAATCAATTTTACTGCAATCAAGTCAGGTGGCTCTAACTCTTGCTTCAGCTACTGAAAACTCCTCACTGTCCTCCCTTCGTTACGCTGCCATCCACATTATGCTACATTTAAGAACTTGACTGAAATTCATAAATGTGCATGCAAACACCCAATTTCTCTGGCTAAAACCCTGGAATATTCCTGCAGTGCCACATAAAACAGCTTGAACTTGTTGGCATCCTTTGGTTTTATTTTATGGCCAAGCTTATCCCTGGTTCCCTCTCCTTCTACAAATGCTCGTATGATCTCACCACCTGACCTTCCCTTTCCCACCCTTGGGTGACCATCATGGGTAGAAACCTAGAAGCCTAGTTTGGCCTAAAGTGTATATATGTATAGAGATAGAGATAGATATAGAGATAGATAGATAGATATAGATATAGATATAGAGATAGATAGATAGATGATAGATAGATAGATATAGACATATATATGTCTATATATATATGGAAATTATACAAATGGAAACGTTTGTGTTGTCTATACCTTAAGAACATGAAAGTTGCTCATGCTAACAAAAAAGGTACCTTTGTATACACTAAGATGCATATTTTAAAAATCTTAAAGCCCTGACTTTTCAAGCTAAGTGACTGTCTTTATGTCACACTGGCTTCCAAAGAGGAAGAAACAGGAATGCAGAAGTAAATGCTTCTAATCCAATGGATTCTAGTCCACAGGTTGAAACTTTAAGTCCTTGGCTTGTCCTTCTCTCCTCTCTTCAGTTCACGTTTGCTCATTAACCGAAGTCTGACCTACTGGTTATGAAATACCCCAATAAACATGTCTTCTCTCCATCGGCTGTTGCTATAGTCTAAGATCACTTCCTCCTTTTCCTCTTCCTGCTCTTCCAGTCCCCCTCCCATCTCCTTTTCTTCCTTTCTTCCTCCATTTCCACTTGCTCCTCCTTTTCCTTCTCCTCTTTTAAGACAAGGTCTCCATGGCTCCAGCTGCATATGTAGCAGAGGATGGGCTTGTTGGGCATCAATGGGAGGAGAAACCCTTGGTCCTGCCAAGGCTCGATGCCCCAGTATAGGGGACTGACTGGGCAGGGAGGTGGGAAGAGAGGGATGGGGGAAACACCTTCATAGAAGCAGGGGGAGGAGGATGGGATAGGGGGTTTATAGACAGGAAAGCAGATAAGTATGAAATGTAAATAAAAATATCCAATAAAAATAAAAAATAATAAAAATAAATAAATAAATCTTAAAAAAAAAAAGACAGGGTTTCACTCTTTGCTCTGGCAGTCCTGAACCTCACAGAGTTCCAGGCCGTCTCTCTCTCCCAAGCTCTGGAATGAAATCTGTGTACCATTACACCCCACTCTGAAATCCCTTTCTTTGCCTAATCTTTCACAGGCCACCTGTAAAATTCATTCCATCATCCAATCCATGTTTCTCCTCACTTCTTCCTCAATTTTACTTCTGAAATTTCAGACAGCAATCAGTTAAAAACAAATAACATCAAGCCATTAAATGTTCAAAATATACGTTATAATACTCTTGTTTATTATATCAAACCATATGCAACATCTTTATAAATCTATATTACTATTGATCAATAAGTTATTTAATTTAAATTGTTTCTAATGTGACAGCAGAACCCTTTAAATAAAAATTACTTATATTCATTGCATGCGTGTCTTAGGAGTTATTTTTGAAACTATAATTTCCATAATGCCCATTGCTTCTACACAGAACAATTGAAATCTTCTTATATTAAAAATATCTTGTTATGAAAAATTGCAATTCCATTTTTTCCTTAGTTCATAAAAAGTGGTCCTTGCTACGTAAGAGAACCAGTAGCAAGGACCAGCTAGGAAAGTGTGATGGGATATACGGAAGTCACGTTAAGTAAATGTATGAAAACGTCATGATAAAGTTCATTTTTTTGGTCAAAGTGGATTTATTTTATTTTTTAATTGATTAAGACTTTTACATGCCAATCTCTGCCTCCCCCTCACAGAGCCCCCTTCTCCTGGATATCCCCCTACCCTGGCATCAGCAGCACAATGAATACCGTGTCTGATTATGGATCAGAAGTTCTTTTTTTTTTAATTTTCCTTTTTTTCTTTTATCGAATATATTTTATTTACATTTCAAATGCTATTACCTTTCCTGGTTTCGCCTCTGGCAACTCGCTAACCCATCTCTCCAACCCCTGTTTCTATGAGGGTGCTCCTTTACCTACCCACCCACTCCCTCCTGCCTCCATGTCCTGACATTCCCCTACAATAGAGCATCGAGCCTTGACAGGACCAGAGGCCTCTCATCCCACTGATGTCTGACAATGCCATCCTCTGCTACATATGCAGCTGGAGCCATAGGTCCGTCTCTGTGCACTCTTTGGTTGGTGGTTTAGTCCCTGGGAGCTCTGGGGTGTCTGGTTTGTTGATATTGTGTTCTTCTTATGAGGTTGCAAACCCCTTCAGCTCCTTCAGTTTTTTTTCTCTAACTGCTCCACTGGGGACCCTGTTGTCAGTTCAATATTTTGAACATTTATTTATGTGACAAAAATGAAGCTCATTTTAAACGCTGCTTAAAAACTTTTGTATATCGACCACTAGATGGCGCTAGATCAGACTTTTAGCCAGCTGTTCTTCACGTGCTGCAGAAAGAGCCTAACACATTTATTTCTTTCCAGGTTTTTCTCAGTTCCTCCATGGCTTCATACAACCTTAGAACATGGCGATTTGAGACTGCATGGCCCTAAATAAAGACAAGTCTTTCTTCTTTGATATGATTTTTTTAATGTCCCCCCCAAAACAAACAAACAAACAAACCAAAAACAAAAAACGGTTTGTCAGATATTGTAATCTAACAATTTTCTGCTACCTTCAGCCCAGCTACCTGCAGGGTAAATTGTTTATCCTATAAGCTGTAAACCTAATGCATGTGATCCCACAGACATTGCTAGTCTCTGCTTATGGATAACTAAAACTGAAGTGATCTTAGTGACCATACCGTGTCAAGCTAGGCTGTGCAGCTGAGTGTCTGGCTATACACACAAGGGTGAGCTGCAGAGAGAGGGGGCCATGAGTAAATTTCACAATTCAATGAAATGACTCTGTTACAAGAACATATTTTTTAAAGAAGAAACATAACACTGGAATGCACATTTTAAAAAGGTAGCATGCTTACAAGTTCAGTTGGCTAGCTGGCAAAATTCCTTTCTTCAGAAAGACACTGGCTTCCCATGAGCCCAAAACATCTTACAATGGAGAGAAGAGCAGGAAAGGAAAGAGAAATAGCAACCTAAAGCCAAGGATTGACCCAAATATTACCCAAGGATACTCTGTTGCTGTTTGTAGTGCTATAGAGCACTCAGAGTTTTAAATCTACTATTTTATCTGAAACCCGTATTTCTCTATTGCTAATTTATACTAATTACCTGATCCTTTTTTTCTAGCTTGCCAGTGTTTCTTTTGGTACATCCTGTCACACTTAATAATTTATACATATCTTTAACGTGCCTTTATTTTTGCCTACTATCAGCAAAACGTGTGCCTCATAATTTATGTCATAAACATCCACAGAATACAAAATATCCCATGTCTGCCATATAACAACTACTAAAGCAGTGTTGGTATAGAATTGGTTCAAAAGAAGCATTTTAATGTATCCCAAAGCATGGTTAGCCTTTAGCAGTGAGGCTCATTTCTTTTAATCTTCTAAAGGTAGCTCAGTTAATTTACCTGCTCCAAATGCTCACTTACACATAGGAGTTGAGAGTCTATTCCTGGAACAAACTAAATTCATCAGCCTGTGAGGGCAACAGCTTTGCCTGGAGGACCTCACTGACATTTATTCACAGAAGGAAGCCACCCTTGCATCAGAATGAGCTGAGCAAGCTGTAGGTGTTGCAAATCAGGATTCCACTTAGAAAACCCACACAGCACGCACCAACAGAAATCCTGCACTTTGTCTCAAGGAAGATGCACAGATGTGTGTGGGGGAATTCCTGAAATAACAAGGATGAAATGTAATTTTTAGATCATGATGTTGTAAGAGAGTGCTATGGGAGTGTGGCTAGGGAGAAAGGAAACCAGAAGAGTGAGGCATTTTAAGACAGAATGTGAATAAGAAGGACGGCATATACAGCACGCAAGACTCTATCAGATTCCCTTGAACTGCCTTTTGAACATGGATGGACAGATGTATAAATAAATGGTGCTTGTGTGTGTGAGGGCCAAAATAGAAGCAAAGATAAGTGCCCACAAGACACATGTATTCCTTCACTAATTCACAAGACTACCTCCCTCTTCCTACCCACACCTCTCAATTTCCTTTAAAGAGAAAGAGCTGATATACAATTTTCTGGGAATCAATATTAAAATATTTATGTATCTGGAAAACTAAGGTAAGAAAGATGACCTTCCTAGTCTCATCACCAGGTAGGCCCAGCTGAATAATTTTGGAAGGTTGACCATACATTCTTAAACATTGTCAATTAGAATGTCTGGATCTCAGGAAGTTAAACGTTTCATCCAGGGTCCACAGTGAGGTTTTTATGAGTTTGAAATTTCACCTATCTTGAGCTTTCCTTTTGCTCCTCAGTCCTGTAGACCAGTAGGTTAAGAAAGCAATTGAGATGACGGAGACATAATCAGCCCAATTTACTATGGCCCATAATGTTTCTCCTGCTGAGCATTGACAGATGAAGTGTTCGGAACTACTATGACGATTTCATACTAGGGAATAGAGACTCAACAGTCACATTGCTACAGACCAGGGAGACCATGAAAAGCTTAGATCTCACTAGCCCAGCAATGTAGTTTAGGTACTATGTTGTCTAAAGAAGAAGGAGAAAGAACGTAAAGAGTAGAAAGAGGAGATGAGGATGCATTTGTTGATCATTGTCTCATTAATGGATGTAGTGGAAGACCATGAAATATATTCTAGGAATTCTCTTGGTGACAGTCTTTCCATCTAATGCCCTTCAGTAGCCAACCTGTAGAGACATATGTGGTAACAGACTGATAAAGACCGTACATCTGCTCTAACAAAAATAAGACACTTGGAGCAAGCAACTAGATATGGCAAAGAAAGTGAAAAACTGAGAAATTACTCTATCAGGTACCCTGCCTGGGCCATTTACACTCATTCAGTCTCACCTGCTCTTGCTTCATGAGCAGATATTTGGACACAGTATCCTCCATGCCACTAAAATGGCTTACAATCTCCTACTTCTATAATATATCTTCTTCCCATCTAAGGGCATGCCTAGCTGATTTTTAATTACATGTGTGAGGGAGAGAAGCATATATGCATCTCTGAGTGCATGTGCCCACAGAGTCTAGAAGACGACATCACGGTCCTTTGGAGCTTGAGTTATAGGCTGTTGGGAGCTGCAGTGTGAGCAGAAGTTGTGAGCTGCTAAGTGTGATTCCTTAGAAGCAAACTGGGTCTACTCACATTGCAGTACGTGATTTTAACTACTGAGGCGTCTCCTCAGGTCCATTTAGAGGTATCGTATCAGTGATGGAAATAGGAAGCTTGCAGACAATTCTTGAGTCCAAACAAGTATACAGAGAAATGCGAGGAAATTTAAAGCTCATTATGGTAAACTTCTAGCCAAGAGAGAATGTGCATAATTGATGGAGTCTCTGTAGATATCAAGGCAGGCAGTGATCTGTGAAGAGGTGAGAAGGAAAATTCCATTCAGATTGACTTTATTAATCTGGATCAAACTTAGGCCAGTCAATTACTAGGGGCTTTATTATGAAATATGTAAACACGGTAGAATTTGTGAAAAAGTTCCCAGACAACAATTATTTCAATTCCAGGTGCAAAGTAAAGTTTAAAATATGACTATATAGAAACTTTGCAAGGTACATGTGACCTTAAGGATGAGTACTATAGCTCTAGGGCCTATGATCTGGGGTGGTGTTTTAGTAAGGGTTTTATTGCTATGAAGGGATACCATGACCAAGGTAACTCATAAAGGCAAACGTTTAATTTGGGGATGGCTTACAATTTCAGAGGTTTACTCCATTATTGTCATGGTGGAAAGCATCAGAACATGCAGGAAGACAGTGCTGGAGGAGCTGAGATGTTTACATCTTGATCATCTGCTGAGAGAAGACTGGATGTGTTTTATACTAGACAGGGCTTGAGCATATATGTGAGTCCTGAAAGCCTGCCTCCGCAGTGACACACTTCCTGCAACAGGGCCACACCTATCACAGGAAGACCATGCCTCTTAAATATTGCCTCACCCTATGAGCCAAGTATTCAAACACAGAAGTCTACGGGCAGGGGGTGGGGGAAACAATACCTATTTATAGCACTACATATGATCTCTGACTAACATAGCACAGAGGTCAGCAGTCTATAAAGAACATATGACATATACTCGATTAAAGGATTTTATTAACTGGAGCCAAACCTAAAGGTCTAGGGAAAGTCTGAGACAAACATTCTGAAGGACTTGGGTTAAGTCTTCCACCAGAGAGTAAAAGGCCACCAGGTCATTATCACTACCCACTCCCAGATTTCTGGGTGGGAAAAGTAGATTATTTTATCTTCTCCATCAAAGAGAGGTGTCTGCACACTTAACATTCCTGGTTTCAGTAGTGATCTGTAGGTACAAAGGTCTTTACGCTTCCAGCATAAAATGATCCTTTTCTTCTGAAGATGGCCTGATGTATATCTATCTATGGAGTTCCTTAATGATGGCTATCAGTCCTATTCACAGTTAATTCAGGACCCCACAAGTAGTCTTGTATTATGACTACTCCTGGGATTCGCACACTCCTTCCCTTTTCCTCTATGACTTACGTCACTTATCACTTGTTGCTTCTTGGACTCTACTTTTTTAGTAGAACTATATAATAACATATGTAACTATGTTACATTTGCCTCAGGTTTCCAAGGGTTTGTGGAGAGTACTTTCAGTCAATTTCTATAAACAATAGTTGAAAGATTAATTCATATTACTCGCACACAGAGTTTTGGGGCCTACAAATGGGCACACTTATATCTAAACATCTTTTTGGCATTGATCATGATTCAATTTATCATTGGCTCAATTGATCATGAAGACCATGATCATCACATTGACCAGCAAAAGCCTCTTCTTCAAATTGTTTTATAAAATGCATTTGATTAACACATGATCTAGAACCACAAGATGCTTCCTAAGTTGGCTGTTCTGCTTGTTCTATTTTTAAAGCTATTGTATATATCTTCCATTGATGAGAAAAATTGAACTGGGAAAAGAAGGGAGACTCAAGCAAGGAAGAAGGACTAGAGGGAGGCCACTCTCTACAGCATAGCACGGCAGAGAAACTAACTGCAGAGTGCGGCAGTGTGTGAACAATGTCATTCCTCCCAACCAAAGTCACCAGCTAGAGATTTTCTGGTAATTTGAGGACCTGAAATACCTCACATGATTCTCATGTTAGAGCATCATCATCATCATCATCATTAAAATAAAACCAGATCAAGCCAGGGTAAAAGATCCTACACCTCTATTGATAATGTAGGCCTCATGACTGGTAACTCTCTATATAGGATTGGTTAGTGATCCAGAATCCTTGACCTCTGTTTATGGACTCTCAAAGGAGAGACTATAGAATGGGAAAAGGGACATGAAATTTGAGAATTTGTTCCTCTCTCTCTCTCTCTCTCTCTCTCTCTCTCTCTCTCTCTCTCTTTCTCATCTCTCTGTGGTTCTGTTAATTGTTAGGAGTCTGGTTCTCCATGTGTAGAATGAAAACTTTAACACTTTTCCTCTTCACAGTCCTCACACAGATGTGGTAAAGATGAGCAAGGGAATACTTGTGGAAGCCCTTTATTAACCATGGTGAGCAGGATCAATATCCCTGTGCTATTAATATGATCTCTGTCATTCCTAGTCAACACTTTCTTGTTTGAAGAGGTGTTTAGTCCTCATCATATTTAGCCAAGCAGATTACAAACACATAATTGTCTCCTCGAGCTATCAATAACTAGGTTGAGCTATCAACAACTAGGTTGAGCTATCAACAACTAGGCTGAAGTAAAAAGTTCATTTTCAAAAGCTCTTTAGACTGAAAATCTTTTTTCCATTACCAGTGTGGGATCCTAAGATCACCAAGACCTTGGGGGATAACTCCAGCCCGGGAGAACAGACCTACTTAATTATGGAATATTTTCTTCATTTATTATCTTCTTTATTAAAATAACAGACTCTGTTTAACCAGGATGAATTACAGCTGATTTGAGCCGAGAATATTGTAAATGTAGTTGTTAATAATAGCCTTCATGTCTTTCATTTTCAAATAGCATGAAAATGTACATTGGTAGAGACTGGAAGGAGAGGAGAAACTGAAAAAATGACTAGAAAATTCACTTCCTTCTATAAACGTCAACACTGTAAATATTGTTGTATTTCCAAAGTATTTGTCCGGACAAATAAAAATAAAGTATTAGTGTATCAAAAGCCTGTTCTTTTCTAGTGAAAGACAAAAAGAGAGTGGTTTTGGAGACAGGACAAGATGGAGAGGAACTGGGAGGAGTTAGAGAGAGGGGAAACTTTAATCAGAATTTTTTTTTGCAAAAAGAATCAATTTTAATAAAAGAAAAATATAAATAATATATTTTAATAAATTTCAAATATGTATTTATGTTATGTGTACATAAACATATATGTGTTTATATGTATGTATATATACATATATATGTATATATATAAATATATATATGTGTGTGTGTGTGTGTGTGTGTGTGTGTGTATTCATGTTAAACACATTTCCACTATAAGGAAGAGGAAAATCACTCCCCTCTACCTCCTAAGTTCTTGGCCAGGGCTACAAATTAAATTGGGGCAGACAAGTTCTAAAGATAAAATTTGTGCTTAGTCACACACATTCACGCAGGAGTCTCAGATAAATGTGGGACTCAAAGGACAGCCAACTTACTAAAGCATATATAGCACTGTGGATTCACAGACAGGAAGTAGGGCTTCAGGCTTCCTGGAAGCACTTGGAGACAAGGAGGGGAGATAGACAGGAAAATGCACTGAGAATAAGCACTTCCTCGGTGTACAGACAAACACGTTGTTTCTGCTCTGCCTCACCTAGGTACAAACACGAACAGTAATGTGGACTTCATTCTTTATAGAAAATCACCTACTCAAACTACACTTATTTTTATAGTTTCCTAAAATAATCTTTTAGCCCACCAAGAAGCACGTTTTTATAGCAATATTTTGGGATGGTGCTGGGAGCCAACCCTGCCTAGAGTGGTTTGAAGTGGGACACAGCACAGGGTATAGCTTTGAAGACTGATGGTCTCTGGCTTTTAACTCTAACTATACTGAACGTTTGCTGATAACTTCTAAAATATCCTAAAAGCTTTCTTGCTTATTCTATGGTTAAAAACCACTGGTTTCTTTTCTTTTTAACTATGTGTTTTATACAGTTGTAACTCTGTGTGCTTTATTACACTTTATAACTCTCTTTATGCTTAATTAAGTGCTAGAAAAACTTAACTCTTACTGTTCTGTGCTAAGAACTTAACTCTTACTGTTCTGTGCTAAGAACTTAACTCTTTCTTATTGCTCTGTGCTAAGAACTTAACTTTTTCTTATTGTTCTGTGCTTCCTTAAGCACTGGAGAAATGTAACTCTATTACCTCTTTATTTAATAAGCACTAATATCGTATGTATGTATGTATGTATGTATGTATGTATGCATGCATGTTTGTATGTATGTCCCTTAGCAGTAAAGGGATTTATTGCTACTGCCCCTTTTTCTGTCCAGGCAGCCAGAATTCTCTGGATAGGCTGCTTAGCTGTTTGTGGACCAGAGGGGAAGGAAAGAGAAAGAATCAAAATGCTTTATACAAGAAAGTCTGCACAGACACATACATTCATACATCCGCACTCAGGCTGGGCCCAGGCGACTGTCATAATCAACTCCACAAGTATTCATGCATGCTACTTATTCTATACTTACACACATACATATAGACAAACAGACATATGCATTTAGATCGATGGGCAGATGGATACATATATGGAAAGAGCTCCCCAAGCCAAACTATCCTACCAACAACTTTTCTTTCTGGTCCTTCTATATATTCTTAGACAAAATATTCTCTAGATGATTGCCTTAGAGATAAATGCTACATAAATGGGAGTTTCAGAAGGATATTGCTATCAAATTCAAAGCAGTGTTTCATTCATGCTTGCTATACATTGTAAGCAACAGTTTTTACCTGGCTTTACCTTACCTTAGCATAGTGCACACCTGTGACTTCATCCTTTGACCTAAAATGTTTTTCTTTGAACACAAATTTGCCCCACTTTATATTTTTATTGTGATTATAGAAGCTATTGTTTTTCTTAATATGCAGCATTTGCTTACTATATGAGGAGTGGATTCTAACTTTATTGTATCTATTTAGCCAAGCAACTAAGACCATCTCTTAAAACTTTCTAAAATTATTTAAATTAAATCAAGAACTCTATAGAATCATTAATTCATTTAAATATCATTAATTTATAAGCGTTCAACTGTTTGGTGATCTGCAGAAAATCTGATCCATAGGGTGGGATAATGACCAGGGATTAGTATATTAACTTAATAATTATAGGAAAGGCATATCAGTGGCAAGAAACAATCCGAAATGAAGTCTCTTTACAACTTTGCCCATGAACTCGCCCACCAAAGACCATCTAAAAATGATGGCCCATAACCAGGAAGGGACCCTGCTAGCCTTAACTTAACTTATATGGCTCCTGACAGGATGCTGTGTCTCAAAGCTCAACACTATTTTAGAAATTAAAGTGCCATGAGATGTAGGTGGATTTTGGCAAAGGATAAAACATGTCTCAGTTACACTACAATAATTGACATATAACACAACATGCATATGCCCATCTTTAACTTCTTTCTCAAAGTACCATCTCTCTCTGACTTTTGGACAAGCACACTCTGATCATTTTACTCATAGCCTGGAACAATCAATCCTACTGCTTGGTTGTCTTGGTTTGTCTCCCTTTATCAGTATATGAAATTATCATATCTTAATTTGAAGCATGCTTTTTCATTTTCCATAACCATGCATTTGAAGTGATCTAGTTTTTAACCCACAGGCTTTGTTGCCATTGAATGAAGACAGTACATAGCACATTAACCCCAAGTTTTCCTCCAAAATGTAGGATTATTTTTAAAACATTCACTTATTGCTATATTTAATGTGTAAGGCTCTTTTGTCTCCATATATATCTATACACAATTTGTGTGTATGGTGCCTTTAGAGGCCAGAGAAGATCACCTTATCCCTTCAAACTGAAGTTGTAAATGGTTGTGAATCACCATATGTGCTAGGAATTAAACCCTTGGGTTTTAGAACGAGCATCTAGTAGTTCTCTTAACTGTGGAGCCATCTCTCCTGTCCCTTGAATTGTAGAATGATAAAGCCAGCCACCAAAGTGATAGTCAGCTTGGATGTTCTTGTAGTCCCCAAGCGCGACAACTTGAAAAGGCCCACAATGTCAGTGTTTGTCAGTGATCCATGTTGTAGTAGAATTTAGGATCATTCATTCAATCATGTCACATAAATCCTTTCACCCACTAATGAGCTCTGGTGCCAGACACTGCCTTTTATGTTTAGAATAACATCAAATAAAACATGAAAATCTCCATTTGCATGAAGGGAAATGATTCTCTTTGTTCATATTCATCGATATACCCCATATCCATCAACCCCCAACACCTTTACCACCTAATGGTCCTTAAATCTTTGTATTTTGTTACAGCGCAAACCCAGTGAGTCTAAATTGCTGTCAGCTTTCACTTGCACCATTACCAAAATAGGCTCCCAGCTGGTCTCTCTTTTTCATTCATGACTCTGTCTATAATCATTCTTCCTGCAGCCAAAATGATCTTTACAAAAAAGTAGTCACATCATGCATCTTTCTTGTCCAAAAATTTCTCCATTGCACTTAAATTAAAGCTCCAAATACTTATAGTTCATAAAATTCTGCACTGTCTAACCATATATATATATACATATAGTCACAAAAATTATTTTAAAACCAATTTTGATGCATACTTTGTGCTTTATCCAAAACAACCTGATCAAATTTTCTGGAGAACACAGTTCATCCACCACAGCACTTAATAGGCGCTGATACTCCTACTGAGAAGGTTGCTCAGGTCCATCTCCACCCCCCTGTAACATCACACCACTACATTCCACAACTGAATTGTCTCATCCATGGTGGTTCTTGAGGTTCAATGCTGGTGATAAAGGTGCATCTCCGCATCCAAGGGGTTAATCCCAATGAACCAATTGAAAATAATGCAAATTAAAAATCCACTTAAAGCCATGAATCTTGATTATAATATAAGACCTTTTATAAGTTAGCCTCTACCCTCTTAAAAATAATCAGAACACTTACATTAACCTATAGTTGGACAACAATCAGAACACTTATATTAACCTGTAGTTGGACAACAATCAGAACACTTACGTTAACCTATAGTAGTGGGACAATAATCAGAACACTTACATTAACCTATAGTTGGACAACAATCAGAACACTTACATTAACCTATAGTTGAACAATAATCAGAACACTTACATTAACCTATAGTAGTTGGACAATAATCAGAACACTTACATTAACCTATAGCTGGACAATAATCAGAACACTTACATTAACCTATAGTTGGACAAAAGTCAGAACACTTACATTAACCTATAGTTGGACAAAAGTCACTCACCACAAGCAAATTTTACAATAAAATGGTGAATATCTTTTGAAGTGGATTGGACACATTACTAAAAGTGAAAAGACAGAATGATAGAGTAGACAGAATTTTGTACCATTGGTTTGTGTTAGTTTTTGATTTTGACACAAGGGCCATGAACTTGCAATTTAGACAAGGCTGGCCCCAAACTCATATGGATCCATATTTTCTATTTTCCCAAGTGTTCAGAGTGAAGGTGTTCACCACCGTTCATACAAGTTCTGTATCCCTGTCAAGTGTAAACTTCTAAACTCAACCACTGTAAGGTGAGAATTGTCATATTTTGTGCAGGAAGATAATGTTTTGCTGTTATGAAGTACTTGCGAATTGTAATAGAATAAAGATGAAACAGTAAAAACGTCTAGGTCTTCCCTTACAAAATAAATGAAAAAATGCAGTAGATACAGCAAATGCTTCTGCAAGAAACCCAGAGACCGGTTAAAATAGAAAGATCCTGCATCCCAGACAAGGAAAGCCAATGAAACCAGCCAATCATGGAAACGTGTGATACTCCCAACTGTGTCATCAGATCCCTTCCCCTGTGGTCAGAGTCACACACTCCTCCTTCCCAAGTACAGGGAGATACTTGAACTAATTTCTGCCTTGACTGTATGGAATAGACTTGGGGCTGTAAATTGGACATGCCTGGGAATGGTTAATTAAAAGTCCACAGGAGTAGGCAGTGTAGCTGACATGCGGCAAGATGGAGTGCCAGGAACATTGTTCACTCCATTAGCCATGTTGTCACTATATACAGAGGCACCAGGGTGTACCCCCTGGGAAGAAATGCCCAATCTTTTTTCAGTGAGCTTAAATACACAAAAGCAGAGAAAATGCTTCCAGAAATGACTCATTAAACCTACAGAATATCCAATGAAGCTAAGTAGAGAAAGCCTTCCATGTGTGAAACATGACTGTAAAATCGGGAAGCACAAATTTCAAATATCAGACACAAAAAAATCAGTCACAGCGTATTTAAAGAAATGAATTCAAAAGCCAGAAACCTGAGAGAGAAAAACTAACCCAGCAAAGAATCAAGATACAATTACAAAGATGCCCAGTAAATTAAATGAGTAAACAGATAAAACCAGAAAAAGATGCATAAACAAGTCAAGAATCCTAAGATAGAGGTATAAATGTGAAGAAGAATCAGCCAGAATCACCATTCTAATGATCCAGTTTTGAGTTGAGCAGTACAAATCAGAAAGGTCCTGGACACTATCAAAATGCCGGAGGAAATAGAGCATAATGGGGCATATAAGGTACGTGAGTAAATAATGGCCAGATCTTCCATACGTCTTAGAAGAAATGGAGTTGAAGAAGCTCAGAAAATTTTCACCATGATAATGAGTAAGTCACACTATGGTCTGTTAATGTGGTGAGAATATAGAAAAGGTAAAAATCAGTGAGAGGAAATGACTTACTATGAATCTACCCACTGAGTTCTTTGTAAGACCATCGAAGACTGGCAGAGATACTGTATTAAAAGTACAAAAAAGAAGAGAAAAACATCCACTCAATAATATTCTATCTATCAAAAATATACTTCAGAATGAAGAAATTAATACATGATGAAGTTGGAATACCTTAACAGCTTTATGAGAAATTCTTAACTGAGTGAAGAGATAATAAATAGCAAGAAAAAAAGCACACAGGATATATAATTTCCTGATAAAAAGAAACATAATACATATGCTTAAAATGTAAATGTAAGTATAGAAATAAGCAAACGTATAGAAAATACATAGAGAAATATTTTTCAAAAAAATGTGTAAAAATATCAAGAAAGTTTTATCCTTAATAACAATGTGGGTGGGAGTAGAATTTCAAAGTAGAATTTCATTAGCAATTGATATTAACTCTCAGGAAAGAGTCTACTTAATAAAATTTCAACAGATCTAGAAAGATAATATCTAAGGATATATGTACACAGAAAAATGAAAAAGCAATCAAAATAAGCATCTACAAAAATAAAATAAAATGAAGCTGGAATAATAATGGCTCAGTGATTAAGAATGCTGACTGCTCCTCCACAGGACCTGGGTTCAATTCTCAACACTCACATGGTGACTCTTGATTGTCTCCTGCACTTGGGTATCTGATGCCCTGTTCCGTTTTCTATAGGCTTCATGTGCACATGTGGATTACAGCTACACAAGCAAACAGAACAGCCTGCACATAAAAAAGAATATAAAATAAATTAAAAATTAATGAGACATAAAAAATTGTAAGAAGAAAGGACAATATAAAAAAGGCAGAAAACAAGAAAAATACAATTATAAGTAATCCTATGCCAATGTATATACATATAAAACATATCAGTTAATGTAAAAACTGGTGATAGGAAACAAGAATTCTACATGATTGTCTTAATTAGGGTTTCATTGCTGTGAACAGACACCATGACAAAGGCAAGTCTTATATAAGACAACATTCAATTGGGCTTGCTTACAAGTTCAGAGGTTCAGTCCAGTATCATCAAAGTGAGAGCAGGGCAGCATCCTTGCAGGCATGACACAGAAAGAACTGAGAGTTCTACATCTTAATCTGATAACTGCTAGCAGAGTACTAGCTTCCAGGTAACTAGGACTAGGGTGTAAAATCCAGGCCCACAGTGATACACCTACTCCAGCAAGGCCTTACCTCCAAATAGTGCCACTCCCTGAGCCAAGCCTATTTAAGTTATTACAATGATCAAAGGAAGTCACAAATATAGAAAATATGCACTCAACATTACAGCTCCCATCGTATCAAAAATTGATGGAAATCATGGGGAAATAGGGAACAGTACAAAAAACATAGCCTATTTCAACATCCCATTGTAAATTCCATATAGACTAACCAGACACAAGTTGTGCTGGATGGGAGATGAATCACATCATAGATGTAAAGACCTGGGAATAAAAACCAAATAAACAAACAGACCAAAGGAGAGCAGTTGATACAACAAAATACACAAGTCCACTGGTTCACACATGGCATGCTTGCTAAAATAGTACACTGGTGAAGACGTAAAACACGTGCTCCCAGTTTAAGAGATTGAAATCTTATCAAGTTTTTTGTTTGGTTGGATTTTGTTTTGTTTTCTGAACATTAGAAGCCAGTCACAGAAAGAAAACAGGGAAATCCTTAAAGAGTTGAAAATCAAAAATTGTCTTACACAACCTATTACAAAACAGAAATCACAAAAGAACTCAGAGCACCTGGAGACAAATGTCAATGTAAAACATTTGTGAGGCTGTAGGATACAGAGTAAAACAGTAGCAAAGGGAAGCTCGTAGTGGTAAATACTTGAAAAAAATTAAATCAACAACCAGCTTCTGTTGTCAACTCAAGGAACTGTAATAGGAAGAACAAACTAATCTCTAAGCGAGCAGAAGTAAACACTACAAATACTATAGTGATAAATAGTGAGTCAATAATTGATCAATGAGCCTAAGAGTGTGCACTTAAGAGATCAAAATAATTCATAAACTATAAGACTAAAACACAAGGAAGACAACTAAAACCAGAAACAAAGATTAATCACTTTAATGAATGTTACAAAGTAAGATGAAGGGTAGAGACCAATACAAAATCATTTATCTGCTAGTTGGATAACAAAGAAGAGATGGAAAAATTTCTTTTGAAATATACAATCAAGACTGAATTATAAAAAATCAACTAAGCTTACAACTCAGTAAGGATGTTAGAGCAATGAGAAGCTTTTCTCAAAAGGAAAAGGCTTTGCAGGCGAATCTAGACATCTACAGAAGAGCTACGAATACGTCCTCCCTAAACTCTTCCCAGTGATCCTGTTACACTCAAAAGAATCTACCTAGAAAGCTAGAATTCTCTGAGGTCAAAACCAAGGGCAACATGAATCAAAACCATACACTCAAATTCCTGATAACTAACCCTAAGGAAATGCCAGCTCACCAAATTTAACAGCATACTGGAAGGATTATACTGCATGATTAAGTGGGATTTATACTCAGAATGTAATGATGTGTTAACTTAGAATATTCAATCAACATAATAAAATACACTAATAGGACAAAGGAGAAAAAAAAACATAAGATCATTTCCATTTATAGAGAAAGAACATTTGACAACAGTATTTTCTCTTGACAAAAGCCCTTAATCAGCTAGTAACAGAAATAAAAAGGCAGGAAAGAAGGGTGAAAATCCTTGAAGTACTCTAGGAATCTCACGATTCCTCTCCCAAGGGAAGGAATACAGACTAACTCTGTGTAACCAAGTGGATTTTGGTTTTACTTGATCCAAATGTCATCCTGGTGAAGGCATCTTATTTATATTCTTGTATATTAAAAGAGAAAATGAAACACTTTCTTAAAAACCTTTTGAGAGGTAAATGGTGTGATACCAAAAGGAATATCGGTAATGCTAAGACAATTGTTACTTTCTCTTGTTTGGCCCAGATCCATAATAAGGTAAGCTGTTCTGTCTGAGATTCTTCTTGGAGAAGTCCACACTTGCACTTCCTACTGTGTTATTGATTTCTGGGTGCCTGTCTTTCTCTAAGCCCTAATTCATAAACTATATAGTCCTAAAATTGTTTTCTTCCTGGAAGATATGAATACCTATGGCTGTTAAGGTGAATGGGATCGGGATGTTGATACGCCACTCCCACATTAAGCCTGTCAGGAGAGAGACAATCCAGCTCTTGAGGTTCCAGTGGAAGAGACATCCAGGCGAACCACCACGGGAGCCATGGAAGGCCACCCCATACCCTGTCGATCGGCTGAAACTGATACTCCATCACTCCTGATCTTGCTGCAACAACCTTGTCATCATGTTCACAGTGGCTGGCATTGGACTGCTGTTTCTTAACTTCTCTCTCCCCGGACTTAACACAGAACTCTTGGATGCAGGACAGGGACTCTTCATTGGAAATAAGCTTATTCCCACCTCTACAACCACACAGTAACCCCTATTGTTGCATGATACATACTGCCCGCCAGAGAATGCTTGCTGGACTTAATTTATGCATTCATGCCCTGGTTGTAAATATGACAGGATTTTTATGCTCTCTACCGCGTGTACCCAGAGTGACTTATTACTCTGAAGAGGATATCTTCAACCAGACACACCTCCAAACAATTGAGTTAAAAGGGGTGGTCATTTCCGCTGTGTTACTAGGTTCTCTCCTTGACATAAGGCTAGCTGGAGTTGCTAGTGTAGGAACCTCAGAAACATCTCCAGGATTCGAGATGACCCATTACTGAAAGGGGAGAATGATAAGGCTACACTGATTCCATGACAGGCTTCAAATTGGCAGTTAAGGAGACTAGACCAAATCTCTGTTTCCAAGAACTGGGCAATTCCAGGCAAGTCCAGGCCTCAGAAGCTGCCCTTACCAGCCTGAGGCAAAGACAATCGGTCAGCAGCAGTTTCCAGACTTCCTCAGTAACAGTCTCCAGACCTCGCCAGCATATCCTAGTAGTGGAATGCCCCTAGAGATGGACATAATAGATTAACAAAGAAGTCACCTACCCTAGAATTCCCCAATGTGCTTTAAATCAAGTCTGCAAGCTCACTTGGTTATCTCTCTATTCTGGTAATGGGAAACCCCAGCATGCTGGACTTCTGCAGAGTAAAACATTCTTTGCATTTACATACTATTTGAATCTGGGGTGTCATTCTTCAGGAAATCATGGACCCTTACAATATCATTAAATACATTACAATACATTGATAGTAGAAATAAAAAGAAACAAAAGAACAATTTTGAAGTTAATGTGGAAATATTTCTGTTAACTGATTTACATAATCAACTTACTTTCTATTACAATTATAAAGGAATGTTTTCAGACACAGAAAGAAAGAAAGAAAGAAAGAAAGAAAGAAAGAAAGAAAGAAAGAAAGAAAGAAAGAAAGAAAGATCCTAAAATCCTCATTGGATCTCAAACAATGTTGAGCAAAGAGAGTAAAGTTGGATTCCTTACATGTCTTGATTTCTAATCTGTTTACCAAACAGCTATTAAACACCAGTAATTAAGACCTCTTAATGTTAGCAAAAAGATAGATAACACAGATAAATAAATGCCACAGAATAGACAGCTCAATAATAAGCCCTGTTTACATGGCCACATGATTCTCAAGAATGCTAGCTATATACATCTATATACAGACAAGTGGATGATCTTCTGCAACGAGTAATGGAAGAGTGTCCATTATCTGAATCAGCTGTATCCCGACTGTTTTCCTTATTCACAAATTACGTTAAAATATATTAAGGACATAAATGTAAACAAAGTATTAAATGACTAGGGATATAAATTAGAAGAAAATTTCAGGACATTGATGTTGGATACACTATCCCAGGAAATGAAAAGAACAAGCAAAAAATAAAACAAAAAGAACAAAGTCAAGGACTGGAGAGATGGCTCAGTGGTTAAGAGCGGTGGCTGCTTTTCCAGAGGATCTGGGTTCAATTACTAGCAACCACAAAGTTGGGTCACAATTGTCTGGAACTCAAGTTCCAGGTTATCTGATATACTTGCACAGACAAACAGACAGAAAAAAATATCAACACATATAAAATAAAAATAAATGAATTACGGAATAAAAGAGCAAAGTAGGTTCCACCAAACGAAAATATCTGTATGTTAATGGAAACAGATATCAAAATGAAAACCAGGTAGCAGAATGAGGAGAAGAGTTGTAAATGACCCATAGACACAAAGTGTGAAGGACGTCTACAACTCTCCAGTAACAACATAAATCTTGTTTTCAATTGTGCAGAATACTTGTTTTAATACATTCACTCTGCTGTAACTGTTGTGAAAACTAGTGTGATATAATGCTGTGGCCGCAGGAGTAAGGGGCACGTGGCAGGCATGCTACGGTATCCTCCTCAGAAGTCATGACATGTGACAGACTTGAAATAAAGAAGGTTTACTGGGGAAAGAAAGGGGAGTAGGGACCTGGAAAATGGGTAGAGTCAGAGAATGGTGGGAACAGAGAAGTACTGAAAGAGAGGAAGAGAGGAAGAGAGAAAGAGAGGCCAGGAACATGTGGGAACAGAGGAGGTGGCTGGGAGAAAGAGAGAGGGCTAAGAGTAGGGTGCGGCATGGAGGCAAGCAGTCCTCTCACATGCTGCTGCACCTGGCTGGTACAGTGGCCCAGGTAGTAGTTGTGGTAGGTGACATGAGCTTTGTAGGTAGCTGTCGGGCAAAGCCTAAAATAATTAATTCTCTAAGCCAATTATAACAGAACAGCACGAACTGAACCACCTATAAGAAAACAAATATCGATTTCTCGTATTCCAGGGACTGTGAAGTTTAAGAGGAAGGCACCAGGAGGTGTTTCGGGAATCAAACAACCTTGTTAGATTATGGGTGGGGCTATGTCTGTGCCCTCAGGTAGCAGAAACAATTAATAGCTCATTCGTGTCTCTTTTATGAGGACTCCAATCTCATCACGAATTCTCTTGATTCATGAACTAATTATCTTTTCTTAAAAGTACCATCACTTTCAATGACCAATTTCAACATTGATTATCAAGGCATGTAGACCTCATATAAACATTTTTCCAAAGAACACATGACAATGGCCACTGAGCACCTAAAAAATTGCTCACTGTCCCTAAATATTAGAGAAATGAATAGAAAGAACCACAGTGAGATATCATTTCACTTCCTCAGAATGGCCAATATTAAAAAAAAAGCAGAAAATGGCAACCGTTGACAAGTTTAGGAAGATTATAAAAAACTGTTAAATGGTACTGGATCCTCAGAAATCAATGGTAAGAGTTGGCAACAGTAGCCAACTTAAAGTAGACGGTGCTAGAACATATACAACAATACAGGAAGAATGTAGGGAGACGTGCAAAAACTTTGATTATTACAAAGAATAACATAATAGAGTCTGAGAAGAAATAAATAATTAAAATTCAGTAATGCATAACTAACGATATAAAACACAAAAGGTAAGGCAACAAATATATAAAATCATGCTAATATTTAGCAACATTTAAGTGATTTTTAAAGATATAACTCGTGAAATGAAACAGAAATCTCATGAAGCATTAAAATGTCGAGCATACAGAACAAAAGTTCTCAACTTGTGTGTTACGACCCCTCTGGGGATTGTATATCAGGCATCCTGTATATCAGATCATTACATTATGATTCTTAACAGTAGCAAAATTATAGTTACAAAGTACCAACAGACAATTTATGCTTGGGATTTACTACAACATAAGGAACTACAGGCTTAGATTTTTCAAAACTTACTTTGATAAGGAATCACAAAGGCTTCGACCCCCTTCTCCCCCATCCTCTAAATCTAGAGATAAAAGATGGTGAATAGAGCAACAGGATGTAGATCTGTTGAGTAGATTTTTAGGGTAATTTCAATCTCTGTTGTCAGGATACCTTCAATCTAGCTCAGTGGTGTCAGGATACCAATAGTCTTCTTCAAAAAGATGTTATCAAACATGAATCAGTACTGGCAGTATTATCCAGCAGAAACCGCCAAGCCTCTGACAAATTGGCACATGTCAGGGGAAATAACCTGAACCAGCAGGATGACCAGGAGACATTTTCTTCCATGCCTCTCTCGATGAAGTGAAGATCAGTGAAGAAGTGAGACAAAAGAAGCATTGCACAGCAAACAATGCAGAAGAGTTGTCAACCACTGATATAGAAATTATAAAAAAAACTTTACAGAAAGAAAACCTAGGCCTATGTATTTCCAATTGTTTATTCTAACAAGCACGTATAAAGAAAAATATTACATAAACTTTCTTAGGTAATAAAAAATACAGACTAAAGTATTTTTATGAAACAGACAATATTCTGAGGTAAAAATTGACATATCTATTCTAAGGAGATATATGCTAATATTTTCATTAACCCATAAGCAAAAAAATCTTTGATAAAAATATTAGAAAATTACACCAAAGCAGGCAGCAGAAAATCATGGAGTATTATCAAGTAGAATTTAACTCATAATAGAAGACTTATTTCTAGTTGAAATTTAACTGACATACTGCACCATATTAACTAATGTAGCATAATTCATAGCGTTTTTTTCTTAATAAAGAAAGCAAAGCATTAGAGAAGAGCTGTAACTAAGACAGACATAGTATTTCTATCAGTAAAACCAAAGTTAAATGAACTGACCATGCCTAAAGTAAGTTGCTGATGAGACATATTAAATAATGCATTCGTGCCCTGAGGGTGGAAACATCAATAATATAAGCATTTTGGAAAATTATTTGGCAGTGTGTTTTTTAATAGATAGGCTTTATTTTTAAAATGCTGGTAGGTGGCATGAGAAGTGGGTTGGTGAGTGATATCATGGCCACACCATTGTAATATCATGAGGTTGAATTCCCAGAAATCATGTCTAAGTACCTATAACCCCAGAATTCTATAGGAAGATGAAGATTGGTGAATACTCAGAAGGTTGTCCGCCAACTGGTCTAGTATACCCAGCAGAGAACAATGAGAGCCTTTGTCTCAAACAAGGAGGTAAGAAGTTATACCTGAGGTTAAACACTGTGGTGCATACACACGTACCCTGCTCACACACATGAACACACACACACACACACATACATACACATACACACATACATACACACACATACTTACACACACATACATACACACACATACATACACACACACACACACACACACACACACACACAGATACACCGAGACATGCACAAATACTTTTGGAAAGTTTTACAAAAAAATAAGTAAATAGCATAATAGCAAAAAGCATACCAACTATCCATGTGGCTAATTCATCCAATTATTAGTAAAAATAGTAAAGTGATATAGTTTATAACTATTAAGCCATTATTGATCATTTATTTCCAATATAAATCCCCAGCCTTTTTTCAGATTTTCTTATTGTCAGATCACTGTCAAAGGAATGACCCATGGTGAACAGGCCTTGGGGAGCTGTGAAAGAGGCTCCCAGGAAAAAAGACAGAGTCTTTTACCTCAGATGCATTTTGTTCCCCGAGATGACCTTATGCCTCATGTGACAAACTTTTACATTCAAGTTACAAGACATGTTTATTCCTGTTGGATTTCAAAATGTAGTTGTAGAACCCAATATGGTCAATGTATTTTGAATCTGATATTGTCTCCTCTTGGTTAAGATATAATCTATAGTATGTATCAGGTATTGTGTTTAAATTGGTCTGTCACAAGAAAATTAGGGAAAGGGAATGCTATGTTAATATTTAGCATTTGTTTACTAACATTTACATGTCTTTCTCATCATATTTTCTGAACTGAAACAGCCTTCCTTGGATCACTGATTTCTTTGCTATGTCCCTGCATAAAAGTACACTGAAACTGAAGTCAGATTGTCTACAACTCCATTCTTTCAGTCCTCAGATCCCAGTTCTTACAGACATGGGTCTGCATAGGTTTTTGAAGGTCAACACTTATCTTTCACCAAATTTTTGGTCTAAGATATCATGCAATATAAGTCACATCTCCTTCAGTCCCTCTTGACCATGTCTTTCTCTTAGATTTCCTTGGTTTTTAAGACTTTGATAATTCCAGTGACCACATTATAGGTTCGTTTTTGTTTGTTTCTTGTTTGTTTTGCTCCATCTCTTTGAGTTTACTTCTCTGTTGGAAATATTGAGATACTGAAGAGAGTTACTAGAGATATAAATTGTTAGATTTTTAAATAATCTCTTCCCAAGAGTACCTGGGTGTGAAAGCATTTGCCTGGCTGTTCAGTTTTAATTTTACTTCAAATTTTCTTTTGACTCTTCCCATGTCTCTCTTCACCATACACTTTGGAAAGAAATCCAGATGACAGTACATGCTTAAGGAGTGAGAAATAGTGTGACCCCCGCTGCAGAAACCTTCTCCTACTCCCATCATTTGTTTGAAAACCACCTCTTCTTGCTTGTTCATGGAGATGTTTGATTACTTATTTATGTCAGTGGACTTACATGGATATCTGTCTTAGAGATTGGGTAATAACCTAAAGGTTCTTTATTTTTGTTGTTCAAATTAAGCCAACTTCGACTATTGAGAGGTCTTCTCATTCATGTCCCATGCTTTTGTGCGTATGCATGCATATCTATGTTTATACATGTGTGTACACTTTTGTCTACATACATTTGTATGTTTAAGTGTACACATGTCCACACATATGAAAACTATATGTCAATATCAGTTGTCTCCCTTATTTACTCTCACTTTGCACTTTGAGACAGGATCTCTCACTGAAAATGATGCTCACTGATTGACCTACATTGACTGGGCAGCAAGCCCCAGGGACTCATTAGTATTTGCTTCTCCAGTAATGGACTTACAAGTACAAATCATCAAAGCTCAGCTTTTTTGTGTGTACTCAAGATTGAACTCTGGCTTTCATGCTTGCACAGCAAGAAAACTACCAACTAAGCTGTCTCTCCTGGACCCTCCAATGACATTAAAGCATGATGACTAATATGATTGTTTGGGGTTTGCTTGTTCTGTTTTGATTGTAATGGTGACAAAATGGCTGTTCAAATCTCTCATACCCATAGACTATACACTACTAAGGAATAGGTTTTAATGTGTATTAATTATACCTTAATGTAAAACTACAATAAAAATTGCAGGATGCCTGTGTATTATCACCAATAAGTGTTCTGATGCACAGATAAGTAGAAAAAGAAGTGTTATGCTATGTTCTCCACTACTCAAAATATTTTTACACAGATAAAGAAAAAGAATTGAAAATTTAACTTAAAGAATTCTATTTTAATATCACCAAATCCCAAATGTATTTACAGACAAACTGAACACAAGACAGGAAAAAGTAGAAAACATTTTAAATAACTTCAATAACAGGAAGGATGTACTACAGTCACAGATGAAAAGACTCATACATTCAAAATAATGTTTGTTTCCAAATTGGTTTACAATCAAAATCTCAGTCATCACTGAAGGGTTAATGACCTATGGAAATGAAGCTCTTCAGTAGAAGTGAGAAAATCCTACAAGAAAGTAAACACATTGATAAAAACATCTGCAGACATTTCTAGCTAGGAAACTCCTGACAATGAGGTCATCATAATGATATGAACTGGCACTTACAACCCTGCAACTGCAAGAAACAGATTCACAAATGGAACTTTCCACCCCAAAATGAAGTTTCCATTTTCTGCCCTATAAGACCCTCACTCCCACTGTGCCTGGGTGCAGATTCCACTCACACAGAGGGACCGCTGCTCACCACTGTTCTAATACAGGACAATGTGCTTCTGTTGGTCTCTACTTTCTTTCATTTTCAGATTGAATATATCAATCCTGATTTAACTATTTAATAACAGGCTTTAAAATTAATACTGCTAAGGCAAATTTAATATATACATATATTAATATATATGTTGGATATGGTGACATATACCATTAATTTCAGCACTGGGGAGACAGATGCAAGCAAATCTCTATGATTTCAAAGCCAAATTAGTTTGCATAAGAAACTGTCTAAAAAAATCTGTAAAATCAATAAATATAATGTATGGTAGTATACATATATGGGATCATAAAATACTTATAATAACAAAAGAAACTGGAAAAGGTGACCAAAAAGAAATTGCATCAAGAAACAATACCAAGATTCACTGTAAAATATTCGATAATCAATACTATACTAGAATGTACATGGATAGATAGATCAATCAAGCAGAAAAGTGATCACAGAAATTAACTCGTAATTAAGACCATAAATTCATCTGCAATCACAGTACAAAATTCAGGAGATAAGCTTCAATAAGGGGCACATTCCTATGATCAAGTATGTAGTTGGCTGTGGCAGGAAAATTGCTTTGAGTTTGAAATAAGTTTATAATACACAATGTGTCCTAGTATAGCCTAGACTAAAGTATACATCAAAAAAACATAAAAGTTAAATAAGAAAGTAAATAAATAAAATTCAAAAACATAATTTCTATAACTGGTATTAAAATTACTAAGTATGTGAAAAAAGGCAAAGGAGCCATAACTTTCTTTAGCACCACACTCAATCTTTGCTCAGAAATAATGGATACTCAAGTAAAAATTTTAAAAAACAACTAATAAACAAAAAAATAAAAACTCAAACAAAACAAAAATTCTCTAAGAAAAGACAATAGATTACTTTCTGAGGTGTAATAGACAATATAACAGGTAAAGCAGAGAAATTGCTCTGTGTGTGTGTGTGTGTGTGTGTGTGTGTGTGTGTGTTGCAACATTCTTTCCAAATTGCAAGTTTTCCTCTAGTAGGAAAACAGGAAGCTCACTAGCATAGGGTGGTAAACAGGAGGTGAGCAAATGTCTGTATGTCCTGGAGAAGGACAACTCAGATTCTTGACGGCCATGACCAACAGTAGCTTTCCATAGTTGGAAGTAAACAGCAGATGGGCGTTGGGTCCTGAGCAGCCAAAGGACAGAAAGAAGGAAGCTTAGCCTGTGGTGCTGTCTGCAAACTGTGGAAGAGCTTCAGTGTTTTGGAGTCATCACCCGGGCGGGGTTGGGTACAAACAGATGCTGGGTGTGGCCATCCACTTTGCTCAGCCAAAGGAGAAAATGAAAGACATTTGAATTCTGCAAGTCTGCCTACAAACTGTGTAGAAAGCTCTGGGAGTTTGGGGAGTCATCACTCAGGTTGGGTAGATTTTCTGATTAGACAGCAGTTTCTGAGTTATCCCTGTCCCTTTTAAGTAACTCCTCACCCATCCTTCTGTTTGTAACCCCAATTAAAAACAAAAAGCAAATAAACAAAAGTCTCATTGCCAACATGAAAGGGAGAAATCCCAGAAGACCCTATCTAAAGACAAAGAACTACAGATAAATTAGGAATGCTGAACACTGGAGGACTAGTCCTCCCTAGGGATGAGCCCCAGTTGGTTACTCAATTCCAAATGTGCAGCACTGAAGTCATACATAAGCAAGTAACACTAAATACACTGAACAGCTTATAGTCTAACAACTGGAAAAAGTAAACGAGGCCACAGTTTTGAACTGGAAAAGGAAGGAGGGCATGTAGAAAGGGTTGAAGACAGGTAGAGGGGAAAACACTAAAATTGCATTTTAATTTTAAATTTGTTTAAATATAAAAATCTCAATTATTCACCAACTTAGACACTGGTGCAAATCGTTATCTCGGTGTGCTGTGAGCTACCTTCCTGGGGTAAGTTGACATATATGTGTTGTGTTTTCCCACAGCAAAAGTCTGTCACAAATACACACATTTATCTACAAACACACACACACACACACACACACACACACATACACACACACACACACGTATATCGGAAGCCATCTAGGAAAAGCTACAGCAGGCAAGTGAGTTTTCTGAAGAAGGCTCACTATTTGATATGGGTGTGGTGGGGGAGCTCTGAAATGCAAGGTCCTGAGAGACTTTATCCCAGTATTGCATCTTGCTGCTGATATGCCTTTTCCTGAAACTATTACATAGCCAAATGATTTCTGGGCATGATCCCACCCTACTGGGCAGACATAAAAATTGTTGTTTGAAACATATAATGAACTTATAGAGCTAATAACAGATAATGAATGCTTATTCAGGTACTAGTCTTAATGGAAAGACATGTAAACAATGCTGTTGTAACACAAACTATGATATGAACTATTGCCTTCAACTTACTATGAACTTATAACATATAAAACGGCATAGAAAATCAATTTTCCCGAGAAGTATAAAAACCAAGAACTACAACGAAGCAATGATGTCGCCTTCTTCAGCTTCATCCAGTATGTGTGTCTCTGTGTGCCTGAATTTTCTCTCTTTTCTATTCTTTTCCTTTCTTTTAATTTCTCTCTGGCTTAAGAAGAGTTAACAACTTTGAATGTGGTCAGCAAGGGACACTTGAGTCGGAGAGAAAAGAATGATAGTAACTAAACCTTTCCCTTAATTCCCTGCTGCTATCATCAAAAATTATTCACCAGAAACCAGCAGCTTTTAGCCGCAGAACATTAAACTGTTAAAGAAGATATGAAAATTACCAAAGGTAAAGCTGCTTTGGCCATGATCGCTGCTGACTCCATAACCCTTTTTCTGTTTTCCTCAGTGTACTCTTGTTCTTTCTAAACTTAAGCTGGTTGATTCAACTCAGCTCTTCAGGCTCAAATTCCTCTCCAAGCTCACAGACTGGATTTGTCTTCTCTTCCAACTTCTGACTGAATTGCTCTCCCTGGCCCCATACTAACTTTGGCAATATGTTCTAATCTTCTAGCTCCTTCTCACTCTCTAGCTGGTTCAGTCTTTACCTGTGCCTAGCCTGTTCTTTCTGCAACCTGATACTCTATAAGTGTATTTTTAAAACTGCCTCCTCTCTCTCTCTCTCTCTCTCTCTCTCTCTCTCTCTCTCTCTCTCTCTCTCTCTCTCCCCTCTCTCTCTCTCTCTCTCAAAGTAAGCTTCCCATTTCTCTTATTGTGAGAATTAGACATATCCTATTCTGTCAGATCTTTCTCTAATTCATCATTTGCATACTTAGAGTCTACGATGGTTTAACAAAGGAATAGAGACAGGAACAGCTAGCAATTAACATCTTATTCCACAAGTAAGAAGCAGACAGAAAACAATGGAAGTGACATACTTCTCTTGAAACCACAAATTTCACAAGTGACACATTTCCATTGGCAAGATCACTCCTCATAATCCTTCTCAAATAATTTCCCCAACTAGGGAACCCAGCATATGAGCTTACTGGATCCATTATCATTGAAACCACCATACGGGGTCTCTATTTAAGTTCCTGCCTCTAGGTTCCTGCCAAAAGCTCTTGACCTGGTATCTTTCTATAATGGGATATAGCTTGTAATGAGAAATAAGTCCTTTTTTCATCGTTTCTTTGGGTCATTGAATCTGCCAAACAACAGAGAAGCAATCTAGGAAAAGAGGCATGTATACTGACTTGGAAAAGGCCAGATGTAAGAGTTGATGATGATGGAGATAGTCTATACCTTGTTGAGGCTGGTAGATATACAGTGGTAAATATATATATATATGCAGATAGATCAATTTAATTAATAAATATGTGTGTGTGTAAATTCATATAAATCATAAAAATCTGAAGTGATTTTTTTTATCATATCCAATAAAAGAGATAGATTTTTACTGAGGACAATAGTGAAATAAATGACTGGCAACTACTTACTGGTTTAAGTTCTAGATCAGTAAACATAAAAGTTCCTTGAAAAAAGAAAAACATCTGAAACAATTTGTTTGCAGGAGATCTTCAGTATCAAAATACTACTAGCTATTCAAAATAACATAATAACAATGTAATATGGTGTATATTTTGAGGATATAGAAGTAAAACATAAGACAATTACATTGGCCCAAATCCCATTGGAGAGAGAGCTGAACACCTAGAAGTGGGGGCAATCCTGAGTCTGCAGGGCAGGACAGACTGTCACTTCTGCCCACTATTGCCCTCATCCCTGGCCCAAGAGGAAACTGCATATGCCTCTGGACACAGGAATATAGGAGAAGTCAGCTGCAGGAGGCCCTCAGTCCAGATCTGTGCCCGGATCTGAACTGAACCAGTCAAACAGCTACCCGCACCCAAATCCCATGGGGAGGATGACTTAGACCCTCAGAAGTGTGTACACTCCTATGAGACTACTCTCTGCCCACATTCCTGACTCAAGAGGAAAACACCTTTTGCCATTTGTGCCCCCTAGGCACAGGGACCCAGGAGAAGTAGGGGCAGGACCCTTTTGGTTGCTGCACTCACAGAGAGCTGAAAGCCAGGCACCAGGAGCAACTACATGCCTGAGAGCAGAACATTGTGTTCCCATAACTGGCTGAAAGAAAACAGGAAAACATGCCTACAGGAGTGCTGACACATAGGCCCACCCTAAAGGAAATACAGGACAGCACAAGTGAACAACTAGAAGTCCTTGAAGAAGAAACACAAAAATCACTTAAAAAACTACTGGAAAAAAAAAAAAAACCAAACAGGAGAAGAAAATGAACAAAAGCATCCAGGAATTAAAAATGGAAATAGAGACAATAAAGAAAGCACAAAGAAAGACATCCCTGGAATCAGCAGCGGGCAGCCGCTCGTCCGCCGGGCGCCTCCATTTTCGGCGCTCTCCCTGGCGGCTTCGCAATGCGCACGGACCGCGTTGACACCCCGCACTGAGCAGCGCAGGCAGGACAGGAGCGCACTATGGCCTTGGTGACCTTTGAGGACGTGGCTGTGCGCTTCACCCAAGAAGAGTGGGCTTTGCTGGATCCTTCCCAGAAGATTCTCTACAGAGATGTGATGCGGGAAACCTATAGGAATCTGACTTCTGTAGGTGAGCCTGACCCCCTGGCTTCACTCACTGTTGCCAAGTGCTGATTTGGAATGAAGATGGGTGCACCATGGTATAAACTGGGAATGCTGGGATTTGGAAGCTTGTTTCAGAAGTCTAGGGAGAAATCTGAGAGTCCAGGTGGTAAAGAGAAAGTGTGAACTTACAAACAGTGGCCCGGGTGCAGAAACAGTTGTCCAGCCAAAGCTTCCTGAATGTCGCACCGCCATTCAGTCATCCCTGAAGAGGCCCGCTACATCCAACTCTAAGTACAGACCATGTGACTATCAGAAATACGTAAAGAAATACTATGAATGTAAAATGTGTGGTAAAGTCTTTATGTGCCTTGGCTCCCTTAAGAAACATAGAAAGACCCACAGCGGAGAGAAGCCGTATAAATGTAAATACTGCGAGAAGGCCTTTAGTTACCGCTACTGTGTTGACAGGCACATGCTCACTCACAACGCAGACAGGTATAAGTGCAGGGTATGCAGAAAGACATTCTCTAACGCCATTGCCCTTAGGGAACATAAAGCGATTCACTCCGGAGAGATACCTGAATGTAAGGAATGTGGAAGAATGTTCTGGACTTCCAGTTCCCTAGACTTGCATAAAAGGCTTCATACTACAGAAAAACTGTATGAATGTAAACACTGCGGGAAAGCCTTCACCGGTTACTGTTCTTTTCAACTGCATAAGAGGACTCACACTGGGGAGAAACCTTATGAATGCAAGCAGTGTGGGAAAACCTTCAGACACTCCAGCCATGTTCAAGCACATAAGCGAATTCACACTGGAGAGAAGCCGTATGAATGTATGCAGTGTGGGAAGACCTTCACTTCTGGCCACTGTGCAAGGAGACATCTAGGGACGCACAGTGGAGCCTGGCCTTACAAGTGTGAGGTGTGCGGGAAAGCTTACCCCTATGTCTATTCCCTTCGAAACCACAAGAAGTGCCACAATGAAGAAAAGCTGTACGGATGCAAACAATGTGGGAAAGCCTTTAAATGTATTTCTTCCTTACGCAACCATGAGACCACTCACACTGGAGAGAAGCCGTATGAATGTAAGGAGTGTGGGAAGGCCTTCAGTTGTCCCAGTTACATTCAGAATCACATGAGAACACACAAAAGGCAGGCCTATGAGTGTAAGGAGTGTGGCAAGGTGTTCTCATACTCCAAAAGTCTTCGGAGGCACATGGCTACACACAGTTAATAGGAGGAGGATCGTCTGACTTAAATACTTACACCGAAGAGCTCCGCACATTCCAGCTCCTCGTTAAAAAAAGAAAAAAAAATGGCAGTGGAAAGCGAGCCTCTGAACGCAGTGTGTGTGCCAAAGGCCCAGTGTTTGCCACGGTTTGTGTGACAGACCTCATGGTTTGTGTGACAAAGCCTCTGAGTTGAAAGAACACCAGGAAGAGGTTCATCTCTCAGGACGTACTGCTGAGGGCTTCCACAGAGAGAACTCGGGAAGCTTTCTGGCCATCCTTGCTAGCACACATGGGAAGACATGGTGAAGAGAAAGAGATCTGTGTCTGTTAGCCTCTCCCACCCTACCTTGTAGCAAAGTCTTAAGTCAGGTGCCGTGTTACGCGCGTGACCCGCCACTGACACGAATCCGTAAATGAAGAGAATTGTTGGATTCTTGCCAAGTTAACAAATGTTTTCAAACCCACGAAGTGAGTTCCCAAATCTCATGAACCTAAGAAGTATAAAACCTGCTGATCCAGTGCTGCTAGAAGCCATGATGGGACAGTGGTGACAGTGGCCTGTGGTTTCTCTCGGTAGCTCACTGCTAAATGTGTCAGTGTACTGTGGACTTCTGATTCTTAGTCATAATTCGGTTGGTATTTGGGGAGTTCCAAATATGCATACTGTCTTGATTATGTCTACCCAAAGTCACCCCAGACACTCCTCAACATGTCCCCCTCCCACCTTCATTCCACTCCCCACCCCATCCCGTTTTCTTTTTCGTAACCCATTATCTTATGCACCTAGCCAAAGCTTCAGTGTGTTGAACAATGAAACAGCTGCACCCTGTCCAGAGGGCAGCACACTTCCTGTCCTCCGCTCCTACATCTTTCAACCCCTTCTGTGGGTTTAAGCAATCGTTTCTGGGTGGTTTTAATATCTATTTATTGGGGGCAGAATGAGTCATGCTGAAACACCCGTGTTCATCTGAACCTACCTGGTTCTAGTTTCAGTCTCCAATGTAAGTGGGACCATAGCTGTCTGCCAAACTTCCCAGGCTATATGTGTATTCAATGAGAGTGGTTTTTCCTTGTCCACAAAATTTCATTTGTTGCATTTTAACAAAGTTAGATCCTACAAGTAAGTTGAAATGTATTTGAAGGGCTGGCAAGGTGGCTCAGTGGATTAAGGTGCTTTCTGCCTACCCTGATGACTTGAGTTCAAGTCCTAGAAAACGTAAAATAAACCAACTCCTGTAAGCTGCCTTCTGACCTCCACACATACCACAAGTACAAAATAAAAATACAGTTCAAATATACATTTAATCATAATTTTAAGTACTTTTGTGGTTAATGGACCAATAAAAACTGACTTTGAAAATTGAAAAAAAAAAAAAAAAAAGAAAGACATCCCTGAAGATAGAAAACCTAGGGAAGAGAGCAGGAGTCATAAATGTGGGCATCACCAACAGAATACAAGAGATAGAAGACAGAATCTCAGGAGCAGAAGATACCAGAGAAATTATAGACACAACTGTCAAAGATAATGTAAAACACAAGAAGCTCCTAGCCAAAACATCCAGGAAATCCAGGACACATTGAGAAGATCAAACCTAAGAATAATAGGTATAAAATACAGTGAAGACTACCAACTTAAAGGGCCAGTAAATATCTTCAAAAAAAAAGAAAAACCATAGAAGAAAACTTTCCTAACCTAAATAGAGAGATGCCCATAAACATACAAGAAGCCTACAGAACTCAAAATAGATTAGACTAAAAAAGAAATTCCTCCTGTCAAATAATAGTCAAAACACCAAATGCACAAAACCAAGAAAGAATATTAAAAGCAATAAGGGAAAAAGGCCAAGTAACATAAGTAGAACTATCAGAATTATGTCAGATTCTCACCAGAGACTATGAAAGTCAGAAGATCCTGCGCAGATGTCATACAGAACTTAAGAGAACACAAATGCCAGGCAAAGCTACTATATCCAGCAGAACTATCAGTTAACATTGAGGGAGAAACCAAGATATTCCATGACAAAACCAAATTTACACAATATCTTTCTACAAATCCAGCCCTACAAAGGATAATAAATGGGAAAGGCCAACACAAGGAAGTAAACTACACCCTAGAAAAAGCAAGAAAGTAATCTCTTTGCAACAAAACCAAAAGAAGAGAAGCACATACACATAATCCCACCTATAAATATGAAAATAACAGGAAGCAACAATCACTATTCCTTAATATCTCTCAAAATCAATGGATTCAATAGACGTAGTCATTAAAAGTCTCCCAAACAAAAAGAACCCAGGACCAGATAGATGGGTTTAGTGCAGAATTCTATTACACCTTCATAGAAGACCTCATACCAATACTGTCCAAACTATTCCACAAAATTGAAACAGATGGGGCACTACCAAATTCCTTCTGTGAAGCCACAATTACTCTTATACCTAAACCACACAAAGTCCCAACAAGAGAGAACTTCAGACCAATTTCCCTTAATAATACTGATGCAAAAATACTCCATAAAATTCTTACAAACCAAATCCAAGAACACGTCAAAACGATCATCCATCATGATCAAGTAGTCTTCATCCCAGGTATACAGGGATGGTTCAATTTATGGAAAACCATCAACGTAGTCCAATAAATAAACAAACTCAAAGATAAAAAACACATAATCATTTCATTAGATGCTGAGAAAGCATTTGACAATATTCAACACCCCTTCATGATAAAAGTCCTGGAAAGAATAGGAATTGAAGGCCCATACCTACACATAGTAAAAGCCATATACAGCAAACCAGTAGCTAACATTAAACAAAATGAGAAAAACTTGAAGCAATCCCACTAAAATAAGGGACTAGACAAGGCTGCCCACTCTCTCCCCACTCATTCAATAAAGTTCTCAATTCTTAGCTAGAGCAATCAGACAACAAAAAGAGGTCAAAGGATACAAATTGGAAAGGCAGAAGTTAAAATATCACTATTTGCACATGATATGATAGTATAGTTAAATGACCCCAAAAGTTCCACCAGAGAACTACTAAACCTGATAAACAACTTCAGCAAAGTGGCTGTGTATAATTAACTCAAACAAGTCAGGAGCCTTCCTCTACATAAAAGATAAACAGGCTGACAAAGAACTTAGAGAATCGACACTTTTCATACTAGTCCCAAATAATATAAAATACCTCAGTGTGACGTTATTTAACCAAGCAAGTGAAAGATATGTGTGATTAGAACTTCAAGTCTCTGAAGAAAAAAATTGAAGATCTCAGAAGATGGAAAGATCTCCCATGCTCATGGATTGGCAAGATTAATAGAGTAAAAATGGTCATTTTACCAAAAGCAATCTACAGATTCAATGCAATCCCTATCAAAATTCCAATCCAATTCTTCATAGAGTCAGAAAGAACAATTTGCAAATTCATCTGGAATAAGAAAAATCCAGGATAGCTAAAACTATACTCAACAATAAAAGGACTCCTGGGGGAATCACCATCCCTGACCTCAAGCAGTATTACATAGCAATAGTGATAAAAACGGTATGGTATTGGTACAGAGACAGGCAGATAGATCAGCGGAATAGAATTAAAGACTGAGAAATGAACCCATATACCTATGGTCACTTGATTTTTGACAAATAAGCCCAAACCATCCAATTGAAAAAATATAGCATTTTCAACAAATGGTCCTTGTTCAACTGGAAATCAGTATGTAGAAGAATGCAAATTGATTCATTCTTATTGCCCTGTACAAAGCTAAAGTCCAAGTGGATCAAGGACCTCTACATCAAACCAGATACACTCAAAAAGTAATAGAGGAAAAAGTGGGGAAGAGTCTCTAACACATGGGCACTAGGGAAAATTTCCTGAACAGAACACCAATGGCTTATACTCTAAGAGCAAGAATCGACAAATGGGATCTCATAAAGCTGCAAAGCACTGTCAAAGGACACTGTCATTAGGATAAAATGGCAACCAACAAATTGGGAAAAGATCTTTACCAATCCTACATCTGATAGAGGGCTAATATCCAATACATACAAAGAGCTCACCAAGTTAGACTCCAGAGAACCAAATAACCCTATTAAAATGGGGTACAGAGCTAAACAAAGAATTCACAGATGAGGAATATCGAATGGCTGAGAAGCAGCTAAAGAAATGTTCAACATCCTTAGTCATCAGGGAAATGCAAATCAAAACAACCCTGAGATTCCACTTCATAGCAGTCAGAATGGCTTAGATAAAAAATTCTGGCGACAGCAGATGCTGGCAAGGATGTGGAGAAAGAGGAACACTCATCCATTTTTGGTGGGATTGCAAATTAGTACAACCTCTCTGGATATCAGTCTGCAGGTTCCTCAAAAAATTGGACATTGTACTACCTGAGAACCCAGCTATACCTCTCCTGGGCATTAAAACAAAGAGACATGCTCCACTATGTTCATAGCAGCCTTATTTATAATAGCCAGAAACTGGAAAGATCCCAGATGCCCTTCAACAGAGGAATGGATACAGAAAATGTGGTACATCTCTACAATGGAGTACTACTCAGCTATCAAAAACAATGACTTTATGAAATTCATAGGCAAATGGATGGACCTGGAAAATATCATCTTGAGTGAGGTATCCCAAGCACAGAAAAACACACATGGTATTCATTCATTGATATTTGGATATTGGCCCAAATGCTCAAATTACCCAAGATACACAGACCACATGAAACTCAAGAATGATGACCAAAATGCAGATGCTTCACTCCTTATTTAAAAGGAGAACAAAAATATCCATGAGAGGAGATAGGAAGGCAAAGTTTAGAGAAGAGAATGAAGGGATAGCCATTCAGAGCTTGCCCCACATATATATACAGCCACCAAAACTAGGTAAGATGGATGAAGCTAAGAAGTGCAGGCTGACAGGAACCAGATATAGATCTCCCCTGAGAGACACAGCCAGAACACGACAAATACAGAGGCGAATTCCAGCAGCAAACCACTGAACTGAGAATGGGACCCACATTGGAGGAATTAGAAAAAGGACTGAAAGAGCTGAAGGGGCTGGCGACTCCATAAGAACAACAATGCCAACCAACCGGAGCTTCCAGGGACTAAACCACTACCGAAAATCTATACATGAACTGACCCTGGGCTCCAACTGCCTTGGTAGCAGTGAATAGCCTTGTTGGGGCACCAGTGGAAGGGGAAGTCCTTGGTCCTGCCAAGGTTGGACCCCCAGTGTAGGGGATTATTGGGGGGCAGTAATGGGGGTTGGATGGGGAGGGAAACACCCATATAGAAGGGGAGTGGGCGGGGTTAAGGGGCTGATGGACAGGAAACCAGGAGAGGAAATAACATTTGAAATGTAAATAAGAAATACCCAATTTAATAAAAATGGAAGAAAAAAAAGACAACTACATTGTAGTAGATGGAAGGCACAAAACCAATTATATAGTTTAAGATATTGTCAGGTATTTCAGAATATTCTTTTAATGTACCCTGTCATAGTTTGCAGAATATTTATTTTAATTTCTAGCACAAAAATTTAAATATAAATATATAACAACAATTTAGCTGAAAGCCAGTTCAGAGAATGAAAAGGAATGCTAGAAATACTGGTCCAGTATGCCTAAAGATGTTAAGCAACTAAACAAACAAAATAATTGAGAAAGAGAATTCTGTCCACCTAATGATTACACTTCAATTAAACAGCAAAACATTGTGAAAGTGGATTACGAAAAAATCCAACCATATGCTCTTCACTGAAGGCATACCTTAAACATAGAACACAGATGGTCTTAAATGTTAGAGTAAAATGAAAAGAATACATTAAACAAGAGAAGGCTAATGTGTTTATCCTCAGACACCGAGGCATGACTTAAGATACAAAGTATGCTACAGATGAAGGTCACATTGAATGAGAGAAAAACAAAACAAAACAAAAAATCAGCACACGGAGAAAACGCGAGAAAGACTATCTCTCATACTTTCAGCATTCTTTAGTTGCCCATAGTTCTTTGTCTAGGGTTGAGGTATCTGAGTATTATACACTGATGTCAGTATGTCTATTAATGTTTTCCTTGTGAGGGATGGATTTAGGCAGCCATATTGGTGAGAATTCATGAGTGTAGCATCTCTAACATAACCTTCTCAAGGAAGAGCACACCAATTTGTTTGGTCATTCTTATCAGGCCCCAATTTCTCTAAAACTCCAAATGATAATTTGGACTCATTTTAGGCTAGACACTGACAGGATAAACACTAAATGTCTCAAAGACCATGTAAAGTGGGAATGTGTTTGCCTGGAAAAGATATTAACTTTCTCATATGTTCCTACAGGCCCCCAATATCCAGAGCCAGCATCTAGTTCTCTGTTAACTCAAACATGCCTCCAACATATCATAGCCCCAAGCTAGATTTCAACTGTTCAGCTAACTGCTCTCCTCCCCTGCAGCAAAACCCATGATAGCTGGCAGGAGTCTTCCACTGTCTTCAGGATCTTTCCTGCTCTTGCAGCCCTGGTAACTGTCAGCCTGTTTCTCCCCCGAACTTTTCTCTCTTCTCCTCTGTCTCTGAGGGGTAGCCAAGTTAGATTCCCCCAGATGCCACTGGATATTCCCTCTCCCCTCCTTCTCCTTTCTTCTCTTTTCTTCTCTTCTCTTCTCTTGTCTTTTCTCTTTCATTTATAATATAACTTTTCCACTTACAACAGAATGGTCTTATCCTTGTCTGTAATTTCTTTACTGCAAACCCTGGTGTACAATTCTTAAGACCATAGAAAAGCTGAAGTTGGTGTGACTACATGAGATTCTGTCTCAAACCAATAATTTTCATCTTGACATTTTCACACTTGTGTAAATGTGCTTTGATCACCTTCACTTCCTATTACCTTTCTTTCCCTTCATCCCATTCTCTTCCGAAGTAATTCCTCTTGCATTTATGTCACAAATATATGTGTGTGTTCTGGTTTCTGAATATGAGAGAAAACTTATTTATTCTTGGGAATCTGGCTTATTTCACTTAACATCATGACTACAGTTCTATTCTATTATTCTTGTTTCTTTAAAACGAAAGAATTCCATCCTTGTTTGTGACAGGAGACTCCTCCACTGTGTATTCAACACTCAGCAGCAGTATAAAATATCCCTTATTAGATTTTCTTGGGCTTACATATGTATGAATATTATTACATTGTTTAAATGAAAAGTGGGCCATTTTTAATCTGATTTAAATAAGGTAGATTTTAGAGACATTTGTGTTTCTTTCTTAGAAAAATCCAAGAATGCCCACTGCTCTTTTCCCTGAATGCTCTAGGCTGGAGTTACCTACTAACATCAGGTAGAAGCAAGAGTTCCCAATCAAATACAGTGACAGAGTAACATGAAATTACTAATTCCAGTTTTAAATAGACACATTTAAAAAATAAGGCAAGAATGTGGGATTTACCCTAACATGATGGCTATTCTTGGTTGTCAACTTGACTACATCTGGAATTAATTGAAACCTAAATGCAGGGTACACCTGTAAGGTATTTTATCCTAATTAAATTATCTGAGGCGAGAAAGACCCACTTTTTAAAAAATTTACTTTATATACCAGTATCTGTCCCCACTCCTTTTTACCCCTTCCCTGATGGAAGCACCTCCCGGATATACCCTGACCCTAGCACATCACGTTTCTGCACAGCTAGGTGTATTCTCTTTCACTGAGGCCAGACAAGGTAGTCAGCCAGAAGAACTTATCCCACACACAGGTAACAGCTTTTGGGATTGCCTCTGCTCTAGTTGTTTGGGACACACTTGAAGTTGTAAGACCCACGTGAAAATTGAGCTGCACATCTGCTACATATGTGCAAGGGGCCTAGGTCCAGCCCATGTATGCTCTTCTGTTGCGGGTGCATTTCGGAAAGCCCCAGGGGTCCAGGTTAGTTGATTCCATTGGTTTTCCTATGGAATTCTTACCCCTTTTGGGGTGCTCAATCCTTCCCCCAACCCTTCCGTAAGAGTCCCCAAGCTCCATCTACTGTATGGTTGTAGTTCTCTGCATCCATCTGAGTCAGTTGTTGGGTGGAAACAGCTCAGAAGAAAACCTTGCTAGACTCCTGTCTGCAAGAATATCAGAGTATCATTCACAGTGTCACGGATTGGTGCTTGCCCATGAGATGGGTAAAGAGTTGGGAAGGCTATTGCTTGGCCATTCCCTTAGGCTCTGCTCCATCCCCTGTCCCTGCATTTCTTGTAGACAGGACAGATTTGATGTAGAAAGTTTTGTGAATGGGTTGGTGTCCCTATTACTCTACTGGGTTTCCTACCTGGTTACAGGTATGGTAGCCTCTTCAGGTTTCAGATCCTCAATGCTGTGAGTCAAAGGTAAGGTCACCTCCATTGGTTCTTGGTTGCCTCCCCTATCCCAGGTTTCTGGCATGTCCCTGAAGTGCCCTCCTTATTCCCACGCCCATCAACTGCATATTTCCATTCATTCTCATGGTCATCTTGTCATTTCTCTTGTTCCTCCCCACAACTGCCCTTGTACCATCCCACCCCCACCATTTCCCTTCCTCTCCTCTCTCTCACCCAGTTCTCTTCCTCCATTTGCCTTCTGTGACTATTTTTCTTCCCCCTTCTAAGCGAGATTCAAGCTCCTTCACTTGGGCTTTCCTTGTTTATTTAGTATTTTGGATCTGTGGAGTATAGTGTGAGAATCCTGTGTTTTGTAGCCAATACCCACTTATAAGTGAGTACATAGCATGCATGTCTTTGGGAGGAAGACATGCTTTGAATTTAGATGTTTTGAAGTGAGAAGAACTACTTTAATCTGAGCCACACCCTCTGCTGGCATCTTCTATAAAGGACATGAAAGAACGTGCTTGCCCTCTTCACCTGCTAGTCCTCACACTGACTGGCAATTCTATTCTGTAAATTCAGTTCCTCTAGAACAGTGGTTCTCAACCTCCCTAATGCTGTGACCCTTTAACACAGTTCCATAAAATTATTTTTGTGGCTACATCTTGATTGTAATTTTGCTACTGTTATGAATTGCAATGTAAATATCTGTGTTTTCTGATGGTCTTAGGCAACCATTGTGAAAGGGTTGAGAATCACTGCTCCTGAGAACTCTGACTAATCTTCCTCCCTCAGGACTAAGGGAATTCTGCAGAAGAGGAGGCCGAAAGATGATAGGAACAAGAAGGCGTGGTTGATACCCAAGAAACGTTGTCTTCCAGACACAGCAAGATTGACGAACATAAGAACTGATAGAGACTGTGTCAGTGTGCCAAGGGCCTGCACAGATCTAAACCAGTCAGGCTCCTAGGGCTGATATGTGGACCTAGACCCAGGTATCTATCCCCAACCACAAAGATCTCTCCAATTCATAATACTCACCCAGGAAAAACTAGTTCCCCCCACAGAGTTTCATTGGGTTTATAAATCACAATTAAGGACAGGCCCCATGCCCAGAAGTAAATGGTTCTTACAAAATGAACTCAAAGGTATTTTGGGAGATTTTGTTTTTTCTCATGCTGTTTTTTTCTCTTTCACCTTTCTGGTCTTTTGCATGTTAATTACCATTCCCGGTTTGCACTTTTGGAGTTTTATTTGTGTGTCTCCACCTGTGAATGCATACATTATACTCTTTGTGTTGTTGTTTCTTCTTTGTTGTTAGTTTGTGCATTTTGTTTTATTCTTGATGTTTTTGTTTGTTTTCTTGAGAGAGAGAGAGAGAGAGAGAGAGAGAGAGAGAGAGAGAGAGAGAGAAGATATGGAGTTGAAAAGCTGAATAAGTAAGAAGGATTGGGAATGAGGTAAGGGAGGGGAAACTGTCATCAAAATATCTTCTCTGAAAAAAATTATTTTCAATTATAAAATAGCCTTTATTCCCCACTCTGAAATGAGCATGGATGATGCCACATTTCCTTCAATGTGCTTTCTAAAAGAAACAGAGCTGCAACTGAAGTGCTGCCCCTAGCTTTGTACCCCCAGCCCTAACTCCAGTGGAGCCCCTTCTGGTTGATCCACTGCCAGTCCACGTTGTCTTCCTTCTTCCTCTGCAGTAAGCAATGTTGTGCAGCCAGAATGGGCTGCTTTCTCTGTTTCCACTTACATCTCTATCCAAAATTCATACTTCATACTCCAAGCGCTATAAATGTTTTCAGGGGTTGCTAAATTTTATCAGTTACTAATGTATCTGAAATTACTTTGAACTAGTTCAAATTTCTCTTATAATAATAAAATATCTAAAGTTGGGTAATAAAGGAATTTCATTTTGGCTCACTCATCGGCCTGGCCTAGCATTGAAGGAAATGTTTGGTAACTACCTTGTTGCTGGCAAAGTTCCAAGGTGACCTAGAACATCATAAGAGACGATAAGAGTGTGCGCGTGAATACTTGAGTCAATCTCTTCCAATAAAACCACCAGAATCCAACACGAAGCTCCTTCCTCATGGCCTTATTTAATCTCAGCTACCTCATGAAAGTGCCCCATACGCACCCCAAACACCATGGTCAGATTAACTTTCTACTCTCCTAAAACCTCTAAGTGGGCATTATATGTTAAAACATAAATCGTGGAAAGAGATACCAATTCATGTCCAAAGCAAAACCAGGATTTATTTTTAAATTTTTTTTCAACTAAAATATAATTACTTGGCTTCTTTCCTTTTCTTTGTTTCCTCCAAACCCTCCCATATTCATCCTCCTACACTCTCATAGATGGCCTCTTTTTCATTAATAATTACATACATATATATATTTATTGATAATGTCACTGTTTAGGTCTTGTTAGGCAGTCATTTCTACCAGACACACTCTTACAGCAGAGCCTCTTGCCCTTTGGTTCTTACAATCTTTCTGTTTTCTCTTCCACCACGATGCCTAACTCATTAATACAGGGGTTGTATTGTATCCTTTGGTGCTGGACTTCGAAAGGTCAGCTGACCTCTGCATTTTATGTAGGTGTGGTTTACAGTGATGGTCTTCATTTGTTGTAAAGAGAGTCATTTTAGATGATGAAGGAGAACTACACTCATCTCTGGGCATAAGATATGTTTTAGAAAGCAGTGAGCAATTGTGCTGGTCTTTTAAGGCAGTGATATTAGATTCTCTCCTAGTACCCATGGCCTCACTAGCCTCAGGTAGATGGGTAGGTTTCTAGTCCCAGGGATGATTTCTCTATTGTTGGGTATGGATTCTGTCCCATTAGACAGTGGCTGGTGTGATGATATGAGTGCCACTACTGTACCTTTAGTGATATCTTCTCATGCTGGGTATTGCTGTAATTCCATACATATTACAGATAGATAGCACTAGCCATTGCTTCCCTCCCTTAACTGCTTGTATACTGCTCTCTGGTGCTGTGTACAACAGACCACATAAAGAAGGTCTTTAGGTTAGATCCAGACCGAATCATTTGAGTCCTTTATGCTAAGTGTGGTGTCCTTAGCAACGGGGACCTACTTCCTCTGAGAGACAACCAAGAGCAGTACTGGTAACTTTAGTAATTTCTTGGACTACTCTAACCAACATCTTAAAAGGAGGTTATAGGGATTTATTTCTCATGCTGGGTATTGGATCTTGCTTATTATATGAGTATGCTTATATACGTGCACACATGTATGTAGTATATATAATTTAGGTAAATAGAAAATAGCATGATTCTCTGAGGCTCTATTGGTATTATTTGTCCCTCTTCCCTTTATTTTTCTGTATTTACCTTTCTCCCAATATCCAGCTAAAGAACCTCCTCTCCATTTTTTCTGTTTCTCCCTATAAACTACTTGTATCATGTGTGGTGTGTGTGTGTGTGTGTGTGTGTGTGTGTGTGTGTGTGTGTGTGTGTTTGCATGTATATGTTTGTAGTGTTGTAGACTTATACATACAACACAAGCACTCCATAGTCGAACTGAACCTTACCTCCTTTTCTTCTTGTAGGTGGACAGGTAAAGATGTCCTTCTCTTTGTATTATTTGCATTTTTCCCCTTTGTTTACTGTTTTTGAACCTAAATACTTATGTTCTGTTAATAGTCTCTATAGTATATGCACTGTTTCTGAAAGCCCAGATACGTCTTTGTCCTGAGCAACAACAAAAAAGGCAAGTATTAATGGCCATCTTAATGATCTCTTAGTCGGATTTTATGTAATTTTATGTTTCAATTACACTTCATTTTTCCATAAAGAAAAAATGATTATTTTATATTTGCCTTCTTTGCTTATGTTTAGATAATTTTTGGCCAGTATCTATTCCTCCCACATTTCTGCTTCCCGCTGACTCTGCCTTTTGCCTTTGATATATTGTCTGTTTATTAATTCCATGGGTAGGACTTATTTTACTTACAATTTCTTTAAATTTATTATTGTGAACTGTCATTACTTCTCCATGGTTATGAATTATGGCTTAGCTGGATATAAATTTTAGGCTGACAGTCTTACTTATTTTTCCTCAGTATTTTCATAATATTATTCCAAAAGTTGACTAGCATCAAATTTTCCTGTTACAAAGTTCACTGACAGCCAAATGTATTTATTTTTGTATTATGATCTCTTAGTCTTTCTCTTTTTTATAGATTTCCTCCTTTCATCCCTGTGAGCATTTGAAATGTAGCAGCATACTTATTTTAAATTCTCTTTCTTATCTCTTCCTTTCCTGTAGTCATAATCAAATGAATTTTTCTGCTTGATAAGCCTGTTGTCTAGTTACTTGTTACATCTCTAAGCACAAAATCCATAGCCACATTTTAGAAAGTCTTGCAAATTTTAGATAATGGGATTTTATCTCTGAAAGTAATTATGTAGATGCCTTTCTTGGTATATAGGGTGTAGGCCAATCCAATTTTTCATCACAAATTTTCTAATCATTTCTCTGTAAAATATTTATATTAATGCAAATATGGGCTCTATGGATACAGGCATTTTTTTCAGTCAGGTATGGATACCATTTTCTTGCTTGTAACTTTTTGCATGCCAGTGACCTTGAGTGCCATTGGTCAGTAGACAGAAGTGCTAGAAAATTATTACCTATATTATACATATGTAAAGCAACACTAATTTTGGCTTTTGACTTATACTGAACATGGCCACATCACACGTTGAAATGAGCCCCTGTATAATTTCTGCAAATGTCGTATTGTCATATTTTTTTTTCTTGGTTCTTTTTTTTCGGAGCTGGGGACTGAACCCAGAGCCTTGCGCTTCCTAGGCAAGCGCTCTACCACTGAGCTAAATCCCCAACCCCTATTGTCATATTTTTAAAGCAAACTCTAGTAATGAGAATGCTATAGTCTCCCAGAGGTAACATGGCTTCAACTCATTGCCTTGAGACTAATTTTCCTTTCTTCCACAGGAATCTTTCTCTTCCTTGCTTCCTAACTTTGCAGCCTCTCTTCATGCATTTCAAACACATGATGCAGAAGTGGTTTTGATCATTATAACAGGCAAAGCTTCTTCTTTATTAGCTCTTCCATTTGCCCAAATGTCTATCCCTTGTTTTCTTGGTCCATCCCTCTTCTTTAATGCCTTCTTCTTTGCTTTCATCCTGTAAAGCACTGTGTTTTCTCCAGCATTTCCCTACTTGAATTCCAGAGGAAAAGGATCTGAGTGCCCTATCCAACACCACTGTCCTGTGAGCAAACACTTCATGTCAGACCCCATCACATATTAACAGCAGGTTTGTTAATCTGCTCTTCTTGGCAGTGAAAATTAATGGTTATACTCAAAGTGATCTTCCCTTCATCAATTAGGTTAGGATTAGAAGATGTATTATTATTGCAGTTACCACTATTAACATAGTCAATACAATGTCTAATGCAATGTTTGGATTAATGAAGTAAGGATTTGTACTGGGCCATTTTATTTTTGTCAGTCACCACAGAAAAGGTTATTTCAACTAAGGAAACCACATCCATATTGGCCTGTAGGCAAATCCCTAAGGTATTTTGTTGATTAGTGACTAATATCAGAGGACAATACCTAATGTAGGAGATGTCATCTTGGGCATGTGGTCTTAGTCGGTATAAGAAAGAAAGCTGAGCAAGTCATGGGAGCACTTCAGTAAGCAGCACTCCTCTGTGGTCCCTGCCTCTGCTCATATTTGAGTCCCTGCTCAACTTCTCTCAAGGATTGACTATGATTGGGACCTGTTAGCCAAATAAACCCTTTCTTCCCCAATTTGCTTTTGGTCATGGTATTTATCACAGCAGAAGAAAGCAAACTGGACCAGTATTGGACTGGATGTTGTCTAAAAAATAAGAGTTTGCTTTAGACAACAGATATGTAAAAATATTTGCTGAAAGACTACCATTTGCATATATAAATGAAAAAATAACCTATGTTTCATACAGCCTCTTCACTTTACTGGAACAAACTTGCCATCTATACCTCAGCTTTCCGACTATAAAACAGAGAGAATAACACTGGCTCTGCTTACTTCACAGGCTGTTATAAAAATGGAAGCAAAATGGGACATAATGTGGAAATATTGTGAAGCTGTAAAGTGGCATGTGAATGTGATTTATTGCTACTGCCATAACAGCAGGCAAAAACTATATTTTATCTCACAAGACTATTTAAGCAGTCTTATTATGATAGTCTGTAATGGTAAAATGGTAAGGCTTAGGAATTGTGGAGCCATTCTTGATAACATCACAATATGTCATCATTGCCAAATGTAGACAACTACATAAGAACCTGTTTGGTTTGCAATGTCATGAGACAGATTGATTTGTGGGGAGGATTTAGATATGGAATGGAGATTTATCTAGCTTCTAATATTATTTTGCTCTTTGAATAAGTTAGTTGTTTTTTTTTCTTTGACTCTACTTTTCCACACCTATGAAGGGAGGATATGTCCCTGGCCTCTAACTTTCATGAGATGACTAATGGCTTATGGTTTACTATACAGGAGTGTAGCAGGCCTAGTCACTTCTCGCCTCCTTCTCTTCTGCCAGTTCCTACAGCCACCCAATATATAATTCTTTAAGGAAGTTTCAAGGTCAGAGAGATAGAAAACAACTATGTTTCTTTCATTCATTTTTAATGGAAGACTGTCTATAAATGTAACTACCGAACTAGAAAGATGCTCAGTAGATAAGAGCACCTGTTACTCTTGGGAAGGACCCAGATTCAGTTGCTTGCACCCACATGGTGACTCACAACTGTCTGTAACACCAGTTCCAGGGAATCTGACACACTCTTCTGACATCTATAGACACCGATTATGCAGAAAATGAACATATCTATATGCATTCAGTGTACTCATATGGGTTTGAGAGTCATGCTCGATGGATGAGTGTAGCTATCACCCATCACTGAAGAAACTTCCCTTTACACAAGTGGAGACCATCACAGAAAACCCTAACAGATACCATGCAGAGATCAAAGGATTGTAGATAGCCCATCCCTAGTGAGTACAATTTATATAAACTCTTTTGCATCTATGAGTCACTGACCATTGCACAAGAAGGGATGGAAAGACAGAAATACCCAGAAAAACAGGAATTCTACTCTAAAGCAGTCTATCCTAGAGATCAGTGCAGAAGCAAGACTGGAACAATGTCAAAGTCAATAGGTATGGTAATGTGCAAGGGGCAAGTCTCACCCACTCCTAAACAAAAACCTGCAAGAAACTAATAATTTCCTAGAGAAGGAGGATTAGCTTCTCCAAGGATCATGCCCTTCAATGCTGAAGCCATATACACACAAATAAGCAACAAAAATGGACTCAACAGATTTTATTTATATTTGTGCATTATTATATATGCACACACACACAGACAGACATATGTAAAACCAGAAGAAGAAGAAGAAGAAGAAGAAGAAGAAGAGGGAGGAGGAGGAGGAGGAGGAGGAGGAGGAGGAGGAGGAGGAGGAGGAGGAGGAGGAGGAGGAGGAGGAGGAGGAGGAGGAAGAAGAGGAGGAGGAAGAGGAGGAGGAGAGGAGGAGGAAGATGAGGAGGGGGAGGAGGGGAGGGGAGGAAGAAGTTATTTAAAACTTGAAGGTACATGAAAGAAGCTGCTGGAGGGAAAGGATTTGGGAAAGGCTGGAGGGAAGAAAGGGATGGGAAAATATTGTAATAATGTTTGAATTTAAAATTCATACACATATGAAGCAAATTTCAAAAGCATAACTAGTTAATGCAGTGCTGAAACCCTTTTCATGATGTTCTTATTCATGTGAGCAATCACACAAGCTTTCAGAGGCAGGACACTACCAACCTGGACCTGGACTTGTTACCTATTCACTGTCATCTGCTTCCTGCAGTTATGCCATTCTCTGAACCGAATATCTAGCCTAGTTTTGCCATATCAAGGGATGTGTGACAAAATGTCACCTGTTATGAACATGCTGTAGGTACGACTCTGTCACTCTCCACAGTTGAAGGCTGCCTACATCTCTCTTCTTTCTTCACTGGTAATTCTTCAAAAGATAATATCTCCCCAAATCAGCTAGTAAGATATGTCTTTGATCTGTTTTTCAAAGATTCCAAGTATATTCAAACTACACACAGAGAAATGTTCTCTGTGCCTCTTTGCAACCTTTCATTGATCCAGTCTGGGTTGTTTCTGAATTAATGATTATTAATTAATTAATCAATTCATTTTTTTGAATAAAACCTTGAAATTCCTGAATGAAATATGCTGGAAATTCTTCCTCCAGGCATGTGGCTTGTTGAAATGCAATAGGAAGCAGATGTCCTTTGACATGTTTTGATTTTAAACTTTGCTCTGTGTTTTTCAAGGGCAGGTTTTGTTTTAAGACTGTGTGACTTGTGTTGAATATGGGCCCCGTCATAAATGAATGAATCTTTAATTGTAGACTTTGCATGGCTTTGAAAAGAAAGAATCATTTCCCTTTAATTATCTTTGGTTAATTATCTCTACATTAATGGCCTGACTGCTGTTATCCATCACATAAAGAGAGGACTAGAGCCGAGAAGCACACCCCTAGACAAGGTCTTTTCTTCCCACTGTCAAAGACACTTAATGTCCCTATAAATGGGTCCTACAAGGTCAAAAACTCTCCAGATCTGGGGTTTTGATTAATTGCCTCATGACTTCTGATTCATAATAGATCAAAATTATTATGTTAATTATGGCCAACTATTTATGAACACAAAATACCATTCTAATTGCTTTCAGAAAGATGGAAAATTTGCTGATATATATATATATGTTTGACACCTCCAAAGACAGAACTAGCTTTAGATAGTGCATAACTAAGGGACTCGAGAACATATTTTAGGCCATCCTCTTTGTATTTTGTTTTTTTCCCCTGTGTTGGCTTAGTTTAGATGGTACCATGCTACATAGTGAAGAATGATTTAGCTGAGCTTATTCTCCCAGAATCCTCATGCAAATATAATTTTCTTTTCCATACTTAAAAGTGTAAAGCTAGCAGAATTTCTTTGATACAGGTGGGATGACTTGCCTACTGTGAACTTATTATCCCAATTACAGATTGATCTTAAGCCTGTTGTCTTCTGGGTCTCATCCACCCATTAAAAAAGGATTAAGGAAGACCTGGGATTCCATAAAAATGGACTCTTATTTTTAATTGGAAGAATGGACATGAGTTATGAAATTCTGTTGGCATGCTTTGTCAAGAATGTGATGATTTTTGTTTAGCATCAGTGGCTGAGCAGAAGTTTGTATGGTAATCAAGAGCATCCGCAGCCAAGGGTACCTCAATACTTAGAGATGGCTAGAGCTAGAATTACTTGGAGAAGTAGCAACATCTTTTGTGATTAAGTTTTATGACTAGTTATGCAATATTTCCCCCGCATGGGTAGGACAATCATGGATCTAGGAATCCCATGGTAAGCTTTTAAACATATTTAAATACATGCACAAAGTTTGAAAGGCATAGAATTGTTGCTATTCAGTAAGGAGAAAAGCTTAATTTTTATACCAAAATGGTTTTTGAAGTGTTTTCTATGTCTGACATTGGATGGGAAGGAGGCCTTAACAAAGCTGCGTCAATTACGATTGAAGGAATATTTATACAAGTATATGAATTAAGAAGTATTGCAAAGGATAGTGGACCATAAAAATTAATCACCCAATGCAGGTGAGGTAGCAAAGAGTCTCATACTAGCATCTCACATATCAGCATCATGTTGACTCATGAGTAGCCCCAGAACTGCACAGCTCTCTCTACTGCAGATGCACAACCTCATTATGCTTTTTTACTTGGAGAATATTGTAACTAATCCCATAATCCCACCATGCTATGTCCTTATTTCATTAGCTATGAAAAAAATTGGTGTTCAGCAGTTAGCCCTAAAATATTAAAATCTCTTCCTTGAATGACACTTTACTTCTCTCAACGTGACCTAGTCTCTAACCATATTTCTGCTGGCATCAATTCATACATGTTCTAGGTGTCGTTTTTTTCTGATCTTACTCCCAATCTATGCAACTCCAACATTCCTTTTTCCTAAACATGATCATTAACTTACTGTCCTCACAACATTTCTCTGTTCCTAATCCCATGCAATAGTTTCAATACATATGTGGTTTAAATTCTATAGCTAATGAATGCGATCATAATTTAGAATACATTCTCAATACCCACTTAATAAGACATTCATCACCCTCTTACCTTCTGTACATGCACAACCCAAGTGATGAGACAAACTAAAAACTATTTTGAGTACTCTTGTAAATTCCATAACTAAAATTCTCATGTACACTGCTATTGATCTTTGCTATCTTGCTCTTAGTATTGACTCCCTTTTCATTTTAATTTATTTATTTATTTAGTTTTACACTCTAGATTTTATTCCCCTCCCGATCCACCCTTCGACTGTTCCACATCCCATACCTTCTCCCTGCCTCCTGTCTCCACGAGGATGTCCGCACCTCACGCACCCCATCAGAACTCTAAACTCCCTTAGAACTCCAGTCTTTTGAGGGTTAGGTGCAACTTCTCTGACTGAACCCAGACACTGCAATCCTCTGCTGTACATGTGTTGGAGGCCTCATATCAGCTGGTGTATGCTGCCTGGTTGGTGATCCAGTGTCTGAGCGATCTGAGCGTCTGAGTCTTAATTAAGTCTGCTGGTTCTCTTACAGAATCGCCCTACTCCTCAGCTGCCTCCAGCTTTTCATTAATTCAACCACAGGAGTCAGCAGCTTCTGTCCACTGGTTGGGTGCAAGTATTTGCATCTGACTCTTTCAGCTGCTTGTTGAGTCTTTCGGAGGGCAGTCATGATGGGTCCCTTCTTTGTGAGTGCCCCATAGCCTCAGTAATGGTGTCAGGTCGTGGGGCCTCCCCTTGAGCTGGATCCCACTTTGGGCCTGTCATGTGACCATTTCCATCTCTGCATTTCTTTCAGAGAGGAACAGTTATGGGTCAGAGTTTTGACTGTGGGATGGCAACCTCATCCCTCACTTGATTCCCTGTCTTTCTGCCCGAGGTGGGCTCCACAAATTTCCTCTCTTCACTGTAGGGCCTTTCATCTATGGTTCCCCCCCCCTTTAAGTCCTGAGAGCCTCTCACCTCCCAGATCTTCTGGAGGGTCTGCCCAACCTCCTACCTCCCTAGGTCACCTGTTTCCATTCTTACTGCCCTCAGAGCTTTAGTCCTTTCCCTCCACCCAATATCAACTCATGTTCCCCTCTCTCCTCCCACCATCCCCTTTGTCTCCCAGGTTCCTCCCTCCCTCCCCTCTGGTAGTTGCTTTCTTCTCCCTCTCAAGTAGGACAGAGGAGTCCTCAACTGAGCCCATGAGCTTGCTGACCTGTTTTAATTCTCTGGACTCTATCTTGGGTATTCTGTACTTTCTTTTCTTTTTTCTTTTTTTGGGCTAATATCCATATATTAGTAAGTACATACAGCGTGTGCCCTTTTGGGTCTGAGTTACCTCACTCAAGATGATATTTTCTAGTTCCATCCATTTCCCTGTAAAAATTCAGGATGTTCTCATTCTTAATAGCTGAGTTGTATTCCATTGTATAAATGAACAACGTTTTCTGTATCCATTTTCTGTTCTGGGACATCTGGGTTGTTTCAAGGTTCTGGGTATCACAATTAAGACCACTATGAACTAGTAGAACACGTGCCCTTGTGGCATGCAGGATGGGACATCTTCTATGTATATACCTATCTTTTGGGTATTGCTGGGTCTTTAAGTAGATCTATTTTCAATTTTCTGAGAATACTCCAAATTTATTTCCACAGTGGTTGTAACAGTTTGCAACCCCACCATCAATGGAGGAGTGTTTCTCTTTCTCCACATCCTCGTCAACATGTGTTGTCACCTAAGGATTTAATCTTAGCCATTCTGATTGGTGTAAGGTGGAATCTCAGGGTCTTTTTGATTCGCATTTTTCTGAACACTAAAGATTTTGAACATTTCTTTAAGTGCTTTGCAACTATTCAAGTTTCTTCTGTTGTGAATTCTTGGTTTAGTTCTATACCCCATTTTTTGATTTGGTTTTTGTTTTTTGTTTTTTTTTGGTGGTTAGCTTCTTGAGTGTTCTATATTTTTTGGATATTAGCCCTCTATTGGATGTGGTATTACTGAAGATCTTTTTCCCAATCTGTAGGTTGCCGATTTTCTTACTATGTCCTTTGCCTTATGATGCTTTCCAGTTTCATGAGGACCCATTTATCAATTCTTGATCTTACAGCATGAGCCACTGAAATTCTGTTTAGGAAATTCCTCCCTGTTCCAGTGAGTTCAAGGATCTTTCCCACTTTCTATTCTATTAGATTGCGTGTATCTGGTTTTATGTTCAGGTCCTTGATCCACTTGGACTTGAGCTTTGTGCGAGGTGACAAATATGGTCTATTTTAATTTTTCTACATACAGACAGTTAGACCAGTACCATTCATTGAAGATGCTTTCTCTTTTCCATTGTATATTTTTGGCTTCTTTGTTAAAGATCAAGTATGTGTGAGTGTCTGGTTTTATTTCTGGGTCTTCAATTCTATTCCATTGATCAATCTGTCTGTCTTTGTACTAGTACCACATAGTTTTTATCACTATTGCTCTGTAGTAGAGCTTGGGGTCAGGTATGGTGATTTCCCCAGCCATTCTTTTATTGTTAAGAATTGTGTTAATTTTTCTGGGTTTTTTGCCTTTCCAGACAAATTTGAGAATTGTTCTTTCCATGTCTTTGAAGTATTGTGTTGGAATTTTGAAGGGATTGCATTGAATCTGTAGATTGCCTTTAGTAGGATGGCCATTTTTACTACATTAATTCCGCCAGTCCCTAAGCATGGAAGATCTCTCCATTTTCTGAGATCTTTGATTTCTTTCTTAAGAGACATGAAATTATAGTCTTACAGATCTTTCACTTCCTTTGTAAGAGTTATCCCAAGATACTTTATATTATTTGTGGCTATTGTGAAGCAAGTTGTTTCTCAGCCTATTTATCATTTGTATAAGGAAGGCTACTGATTTACTTGAGTTAATTTTATATCTGGCCACTTTGCTGAAGTTGTTTATCAGCAAGAGAAGTTCTCTAGTAGAATTTTGGGGTCACTTATATATCCTATCATGTCATCTGCAAGGACTGATACCTTTATTTCTTCTTTGCCAGTTTGTATTCCCCTGATTATTTTTTGTTTTCTTATTTTTCTAACTAGCACTTTGAATACTATATTGAATAGATACGGGGAGAGTGGATAGATTCTCCTACCTTTCAAATGTTGTTCTTCTGTCTAGATTCTCACAACCGTCAAACATCAGTCCCTCTCTGCCTCCCACTCTAGACTGATTCTTCTGTTTTGAAATTTAGAGATCAACAGAAAACAAAAGCAAAAGACTAAACCAACCAAACAACAGCAGCAGCAGCAGCAACAACAACAACAACAACAAAACCCAGATTTCCCCCTCAAATTCTTAGCATAATGTCTTCTACCATGACTCCAACTTCTTTCAACTATGTAGTATTTACTGACACTTTCCAAAATTGTACATGGGATTCCACTCACTCTGGATCATTTTCTAATCACTTTTTTCCTCCCTATACTTCAGCTTTAATTTCACACCTTTCTATCTGCCTTTCTATCTGCATGCAGCTTTAAGGGGAAGCACATAAGTATGGTAAATATTTTTGCACCAAACTCAGATTGTAATTCAGAAGTGGAATTTTCTTGTTCCCAGGTGGATGGAAAGCAGTGACAGAATCTTTCTTGATGCCTGTTTGCACCTCTAACCACTTAATTTTCTGGTTCCCTTTTTTCCACAGAGTACTTCAAATTCTTCGAACGTCATTCTCCTTCTCTACTTTCTTGAACTTTGCCCCTTCGAAATTTGCTCCCATCATTCCACAAAACTCTTCTTGTCAATTTTGCCAATAGAGTCCCTAATGATCAAACCAGTAATCAAACCTCAGCAGAAAACTGACCTTGATCCGGACCTTGCATTTGGCATATTGATCACCCCTGTCACTTTGTTTCCAGGCTCTACATTCCCAAGGATCTTCTCCTTCTAGACTCTTGTAGATTCTTCTCATTATCCTTGCCTCACATAACTTTTATGGTTTAGTACTACCTCTTGGGCACTATGATTGATGGTGTTCTGATAATTTCTGTTGAATTATATTTGAGTATATCCTTCTCATACCTTTCTATTAAACGGCATGTTTGCATCATTCTGGGGTATCATCATTTTAAGACTCAATGCATCTTAAACTAAAAGCAGACAAAACCAAGAACAGCAACAAAACTCTGAACTCCCAATCTCTCTCTCTCTCCATTGAAAGATAGTTCTTTATGCTTGCTCAGACCAAAGTATGACATCATTCTGGAGCTTCTTCTGCTTTCCCTTTACTGATTGCATCTGTCAGGAGATCTTGTCAGTTTAACACTCACAACTATAGTCTTCAAGCATATCTCACCACGGGGGCATCTCACTACTCCCCTGGTAGCATGTGATCCAGATCTCCACTATCTCATGCCTTGTCTTGACTCCACTATTTTGCCCTTGACTTTATTATCTAGAAAACAGGCATAGCTATCTTATTAAAATAAAAAAAAAAACTACAGATTATTCGGCTCCAATCCATCCAAGAGATCTCAAACCTAACATTTCTTCAGATCCTTTCTGCTCCTCCGTATTTATTTCCTGGGAGGCTGGACTATTTTGTAGGATTCCTTGGCCTCTAGATTGGTTTGGGCTCATTAAGAAAAGACTTTATTCAGGAATTCATGGTCAGAGGGAAAGTGAGGTCCAGATGATCTCCTTGTTTCTACCCTGTCAATGGGTGCTGGCAATGTCACATACTGAAGGCTGCACCTTCTGCCTCACAGCTCTGTCTAGTTTTTGTTCAGCTCCTGTAACTATTGATGCCCCTTGACACTCTAAGTCTGGATTTGTGGCCCTTGTGCAGTTACAAGTACTAGTTACTATAGTATCATATAAGAGCTTTCCTGTCTTCCCACATATCAGTAAACCAAAATTTTAATAGACTGTCCTTTCCCTCCCTAGTTCTTCTCCCTCTCTTCCATTCTTCCTGCATTTTTTCTATTAATTTACTTATTTATTCACTTTACTTCAGAGCCACCTCAGTCCTCCTTCACATAGCTCCTCTGTCCTCCTCCTCGCCATTCTCCTTCTCCTCTGTAAAAGGGGAGGCCAACCTACCAGAATGCATCAAGTCACTGCAGAACTAAACACATCCTCTCCCACTGAGGCTAGACAAGGCAACCTAGTGAGGAGTACAGGAACCACAGGCAGGAAACAGAGTCAGGGAAAGCCCGTGTTCCATTTGCCTGAGGACAAAGCTGCACATATACTACATATGTGTCTGGGGTCTAGGTCCAACCCTTGTATATTCTTTGGTTGGAATATTTCTTCAGTCTCTGGGAGCCCCCAGGGTCTAGGTTAATTGACTCTGTCAGTCCTCTTGTGGATCTTTGCTTCTTTCTTCCTTCCTTTTACTTTTTAAAGACAATATATGATGATTTGAATGAAAATCACTCCCATGGACTTCTTGTGAGTGGTGCTATTGTGAGGTATGGCCTTCTTGGGGCTAGGTGTGGCCTTGTTGGAGTAAGCTTATCACTGGAGGTGGCCTTTAAGATTTGAGAAGCTCAAGCCAGGCCCAGTGTAATCCACTCTTCTTGCTGCCTGCCCATCCAATTGAAGAACTCCCAGCTACCTCTCCAATACCATGTCGCCCTGTGTGCTGCCCTGCTTCCCACTGTGATTATGATGACTAAACTTCTGAGCTATGAGTCAGCCTCAGTTAAATGCTTTCCTTTATAAAGTTGTTGTGGTCATAGTGTTCCTTCCTAGCAATAGAACGCTAACTAAAACATAAGGTCTTATTATGTACTTCTGAGTGGCCTGGAAATCACTATAGAACAGGCTCACCTCATTTTCACAGAGCCTTTTCCAAGTGCTATGACTAAAGGTGTACACCACCAAGCTTGCTTTGAACTGGCCTTACATTTCCATTTTCAGTACCTTTTGTATTTCCTTCTGCTGGGATTATTCATGATACCTTTTTAATTTAATGCAGAAAAAAGAACTATTCCAATGACCTATAAAGAATTTATTAAGGTTATCTCTTCTCAGTATCTAAGTTTCCTGTCATAAGTTTTCAGTTGTCTGTTGTATTCCAAACACAGGAACTTTGCTCTATCTCTTGATGTCTTAGCGGTTTTACACTGTCTATTAAATCTCCCATTTTAACCAGATCTTCATTCAAAAGCTGTCGTTTTAGAGCAGTCATCCATGAACATTATTAAAAATTACAAGTTCTATCCTATTACCCCATATACGTGAATGATTCATTGATGTGACATGTTCTGTATGATGATAACTTTTACAAAAATCCTTGTGTGTGCTTGTATGTGGAGGATGTGTGTGTGTTTGTGTATTCATGTGTGTGAGTGTGGATGCACATGTAGCTCAGCGTGCATGTGGAAGTCAGAGGGAACTTCAGGTTTCTGTCCCCATTGTTACCTTATTTGAGATAGGCTCATTTGTCCCTGCCTATACTAGCTGTCCCCTAAGCTTCTGAGATTTCCTATCTTTACCTTTCATCTTAATCTAGGAACACCAGAAACACAGACATCTACTCTTACATCCAGCCTTACATGGCTTCTGCAGAGTTGCCTGTGTGACAAGCAGTTTGCCTACCAAATCACTTTCCCAACCCTCCATATTATGTCTTTCTGTTTTGATTACTTAAGTCTTACCACTAGAATGTAAGTTTAAGTAGAAGAAAGACCTTGTCCTGTTTTTTTTCTTTCATGATCCTGAATTTTATGAGAGCTGTGAACACAAAGTAGATGCCCAATTCATGTTGCCGAATGAATGAGGGAGTGTAAATTCAGAAGAATACTATGTGAGAATAAATAGAAGAAAAGAGTTTCTTGGTAGTGTCAAAATGCCATTTGAAAGCCACTTTGAAAATGGATGTCTGAGATGAATAGGTTATCCCAGATAATAACAGCTTGAATATGTTCGCCCTGATGCAAAACAATTTAATATTGAATGTTGGGTGTACATATATGAACACAGAAGAAAATGCTTTTCTGACACTGGCTTTAGGCTTGAGAATGCAAAACTCCCAATGCAAAATAAAACAAGCCAAAATGGGTCAGCTATTAGTATGGACATGCCACACTGGGACTCCAATTCATTTTACAGTGGATTAATGACAGAGTTGGGGAAGAGCTACAAGGTCAGTGGGGAATGAAAAAGTTCCTGCCCTCAGCATTGCTGGGAGTCTGGAGAGCAGCTATAAGATGGACTATCTTGAAAGTTTTATGCCCTTAGAGGACAATATAATCCTAGGTGTGTAGAACATATCTATTCATTTTCTCCTGATCTATATCAACACAGTATTCTATTTCACTTTGCCATAGCAATCTAGACTTTGAAGTAACAGACGGTTGTTAACTATTAAGTCTTCAAATCATTAGCCTGAGAAGCTCTATGTGCACTCCAGGTAGAAAAGTACTTATCACAACTCAATGTACTGTCATTCTGAGCTATTTAGTAGCGGGATCACAAGCAGAACATCTGCCGATGAGCCTGATGCTGGGCCTCGTGTCAGTTGTTTCTGTAGATGAAAAGGAGCAGGTTGGCCATCCTAATGTGAGGAGGTACTCAGGTCAGGCAAAGCACAGCTGGCCATCTTTCCACTCTTGCTTGGCCATGGATCATCTGTCCTCAAGTTACACCGAGGACTGAATTTACTGGTGCTGGGGATAGTATAGGAAGCCCCAGACTGCAATATTGGAATTCATTTCACACCATGATGAACAAAAGCCTGAAGCAGTGCCTTTGATAGAACACTGCATCTGTAATGAAAGGGAAGTGGGAGAAAGAAATAGTAAGGCTCTTTTATTTTGCTCTCAATGATAATTGTCACAGTATTTAATTCACAGGAACATTAGTGGAAAATTGTATATGTTAGTCACCATGCTAAGTGCTCAAATTAGAGACCTAATAGAATTTCTTCTCAGCTCAACTAGAGGACAGCAGGCAAGGTAGGCACTGGGAAGTTTATATTTCAGTATCAGGAGAATTATGAATTATACATGTGTAAGGACTAACATCCTCCTTGCCTGGGGAAAATTCATAGATTTTGTAGCCTTTGAACTGAACCTAGAGCATTCTAAGAGCCCTTGTATGAGGAAGAAATGGAGTAGACGTTCCAAACTTTTTGTTAGAAATGCAGATAGATAGAAACATGAAAGCGCATGGCATGTTACAGAACTATAGTCAATTGTGTTACATACCTTGAATTTTTGACATTTTTGAAGAGAATAGAAAAGAATATTTTAAGTGACTTTTGGGGCATGTAATGACTTCACAGTGATTCCCCTGCATTAGCTCTTATGCACATTCTTAGGCTCTCTAGATTATGTTCACCAAGATGAGTCTTGACACCTATGCCAAAGTCCTTTGTGCCACCTTTGCTGCTCTTTATAGAGCATCATGATCACATCATAATCACACAGTTAGTACTTCTTCAAATCCTCACAACAAAGTGCTTACAGATAGGATTTGAACCTGGACTTCCTACCCCTTGGGATGCTATTCCTTATACACTATGTGATTTTAAAATCGGGCTCTGAAAGCTTTGTGCCATGACATACGCAGAGTATAAAGCCCAGCAGAAAGGTCCCTAGGGATTCATATTAAAGACAGAGTGAAGTGACCCTGTTAAGGAAGGAAAGATATAGCACGTTTAAACAAATTTATAAACAAGAAACCTTAGACCTCGAGAAATAAAATGACAAAAATTACACTTCCAGTGTTGATCTATGAGTAGGTCTCTCATGATGTAGTACTTTAGCTTGGAGATAGTGGTTTCCAGAAATGGCAGACAACAATTAGCTGGTCAGCTTCAATGAGAAACACATGCTTCAGAGAGCAGGAAGGCTGAATGTCACTCCTTTTAGAGAAGAACACTCACTCGTCTTAAGTGTTTTCTCATATCACCAAGTGTAAAGTGCTACTGACGGGGTGTATGAAAAAAGGGGTGGGGGTTGGTTTGCTATTACTCAATGAGCCAGAAAGACAGTATTAGACTGATTACTGCTCCAACATCCCTTATTTTGAGTACTCAGAAATCTGAGTTACAGAAAGGACAAATGTCTCAGCTATTGATATATAATCATTCTATTTCAAAGTATGATGAAATCCTTAGTGATGTGAAAGAAAGCAATTGCATTCTCTTTTTTTTCTTAGTGATCAATATTTTTGGAATAAATACTCATTTTTTCAATATCTCTATAAGTGAACCTACAATAAAAGTTATATTTAATTCCTTGGATTCCAGACCAAGAATTTGGCTTAACAGCTCCATTCATATCATTCAGGCATAGTTTCCACAGCTCATGCTTCCTGTTTCTTAATTAGGAGAAAAGGAACTAGGGTTTGGGACCACACACACACACACACACACACACACACACACACACACACACACGAAGAGAGACAGATAGACAGACAGAGATACATAAAAATGAGACAGAAGACAGAAACACACACAAAGACAGAAGAAAGAGAGAAGGAGAAACAGACAGTGAGACAGACAGAGAGAGAGAGAGAGAGAGAGAGAGAGAGAGAGAGAGAGAGAGAGAGAGTCAGACACAGAAAGACAGAGAGGAGTAATGTAGGACAAACTCTCCTTTATTCCTGTTCTAAGCTCTCCCACATTTAAGTTCTTTTCTATCATAGAGAATAGTCCCCAGCTGAAATATAGTCCCTTAATGGACCAAGTCATGGAAGTAATGCTGGATTGTTCCTTGCTTGCTATTCCAGGCCACATATTCTATGAGAAGCCTGTTGAGGTGTCATAAAGAACATAAGTATTCTTATTGTGGAAGTTCCTGTGGGGTCATGCAGATGGCATAGGGGATTCCTGACATTTACATGACCATATTTAAAAGTGGGTCCTTGAGCCCCTCTTGAGCCTTGGATAATCACATTTTTGTAGAGTGATGTTTCTTCATCTGTGATACTGAACAAGAATCAGATAGTCAAGTTTCTACCATATTTCTGGCCCACAGAACTGTAATAGAATAAATATTTATAGTTTTAAGTTTTATAGTGTAATTCCTGTTATAAAGAAACACAAAATACAATTCCTATTCTACTTCTTACTTTGTAGATAGTACTTCTGTAGTCATTAGTGCTTATAGTAGTAAGGAACTAGATTTTCTACTGCCCTACTCTGTTATATGAGAAACTACAATTGGACAATGTGTTCTGCAAAGCACCAATAGTGGTCATCAATTTCTTCAGGTTCCTCTTTAATGAAAGAATGATGATGACAATGACAATGATGATGATGGTGAGGACGATGACAATGACAGTGATGACGGTGGTGATGAGGATGACGACGACAAAACAATAGCACCACTTGTGTAATTACAGATTTTAGAAGTTCACATTTATTGTATAATTATACCCTTACAACAATTCAATGAGGTAGATATTATTTCCACTTAACATAAAGAAACTATGAGAGCAAACATATGCTATTGAAATGCACATTCTCTATAGTAACTGTTATCCCAAAGCATATGTCCTGACTCGAAAGTAATATTGTATACAATATAAAGCTTACAATAGGAATGACTGTCTACCTTTGTCTCCTAAGCCCTGAAATCCACACAACAGCTTACTAATTGAGTACTGAGGAGATTATAAACATTTTTCCTTTTATCTTGGTGTTTAGTAGGGAAATAGGGCTTGATTGTCCTCAGAATCTTCTTAGACATCATTTACTGCAATTTGCCAATAACCAAGTGACTGCTTCAGGCGGCTGATTATAGGAAAATAATAAACACTAAAACTATTGTCTTCTTTGGCTAGTCAAGTTAGCAACTCTATTTACTTTTGTAGTTTTATGTTCTTTATTGTTATTTTCTCACTATCTCATAACCAATATGAAGCAATATGAAAGTGAACTGGAAACGCTGGATTTGTTTTTATCCTTTCCTCTAAACAAATAATTCAGTTTCAATTTGGCAATGAATTTCAAGTTTTACACTTTAAGGAGGAAGAATAGTATCCATGACATTACTATTTATTTTACCCTTTCATTCCCTATATACAAGATATCATTGCTGAATGTTCATTGATTCTTGTTCAGAAATTATAAAGGTCCTTCAAGCAGTCAACTTTAAGAAGATCAAAGATCTAAATCATTTGGGAGAGGTTTAATTGTCTATTTCACACTGAAGATGGGTACAATTGGCCTCAAAGACTAAGTTTACTTACGGCTCAGAATCACTTGTCCCTGGATCTAAAATAGGATAAGCCTGAGACACAGCTATTACAATTTAAAATAAAACAGTGAGTTAAATAAATGAAAATCAGGGGTTGTTTTAATCCTGTTTTGGAGTCGATAATCTCACTATTTATCCCAGGGCGGCCTACAACTTAACTTACTCTGAAACACAGAATGGTCTAGTGTTGGAACTGCAGGAATAGTCCACTACACACAGTTTAAAATTGTTTTTTTTTTTACCATATATTGATGAAGTATTCAAATAGCCATCATCCCTTGCAAGAGAAGTACACCTCATGATCTTCTAGCAGACTTCCACCTTCCTATCATGCAAACTTTTCAGAAAGCCATTCTTTACATTTTCAATTTTGAAATGTTTGGAATATTCCAGGCAAAACTATGTGAACTATTCTTAGGAGGATTTTGGATGGAGAATAATTTCCTCAAGACACCAAGAAACAAGGTCCTTCTTTGTTCAGCACTACAGCCTGTTCTCACATCTCATGACTCTAAAATATTAATCTTTGCCAAACCAAATTTAATAATTTGTTAAATTATTAACAAATAATGTTGTATGCATTAGAAAAATCTGTATAAAATCTCAAATACTTATTGGCGATAGAACCCAATCAGAAAGAGAGAAAACACAAGGAGAGTAATCACAGACTCCATGACACCCACATAGGTACTGTTCTCCTTCTTCATCTGAGCTATTCACTGTTTAAGTCCTCAGATAAATGGATCAATGGTGCTTCCTAATGACCATGTTACATGCTCTGCTGTGTTCTAAATGCCTTCAATTCTTCCGAGGCTCCCTGAATTTCCAAAAGGAAACGGCTCATTTGCAGACAGTTTAAGCATCACATTCTTAGAGTACTTACCTAAGCCACTAAATAGGAAGTAACCAAAATGACAACTTTCAACTGTTTTCAGTTTACAGAAACTAATTATTATAATGCAGTCTGTCAACAACCTTCATTTAGGAAGCACTTATGTGCAAGCTTCATTCATTTCTGTGGGGGGTTTTATCTTGATATCTTGGCACACTAAGGTTTGATGTGAACACCACAGTCTTTTGTTTACTTTATTATATGGAGTAGTAGAAGGTTGATGGTCCTTCCTAGCTTCATCAGCTTAGAGAGATATCTCATCCTTATCTCATGTGTAGAAGAAGACTATGCCATGTGTTAATAAAATTCAATGTAATCTTCCCTTCCCAGTGACACTGGGATATATTTTGCAGCTTTCTCTGTGACTGAATCAGAACCCTGAAGATAGTTCTAGTTCATAAACTGTAAGAGGAGGAAAATAAAACGTGTCAATGTAAGCTCAAGTATAGGACAACTGCAAGCTACTCATTTCACATGGCAAGGACACAAAACTGCAAGCCCCTAAGCTGGACCCTTAGCATCAGCAAAAATAAGATGTGGAATGGGAACTTATTGAAGTATTAGCCCAGTGTAACTTATCTTACTCTAATACAGACGATGGCTGGAACACTCCCACCAAGTTCCAAAGAGCAGTGTTAGATAGTTCATAAATTATAAATACATTCTACCGAACACTCTATTGGATTATTTGCTTATGCTGAGACAATTCCAGGGGCCAAACAGGCCCTTCATTTTCAGCTATTGCCTGCAAACACTGTTAAAAGGGTGATTTGTAGTCCTCCTTGGCTGGAGAAAATCAGAGCCTACAAGGGTAAAAGAGAGGTAAAAATTAATGGTTCTTAAACAATTTTAGAAATCAGAATCACCTAAGAAGTTTACATGGAGCTCTGCCCAGCCTTTGTGAAGCTCAATTAGTTTATAATAGTAGCAGCAAGAAATGTGAATTTCCAGATGAGTACAAATGGCTGCGATATGAATGATTCAAGGAATACAGCTTGTCAAGGTTAGTGCAAGTTTAATCTTTCCCACTTACAATCAGAAAAACACTCTAGGAAATATGTAAAGTGTTAAAGAATATTGTAGGCAATAATCTTCCAAGTATGACTCATGGGATACCTACCTTATTCAAAGTACAAAGGGTATACTCTAGTAAAGCAAACTGCTGAACTAACGTCAGCAATCGCTCTCCCTAACTTCAGCGAGAACCACTGTCGTGAAAGAGCTGCATTCTTGTCTTCAATGTAGAGACGCCCTAAAAGGGACTCTCAGATACATGAGTTTGCAACCATTATCACATGGGTTACTTATCCTGCGAATGTTTTAACAATTAATTGAAGTTACTTCTAAATTTGGAATCTGACCAACCACTTTAAACCACCTATCTGGAAGTAAATATATCATTGCTAGAGGTCTTGGTAGTTGTAAAAAGAAGTCACTCTGGATCTCATAGTGTATATTGCACCTTCAGAAAAATTAAATTTTGGCTTTAAGGTACACAGTTACTACATTTCTATGTTTATTTACTTTGGAAAAGTTCGAGCACGATGTGAGAGTCTAGAGAAACTATTTTAACAATTATAGCTTTTAAAGTTATATGTAATATGTAAAAAATAACGTGTATAAATCATAACAGAAGGTTAGATGATCCACTAAACACTTGATATAACATGCCTCTGTGTGTAGAGATTTCTTATGATGGCTAATCTTGGTTGTTAACTGGAATGCATCATTAACTAAAACCCAAACAGCTGGGCATGCCAGTGAGGGATTCTCATAATTAGATCATTTGAAGTAGAAATACCTACACTGAGTCTGGCCCCCAGCTTCTGAATGCAATCTACAGAAAAGTACATCGAAGAACAAAGCATTTAATTTTTGCCTGCTTGCCCACACTCTCACCAACAAATTCTTCTATATTAAATATTGCCAAGACAGTCCCCATTTGTAGTAGAACCATTTATTTAAGATACCAATGTAGACTAAAGACCAGCAACTCTTTGAGAATGTTCTAGAATTCCAGGAACTTACTGAGACTGCTGAGACATCCAGTATTGTGGACTGGACAACTTCTACATTTGCAGCCATTCCACTGGGAGACAGTCATTGCTGGATTACCTGGACTACAGCCTATAAGTCACTATCATAGAACCCTCCCACCCCTATATAAACTTCATTCCATTTGTTCTGTTTCCATAGAGATCTATAAGCCACCTGCTTCTTCTATTGTGATAAGATAGTTCCACTTACAACTTAGAATAATATTTCTTTCACATGGATCCACCAGGGTTAGTATCGGAGTTGGTACTGGAACGTATGTTAAAAGCCTAAATTAGTGGCCCAAGTATATCAATAACTGACTGAGTGCCATTGGGAAAACCACTTACCCTGGATAATACTTCCGTGTTCTGGGTTGAAATAGGATATTTTATGAAAATAAAAAAGTGTTTCATATGTATTAGGCTTACAGCAGGTCATTTAATGCTGAAAAAATCCAGTGAGATTAATAATACTAGTTCCGTTTTAGGTAGCAGAACATCAAGGCTCAAAAGATCATACTCCAAGGGAAAAAAGGAGAGAAGGAAGGCTGTGTTTGACTTTAAATTCATGCTCCAAAGAAGACAACATTTCTTACATATTGGTAGGTATATTTAACACATAATTATGCCACTTTAGTGATAAGTAGTTATAGCCCATGAGAAAAATTCTTATTATTTGCATTGTTGAAATATATGACAATGAGTATAACTTTATTATGGGATGATGGTTAAGGAATAATGACATTAGTTTCTGAGTCTTTCTTCATATGCTGGATATATAGGTCATTATCTTTCAGACTCTTATATAGCCAGATGCTCCCAAGTATGATGTTATGTGGCTAAGCCTGTACTTAACATCTTCAAAGAAAACCTGTACTTAACATCTTCAAAGAAAATCAATATCAAAATTTAGCTTTGAAAGTACTAAAATTACATAGTTATTTAGAAGAACTTGCATTTCATATCTATACCTTTCGCTTTATTTCTTTATTTTATTTTTATCTCCTAAGAAGCTAAGTTCAAATACCATGTCTGTAGAACCCAGAGAAATCAATCTCACACCCACCAGGAACCTTTGTCACTCCTGCATAGCTTTCATGGGGTCAAGAGATGCTATTGCAGGCTGCTAGAGAGAAAAAAACATCACAAGTGCCTTACTCAGCACTGAACCCTGATGATACAATACCAGCTTCCCAGGCAAGATACACCCACTGTAGAATAGAGGCACGATGCTTACGGAACAACCAACGATTTTCTGATTGGATATGAGGCCTGCTACATGACTGGTGTTTATTACATTTCTAGTACTTAAAATATGGTCAAATCTTATGGCCGGGGAGATGCATTGGTGGACCTTACCATGGTTCTATTGTTAAATGGTTAGGTTTTCAAACAAACTATATATTGAAAACGGTGGACCTGTGATGCTTTCGGCTTTGATCAGAAAAGCTCCTTGTTACAGTGGGATGGAGTCCCTGAAGATAGTCATAACTAGTCTAATTGAGAAGAATAAATCATTGTAAATACTCAAGCCTAAATAGGCATCTTTATAGTCCCACCAAAACTTAGGCAACACTATGGAAGAGCCAGCATATATATATATATATATATATATATATATATATATATATATATATATATACACACACCCACACACACACACAGACACACACACACATACATATGCTGGCTAGTGAGAGAGATTGGTGTGACATGCTTTGCTTTAGACATGGCATGTCTATTACACTTAAAGCACAGCATGTATGATTATGAAAACAATCCATCTAAATAACTAGCATGACTGTGGACAAGCTGGTGAGCTCCCAGCATTTAGACAGAATTATCGTTCTTTGGGGTAGTGCTACTGGTGGCTTCTGCTCCAGTGGATCAAGCTACATCCATATAGGCATTGGTAGCAGTACTTGGTGTGTGTCTTTTTTTTAAGACTTGAAATTGGAACAGGGATCTCTCAGGATCAAGGGAGAGCTGGTTAAAGAAAATGGCTATTGGTAGATATAATTATCTTCCATTGTATATATACATACATTTTTCTTTTCTTTACCTACTAATACTTTAAATAATTATATATGCATATATGCAATATGTATGTATGTATGTATGTATGTATGTATGTATGTATGTATACCACTTGTGTGCTGGAGTCCCCAGAAGTAAATAGTAATTAGATTCTCTAGAATGTGAGGTACAGCTAGTTGTAAGCCACAGCCTTCTCTTTCCTCATCGAATTTGAAGCCATGTATATTATTCACTTTCTGAGGGCAACATGAAGCCTTTGAGCATTTCCTCACAAAGTAATGCAATGGGAAATGAGAACTCTGCATTGAGCTGAGTCATTTGTGCGGAGTATCGCAGCTAGGTACAATTCTATGAGAAGGAATATTTTACACAGTGGCGTTCTGGTTAAGCGGATAAAACGCAGGATTCTCACAGGCGTTTCGTTTCTGTACCACTCCCTTTGTCTTTGACTGAGAGGCTGGCGCTGGGCCAATCTCACTAGCAGCAGAGGCTGCTGTGTTGAAGGTAACACCTTCCATCTAATGTCACCTGCTTCTGCTTTAGATCTGCTTCTGTTCAGAAACATTGGCGTTTGTGCTAGTAACTTTCTTACAGTAAGCAAGTAACATATAGGAATGAAAGATACAGGGCTCTCAGCTGCCTCCTGGGCTGGAGGATCAGACCAACATTATGAAGGCCAGATGTTTTCAGCTTTGAGAAGGAATACGCATTTCCCACATGTTCTCACTTGCACTGTCTCAAGGCCAGAGTTGCCCATAGCACTTGGACCCGTATTTCAGCATATATTCTTTGGCTGAGTACTTTGGTCTGAGATTACATACTATTGACCCACAGGGTGAAGAGATCTCACACATAAAGGGTTTTTTTTATGTTTGTTTGTTTTGATTCTTTGACTTTATTTTACAAATTTAAGCCAGGACATAATTGAAAGCATACATTCAAATATTAATGTTTTGAAACTCAGAAAAGAAACTGGGCAATTTGTCATGCATAGGCTAATTCAGTGGCAACAACCACATAGAGGTGAGGAAACAACCATGTGCTCTTCAGTTACCTGCAAGCTCCAGGGCTCCAGATTGGTCCCTGACTCCAAGGCAAAGTGCCATATATATTTTATTGCCATGTGATGTCTGCAGAAAGATCCTACTTGTCTGAAGCTGTGCTCTGTCCATTCGTGTTGGTATTAAATGAAGTCCATGGGTGTTAAACTTACATCTGAGCCTTTTTCCCCCTTTTCTCTTACCTTCTGGTCCTTGGAGGAACTTGAACTCAACATCCACTTTCAGAATTGTAAAGAAAGGCTGTAGGCACCAAACTCTACCTGCAGTTCCTTACCAGGACTGAATTTTTCTGCTACCATTTGAACAAAACAGGATTCTTACTCCAGCTCAACTTCTCACAGAATTCCAACTCACTGGCTTTGGTACCTCCACAGATTTCCAATTCAGGTCAGAAAAATAGAAAACAGCAACAACAATAACAACAAAGTTCCCTCACCTTTCCTACCTAAATCTCAATTTTCTGAACGGTAATTTTCTTTATGTATAAATATAAATGCCGGAAAATGCAATTTGAGGAGAGGACATTAAAAATATGTTAGTACAAAAGACATGGCATAAAAATATACCTTTATTGAGACTGACAACAAAAAGCATACTATTTACAGGGGGAAATGGGAGGCAGGAATTCCTGTGGGAAGATTTGGTCCCTGGGGGCAAAATGTGCTGTAGGTTTGCTGCTGAGCTCTGTCCTACAATGTCCACCAGAACCTGCTCCTTCTCAAGTCGCTCCTTGGGGTACACACACCCTGAGAGTGTCACAGCCCTGGTCTTTTGGGTGCATACACTCTGTGAGTGTCAAAGCCCAAGTACACTTCATTGACCTATATCACAAGGAGACAGCAATGCTTAGCTACCTTTGAACCACTGGGCAAGATCAGACTCAAAGCAACTTTTACATACTGACCTTCTAGGGCCCGAGAAGAGTGTGCTCTTCCAAGGCCGTTAGAGGCAATAACTGGATACAGGTGCTTCAGGTCTTTTGTCTCCTAGAAATAAATAGTTTTTAAAAAAAATCAATAAAAGGGGACACAAATCTGATAGTCTATTAAATGATTAAAAATGTCGATTATTCCCAAAAGTTTGTGACCCAACGAGAGTTGGTAGAAATAGCAGCCACCACCCTCCACATAGAATGATTATAGAATATAAAAGTCATTGTTATTGGATAAATCTGTAAAATGGCGGAGTGGAAGAGCTGAGATCTGGGGAGCGGGTTCGGGTCTGGTGCCATTTTGTATCCACTGACTTTCAGACTCTTGGAGATCAGGCTTACAGAGGTGTGTTTCCCACTGGGGATGGGTGTGCATCTCTGCCCGGCTCTTGCTCCGGAGGTGACTTTCTCCTTCACAGTAGGTGACACAGCAGCGACAGGCTGCCGAGGGCTTGCCTCGGTGCTTGGACATGGTGCCCGGGGCTGGCGCGGCTCCAGACACCCTCTCTGAGCTTTGGAGTTCTGGGGGCTCTTTCAAACGACTTCTCCTCTGAACATGATCCAGACTGATGTCAGACTGAGAAGAACTGCTCTCATTCCAACCCGAGCTGGCGCTCAGACTTCTCAGGGGAAGAGCCAAGCGCAAGGCCTTCCAGAACTTGGAGCCAGAATGTTTGGACTTTTCTCCCTTCCAGCTCACGAAAGACACAGACTCTTTCAGCTGCATAATGCCTGGGTGGGGTTGCTCAAGCGGACGGTACTCCACCACAATGAGCTTAGTGGCAATGGAGTTCTGGCACATGACACCCAGCTTAAACTCCAGCATACTGATGCTCTTTTCTGTCACATAGTCTGGGCTCAGGACAACAATCATCCTTCGGCTCCGCTGAATGAAATCAAACACTGCTTCCACCGTATCTACAGGGAAATGGAAAGATAGCAGAGCATCTGGTAATGATGTCTCCATACCCAGTTGGTCATTGTCCTATCCACGAAAGACAGGCATAAGCAAATTGGTAAAAGGGTATCATTACTAACAAAACCTATCCAGGTGAGGAACCGAGTAATCTCATCCAGGACACCTTTCTGACAATTGGGAAGATGATATTGCTTGTAAGAAAGAAAGAGAGGTCTCCAAGGGAGGATGCTTGAATCTCACTCGGGAGGGGGAAATAAAACAGTCATCAAAGGGGAAGGGAGGGAGAGAACTGGGTGACATGAGGAAGGGCATGGGTAAAGGAAGAGGAGATCAGGTATAAGGAGAGCGGGGAAGATAGGGCTGGAATGTAGGGAGTACATGGAAATAGGCATGGAGGGGCCATCTCTAGGACGTGCCAGAGACCTGCGATGGAGGAGGCTCCAGAGAGTCTATGAGGATGGCTCTAGATGAGACTCCTAGCAGTGGGGATATGGAGCCTGAAGTGGATACCCCCTACAGCAGGACTTGTAGTGGAAGAACAAGGACACCAATCCATCCACCTAAGCCTGGACCCAGTATGTATCCTGCCTACAAGAAGTACAGGGACAAAGACGGAGCAGAGACTCAGGGAATAGCTAACCAATGATGGGCCCAACTTGAGACCAATCCCAAGGTCAAGAACCAATCCCTGACACTATTAATGATACCTTGTTATGCTTGCAGACAGGAGCCTAGCATAACTCTCCTCTGAGAGGATTCACCCAGCAGCTGACTGAAACAGATGTAGAGAACCACAGGTAGACAGAGCTGGGAAGTCTATGGAAGAGTTGGGAGAGGAACGCAGGAACCCAGAGGAGATAGGGATTCCACAGGGAGACCAACAGAATCTACTAACCTGGGCACTTGAGGGCTTGCAGAGACTGAACCACCAACCAAAGAGCATGCGGGGGCTGGACCTACGCCCCCTGTGCATGTGTAGCAGATGTGCGGCTTGGTCTTCAGTCTAGTCCCCCAACAACTGGAGCAGGGGCTGTCCCTGAATCTGTTGCCTGCCTATGGATGCTGTTCCTCTAACTGGGCTTCCTTGTTTGCCCTCAGTGGGAGAGGATGTGCCTAGACCTGCAGTGAGTTGAGGTTTCAGGGTGGGTTGGAGCCTGCCCTTGGGGGGTCTTCCACCTTCTCAGAGGTGAAGAGGAGGGTGTGTATGAGCGGGAACTGGGAGAAGAGGGGACTGCAACTGGGATGTAAAGGGAATAAATAAATACTGGGGGAAAAAGAAGAGAAAATATATGGACAATTAGCATATGAAAAGGAAAAAGGAAAGAGGGGCATCTTGAATTTAATGTCTCTCCCTACAGAATACTCCTTTCCATTGCAGATGTGATCTTCATGAAAACACCTTCCCCTATCATAAGTTCGAATTAAATGAACAATTTCAAAGATCTTCTGGCTTTCCATCTCTTTCTCTACTTGTAAGTGACTTTATTTTAAAATTTTTATTTCAGTAAGTTTTATCTGGTGGTCTTAGATCAGATATCTTCAAAAGTCCCCAGGATCTAATAACTATTGTGATGTTACTGAACTTTCTTCTTATTTCTGGGTTAAGTGACTTCAGCTATTTCCTCTTGTTCTATACAAGACTTAATTTTAAGAACACCCATTCCTTATCACATGCCTGTGAAGTATAATTCAATTTCAATATGTCTTCTAGAATAATATTTTGAATAACAAAGAGCATAGTTACTTCTTCAGAACTTTGACTGGCAGAGGCCTAAGGGAATTACCACCTCCCCATATCCAGAGTTATCGCCAGCCCTAGGTACTTAACATTTTGTACACAGCACTGGCCTTTTATCAACCAAAATTTCCTTCTTTCCTTGCACTTTCCTTCACAAGCTCACTCTTTGTTGTTTCAGTTTTCTTTTTCTTCTCTTTCTCTCTCCCCACCCCCCCTCTCTGTGTATGTGTGTGTGTGTGTGTGTGTTTGTGTGTGTCTGAGTGTTTAAAAAGAAGCAGCCTAGAGCTCAATTAAAGAGCAGAACGCCACCACTGTGTTTAAGAATCAATCAATTAATTAAGACTTCTGGCAGAACATTCCATTCTGGTGTTTGCTGGTGGCATGTGAACAGGCCCCAAAGGGAAAAAAAGTCTTCAAATTAATGCAGTATTAACTCAGTGTGAGATGCTGGGGCTTAGACAATATGGTGACTCTTTGTGCCCCAACTTTTAAAACACATGCCAGCCAGTATCCCAGCCAGTGGTGAGTCTGTCTTTACCTTTCTTCATCCTATGGAGACCCTGAGAGTTTGCAGTGAACTTGGTGTTCACGAAGTATACAGGAATGAGGAGTTACGATCCTTACCCCTGATTCACTCTTTGTAATGAGAAACTTTACCTTGTTTAACTGAAAATTAGAAGGTATTTTGTTGTTGTTGTTCTGATATTGAAAGATAAACATACATTTTCAGTTCCCAAGAGTCAAGTGTGTGTATGCAGTCCTGCACATGTGCACATATGTGCTTTGATAACTGCCTCGTCCTACCTCCCTCTACTTAAGATTTTATGAAGTTGGTTTTAATATATTAGAGAACACATGTGTGAGCACTCTGCTGCTTTACCTGCATCAAGAGAGATAATGCATGCAGTCAAACCCCACAAGCTTATAAGTAACAGCATCAAAATGATTATATTAAAAAATGTCTGTTCTTTTCAATAGGATAACTATGAATGAAAGTAAAACACATATCTTAAACACTGCCTTGGGGCTTCTGGATTTAAAAATATGCATCTTTCAAGAAAGTAGAAGATTTCCATTTGAAAGAGGACAATGTCATTGTAAGGCTGGGTTGGCAGGTAAAGCTGCCTGTCAATCTGTGTTTGATCCCTGTGCAGGATATGAGAACCGCCTCCTGCACTCTGTCCCGACCCTTCATTCACACTCATCCCACACACACACATCCCACACATGTGTTATATAAAATAAACAAATAGTATTTTAATTTTTTCAATCCTGAAAAAGAAATTTGAATAAAGAAGATTAGGTGCTGACCACGGCTATCTTTCATAACACGCTTCAAATTCTGTTTGCATAAAATATCTAGTTAGTGTTATACACAACTAGATGGAGAAAGTGTCTTAATGAATGTAATCAAGCAAGTGATAGGTTGATGACACTCATGCAATGCCATTACTGAGTTTTCTATATGGTCACCATTGAAGGGTGAAGCAACTTAACGCTGGTTACCATTCATCCAATGTAAAACATCCAGACACAAAATGTAATATCATGTATATTTCCTGTAATGGGGGATCTATATGTGAACAGTAGAGAATTCTGTTATCATCCAACCCTGCCTGTTTATCAAGTGAATGGAAACATGTTTGCTCATAAGTTTGGTCCATGCATTGTGGCTTCATGGTTTTTGTGATTGGAAAAAGTTGTCTGTACATTAGCAGAGTTTGAGACTACAACCAGAGACGTAAGTGTGCTTTTGTTTTAAAGCAGCACCAACTGTGGCTTCTGTATCCTCCAATCCACATACATACATACATACATACCCCTATCCTAGAGCCCTGAGCTATCCATTTTATTTCAGCAATTCTTTTCCTTATATACAAAGCACAAAGTCCATATTTTCTTAGCCTTTTCTCAATGAGTATTTAGCTGTTATAATGTCTTTTATTTCTTTTTAATAAATATAAACTCTTACTTCTCAAGCCCAAACATGAAGATAAGGACACAAAACACATGCACAAAATAAAAGTCAAAGGAGAAAATAAATGGTTTATTGTAAAAATATGTAAATATACAAATCAAATGAAAACAGAAAATACAAATGTTTATGAATAAAATTAAAAAAATGACCTAAAAGTACTAAAACCTACGGAAACAAATGGATAGTTAAGAAGTGGAGTGATCCTTTTGTTTCTAAATACAAGACAGTATTTTTTATTAGAATTTCTGGGACTCAGCTATAGTACAAAAGAGAATTAAATAAATCACACACGGCTGTAGAAGTATACAGCACGGTTCTTTGTTAACCTGGGTGCAGAAGTTCTCGTTATCATAAATTTAAAACCATGGAGGATTTTTTTTTTAAATAAGAAACATGATGTATGTCCTTGTCTTCTAAAGTACAAACTGTGCCCCGCTCTCTCTGCTGTTCTGTTTGGAGCATCTTCTGAAACACGGACAAGAGTCTTGAAATTAAGTTCACTTAGGATGAGGTTTGTTCTTTAGATTTGATATGCTTTATGCTATAGCACTGGAGTGGGCTCAGAATAAGAGGGGACTAGAAGTAGGAAAACACAGTGGTGACATAATAGTGTCTGGGATGAATACAAGACTCCAAACGTGCAGAAACTACCCAGTGCAGAGGGGACAGCCTGCATGACGAGCCTGGCCCTTGCTTCCCCGTCGCCTGTGTAGAAGTAACATTCAAAGCTTATGTGGAACTCATCCGGTACAATGATGAAAGGGTTATTAGTGGAAATGGTGGTTATTTGAAATACCAAACAGAAGCATTAGAACTTCTAAAAGGTTAGATGCAAGAACGACACTATAACGTAATTTTAAGTCGAGGATTCAGAGGGGAACTCATTTTCAATTTAAAGTAATCAATAGTTCTCACATAGAGCAGTGCTTCACTGTGGACTTCAGTCCTGAAGAAGAATAATTAACATTATTAACACAATGTGGTCTTCCTTAAAGAGTCGTGTTTCATAGGCTACTAAGACTCACTTTAACTACATCTGTTTTTCTTCAACGGTCCACATAGCTTAATATAACTTTGATTCTGAATGTGTCTTCAGGGAATAAAGGAGAAAGTCAAGCAATATCAGATGACGGCCGTTGGGAAGTTCACAGATACGAGATTCCCCTGCAACCCAGATCAAGCATGAAGTCATATGTATTAATTTAGGGGAGGCAAGAACTAAGACAGCTATACACAGAGAGACAGAAATTCACCAATGGAACAGAAATGAAATGAAAACATCAACACAAAACCATAACACTGTTAACATAATTTAAAGACTGAACAATAGTTCTACTGGCTTTTAATATTTTGCCAATGGCTATTGAAAGATGTTATGTGCGTGATTATGTATAGCCCAAAATAATACACATAGATAATTTACAGGCAGGTGGATATACACACATACATGCAATTTGTGGATACTTCTATATATATATAGACACATAAAATTCATGTGTACAGAGATCATATATATGTATATATGTATATACACATATACACATGTTAGATATGAAATCGAAATTGGCCTTTCTAAATGTAAATGTTGCACTTGGTCTGAGGAACAGTGAAATTCTGCTTGACACTGATAAAACCACTTCATTACCAATGACTTGCTGGGCGATTCATTTAGAGCAAGGTACTGCAGGTACTAGACAATAAATTAATGGGAATGGTCCTTCTTTTGGAATACCAATGCCAAAAGGAAACTCAGTACCTCTCACTTCCACTTCACAATGAAGAGGTGTGTGAATGAGTGAGAATTAACCACTTTCCTTGTTTTCCCATCAATAAGTAAGGTTGGAATTAATGAACAAATTGCCAGCATTCTCTCCTGTGCCCTCTTTCCATGTGAGAAATGCCCTGAGAGCATTTTAGCATTTTCTCACTCTCCATTAGCACCATTAAAAGCTTCCTCTCAGACTTCACCAAGTGTGGCACCGCCTGAGGTATGAATGATAGACCCAATAGGTAGGGAGATGAAGGGACAAGTATAGACCTGTCTATCTGTAGACAGTTGAGAAATTACTATGATAAAACAAAAGCAACGGCCTTTTCAAGTTTATAAATATGATATCCATTACCTGAGATGAGTGCAAATGGGGTTTAGTAGCAGGAAGGCAGTATGCCATGTAATCAGTCATGAGGAACAGCTGTAGTCTGACTGTTAGCCTTGCTGAGGTGGTGGATTCAACAGACACGGAAGCAAAGGAGTGAATTAGCCTCAGCTCACACAGATTTAGTCCCTGATTACATGCTTAATGGATGACGGGAAATAAAAGAAAATTAAAGGACAGTCCCACTGAGAAACAGGTAATATTCCTGTCAGCAGGCAACGTAGCTTTAAACGGAGTTTTGAGTCACTGGGCAAAGCGGCTCCAGAGCGGGTGAGATTTTTACAAAGAGATTAGAAAACAGGGAAGAACAGAGTTGGGGGACGCATCAGACACGTCTTTACTTGCAAAGATCATAATGGCTTTTAGAGCTGGTGAATGACTGTGGAGACAGACCATCTCTGTAACCCTTAGTCCCCAGGATGTCTCCTCCGAGGGGGCTTAGACAGGACTCTTTTTCTGTCTATGAAGCCAGAGCCTAGGAGGGAAGAGGGGGCCCTTCCTCCCACGAACCCCTTTGTTCTTTTCACCCCCTGACTTTCCCTTTCATACGTTTTTCAGGGATGAGTAGGAGAGACCCTGCTTGTCACTGCTAGACCACCTGGGACTCTTCTTCACTGGCATGGCCACCTGCAGCTGCTTCCAGAACCTGCCCTGAGGATACTTGGATTTCTCCCCTTTCCATTTAATGACGGTGAGCACCGACTTAGCCCGCTTCAGCTCTTTCACCTTCATGTCCTTCACAGCTTTGTACTGCACTAAAATGACGTTGATGTTGCCCCGGGAGGCCATATTTTCTAGGCCAGCCTTGAGCTCCAGGAGGGCTTGTGTTCCCTGGAGCACGTAGTTGGGGCTTAGGACAACCAGGAGTCGTCTGCTTTTCTGAATGAAGCTCAGGGTCTCATCTGTGACAACTGGGAAAGAAAACACCATGGGGATTAGTGTTGGCCAAGAACTACCTGACACACAGAACTGAAGGCTGGAAGGCAGGGAATTTGGAAGGACAGCCTGGGAATCAAGGCGGAAACAGTGACTTCCTCTTTAGTCCTAGTGACTTCCTCTTTAGTCTAACCACACTGTCCACAGAATGTCACTCTGCTCAGGGAAAATGGAGTCAGATATAAATGACCCAGTTCCCAGACATTTCCAAATAAACTAAAACCAAAATATGGTGACTATGATAGGCAACTGTTATCAAGTCCTCAAAAGCATTATTTGACCAGATGGAATAGATAAATTGTAGTGATTATCAGTTTCTTCACATAGTGTGGAAGCCCAAACAGGCTCCAGAAAGAATAAACCATCTTCTATGAAAAGTATTTAAACAAATACGAACTACAGAGTCAAAACCCCCAACTGCAGTTGTAGCTAACCAAAGACAACACTAGGGAATGACGAAGTTGAGACTGACTCTCTTTGACATTCTCTTCTGTCTCTGTCTCTGTTTTGGTCTCTCTCTCTGTCTCTCTCTACCTCTCCTCCTCCCTCTCCCTCTCCCTCTCCCTCTCCCTCTCCCTCTCCCTCTCCCTCTCCCTCTCCCTCTCCTGATGTGTACTTTTCTGATGCCAACTGATATCACTGTTGCTAGATTAGCAACTCAAGCAAATGGCATCTTGGCCAGCAGTGTATTCCCACATCAGCTCCTTAGTTTTCTCTGCTGTGGAGATGAAAGTCAAACATGCATATTTATCTTTAACCTCCAGTTATCACTGGGCAGCCCTTCCTTCAGCGACTGCTAGCTGATGTGTTCTGCATTTACTAACTTTCAATTGCTTTCTCCAAGTTGGAAAAAAAATAGTGCAGAAAATGGAAATACGGCCTAATTTTATTCAAGGGCGCTGATTAATTCCTGTCACTAAATTCTTGGGACAAATCTGTCTCCTCACAGATGCAGAGGGAGAACCACATAATCCTTCCCCAGAGGAGAGGCACTCACTAGCTCTAGTCAGTGCAGTGGTGTTATAGAAACCTGTACCACACTCCCAGTACTTCCCCCACCACAGCGTTCATTTCCCTTCTTAATCTTCATAGGTGCAGAAGTAATGGGGAAAGACTTGCCAATTTATACCTAACATGTGCAGCTCCAGGAGAACCCAGGAATGGGTATGTGTTTACTCTAAGCATTTCCACTCGAGGCTGACCATGCATAAGCATAATAAGAGGTCCATAGGCAAAGTTACCTCAGGAAGAGAGGCAGAAAAGATCTAAAGGGAACAGACCCTGCAAGATGCAAGAATAATTATTGCGTTCTTCAAAGGACCTGCAGCGCCCTATGGAAGGCCTTACCCACATGTATACTGCAGATCTTTTCACGCAGTAGGTAAGATGTTTTGATCAGGAATAAATAGGAGCATGAATGAGTTGGGCAAATTAAGTATTAATATGAGTGGAATCTTGTCTTTAACCATGCAAGTGATCATTTCATGATACAATAGCCCTAAAGGAGAATCATCTGTAGAACACAGGCACAGTCTTTGGGTGATGGTTGGGCAAATAAGATGACTGATTCTCTAACTCAGAATGAGAAGAAAACTATGTCTGTCCCAGGTATCAACTACTCACACATCAAAACAAAACAAGAACATAGAAAACAGTTAATGTGAACAAGATTACCAAGGTGGGAGGGGTACAAACCAAAAACAAAAAACGAGCTTGCATGCTCCAGATGGGAGGTAGTACCCTCATTCTGAACAGGAGAGGATTATGGGAGATTGAACATGGTTGCCGAGGTGCTTGCTACAAATCCCCCAAATGAACCATGACTTTGTTTGCTACTATTTGGACTTAAAAAGAGGAGGGATTTTGTTTGTTTGTTTTTGTTTTTAAATATTCGGCAGTTAAAGCTTTTCCTTGTAAAACTTGCTAGAATGCACTGGCCTTGCACGTTTTAAGCTAAAACTCAAACATATACACTGATAGAAAAGGAGATGCAAACAACGAAAGACAGGTTTGAGTGGCATTAGCTTGTTGGCACAGATGAGAGAAAACACTTAGAAAGAGCACGGGGCACATTACATTAACTCGGAAATGCTCTACACTTTCTGTCTTGCAACTCCATTTAAACTGTGGAAGCCTCAGTCTTTGTAAAGAAGCCTCTTCTATACTTTTATAAAACATATATATATATATGTATGTATGCATATATATATATATATATATATATATATATATAATAGTGTACATCAGTCTGACACTTCTTAAACATCTGCCTTCCAGTGAGATAGACTTCCTAAGGACTGGCTCTTTTCGGACAAGGAGTACTTAAAGATTGCAAGGGATTTTTTTTAAAAGCCATACACTGAAAGTGTATACCTTGCTCTGGGTTTTTTTTCTCCGTAGATGTCTCTATTACTGGAAGGAGTTGTTTGTTCAGTATCTGAATGCCGATACTGAGCTACAACCCATGCGTGCACCAAAGCTCGGGATATGCTTTCCGATCATGGTGGCACCATTGCTGCTCATCAGAAATACCTACTTCCCCCAGGCAGGCTGTCCCTGTCGAAGATGCACAGCTTGTATCCGAACTCATTCTCCAAAACTCCACGTAGTGTCAGTAGCACAAACTCCTCTTCTTCTGCATTTCTTGCATAGGAAACATAAATATCATATTCCTTTCCATCTAGCAAAAGAAAACATAGCCAATGTAAATTAGAAAAAATTCTCAAATTGTTATTTTTTTCTTAAATATAACTTCTGGGTGCTGGACATTTTTTTTGTTTTTCTCTTCTGTTTTCTCCCTTTCCTTCTTTTCTATTTTAATTTTTATATTTGTGAACAATGTGTAATTTTTTAGTGTTGACAGATTCATGTCAAATGGCCATGGAATTTGGACTGCATCTGATGTATCTTCTACTCTCACCTCAGGGCGATGGCCCTGTAGCAGATGAAGACTGCCTTATGACTTAAGTGAACAGGGATGAACATCCCAGGCCCTAGTGCAAGAAATTTCTACTCAGTGTTCTAGAAAAACACCCGATTATACATTAGAATCTAAATTGAGAAAGACTTTGAAACTGACTAAATTATATCTAAATAGAAGTAGAATTTAGTTATGTTTAGGTTCAATATATTGATCTTCCCTAAATTTGCTTTAATAAAATTCATGAGTCATGAAAAATATAGATTATGTGTTTCCTCCCAAGCATGCTGAATTAGATAGACGTTTACGGCCTGGTCTATTTCCCCTTGTCTATCAATATAGATTCAAATGTCTCAAGAAAATTTCTGCCAGAAATACATGTTAGAAAGACTTTTTTTTTTTTTAATTAATGAGAGCCTAAGGAAAAGATCATTTTAAACTCTAATGTATACTGGGTCACTTGGGGATCTTGTTAAAGTGTAAGTTCTGGTTCAGGTTAAGTGTGGTTTTGGTTCTGCAGTTAAAAGGGTTTGGGCTGATCATGGTCCACGAGTCTTCCCTTGAGTACAGCATGTGAACCTACATCTGGATGTGGTGGCACCTGGCTGCCATCCCAGCACTGAGCACTGAGGTCAGCCTGGGCTATACAATGGGACACTGTGTCAAAACACAAAGGAGCAAACAAAGCAAAACAAAAGACCGTGAACTTGAACTCTCCTCTCAGTAACCGAGAATCACATGTGTCTGTTGACCATCGGAATGCAGCTGTTGGGATGGAGATGTGCCACGACTGCAAAGTAACATTCTGAATTTTCAGTACTTTCAATGCCAAAAAGGCTGTAGGACAGCTCATTAACCTCTAAAAATAATTTCTATTCCGAGATAATAGTGTGGGAATATTGAACCAAATATTTATTTTGGCTTGTGCTCTTTGAACCCTTGCGGGTAAAATTGTTAATTTCATGAGTGATCTACATCACATCCTCTTGTATGGACAATGCTAATCTAGATTAAATCACATATCCATCAAGGAAGGTGAGCAGTGTGCCCTGGAAAGACTTATTCTTACTAAGGAGAGCTGAAATAAGAGAGAATGGTATTAATTGTCACAGTTCATCTATTAAGAAAATATGCTTTTGGAAGAATGTGATACGGGTGATTTGCACCACGTTTCCATTACGTACCAAGAATTGTTTCATCCGTTCCAAAATGAGCTCGGTAAAAGAGGACCATCTCCAGCCAGTAAACGTGGTAGACCACGATGAGAACCACCACCAGAAAGACTGTGGCTCCAAAACCACAGGCAAGTTCTACTGTGTACCTTGGCGGTATGACTACAGCAAACGACAAAACAATAATGATGATGATAATTAACTTCTATTTAGTGATCACAGTTACCCGGCATATTCTAAATGGCTGGATCAGCCATACAGCTAAGTCAGGTACTTGATGTACACATGTTAACCAGCAGAAGCCATGTGACAATAGATTCGACAACCCACTTTTTACTCCTTCTTGTTGTTGTTTATAGATCCTGTCACTGAAACTTTAGATTATTCAGTGATTTGAATAGATTCTATATGTATACAAAATAATATAGGATCTTATCATTGGGAAAGATTTCCAGGAAGGTTATCAAATTCAATCTAACATGGGGCCTTGCACATGCTAGGCAAGCACTCTTCCACTGAAGAATGTCTCCAGCCACATATAAACTGGGATGGCCTGCCTATGTGTGGCAAACTCACCCTCTTCCTGCCTCAGCCTACTGTGTACTGAGACTGTAGCAATGTGCCACAGCTCTGGTCAATGAGAGCTTTGAAAGTATTTTATCCTGGGACCAATCATTTTTTGCAGTGTACTCCCAAGAAACATCCAGAAGAAAAGCCCATTATCAAAGAAGGCAACTTAGCAAAAACAAAAGTCGTGTCTATTAATTTTGATGCCATCCTCTTTGTAATATCTATCAGAAAAAATTAATTCCTTTTGTTAATTTAAAAAGAAGCTTTGAAACTAATATTTTCACTGGGTAAAAAAATGGGCAAATCTCCTTATTTGGTTCGAGTATTTCCCAAGTTCACAGTTCTATGACAAACACTGTAAAGACCTACTTTCACTATCTGAGTTTTGACTGTTTCCTTGTTATCTACTTATTCTTTTACATGGTGGGTATCACAGAGAGGCTTTGTGGAAGTAACAGAGACTGAATGGGGCAATTCCCAATTTATTAAAAACTGTGTATTAATTCAGATGCCCTCTCAACACTGCCTTCTGTTCTACTAACGAAGTTTCCAGGCACTGCCCACTGTATCCACACCCCCTTTCTCTTAAAGGTATTAGGGAAAATAAGCATCAGACTATAACTAGGATAGGACTTCTGACCAGAGTATGTCTTTCCTTTCTTTATTTCCCAAGTTTGTCTCCATGTTTTCATTTTCTATCATCTTTAACCAATAAAGCTGTTCTTTTTAGCCCAAGCTTTGTGCATACAAATGTCTACTCTTCTTTTTATGATTTTATTTCGGTAGTTATCAAACTGTAGTTAGTCAATCGGTCTGCTTCCCAACTCCTTCGCACTCCCAGCTAAGCTGGATCTTCCTACCCTTGCATGTGGAAACCTTTTTGGTTCACCCTATCTCTGGGTCACTTGGGATCTCAGTGAACTTTTCCAGGAACAGCATATTACTCTGTTTGTTTTTTACTCATTGGATTAACCAAAGGAGCCCAGTGTTACAATCGATGGCGGAAACATCATTTACTCGCGATTTTGGCTGAGGCACTGCAGCTGAAGAATCTGAGAAAGATGTGTTTGCTTGGATAGGGAGCAGGAGTTAGTATCGGTTGGTTTGCTAATGACTTCCTTGGCATGTATATGACAGGAGCTTGGGAGACAGAACTGTGAGGAGACAGGAAGGGCTAAAAATCTAATGCAGGGAAGTAAAGAAGTAAGGGAGTAATTCATTTGGTTGCGGATGGTGTGATGGGCTGATTATGGAGTAAGACTGAGGCAGGCGGGCTCTAATAGTCGCGAGGCAGCATAGAGAAAGCTGCTGTAAGCATCTGGGCACGGTAGGTCCCAAGTGTCTGCTAGGACAAGGTGTGGGAGAATCTTCTCCAGGGCTAGACTGTTTTCCAGGTTCTCGAAAAGTATACACATCTTTGAGTAATGCAGTCATGGTGTTAGATTATTGATCATAGGCTGGGGGGATGGGCGTGACCTTTAAGACAATATTTCATCCCAAGGCAAACATGGTATGCATCCTGGAGCTGAGTCCAAACTTCTCAAATTTAGGGATGAATCTTTAACTTTCAAGTTCATTGACCTGACTCCAGTGTATCACATATCTAGTAGAGGGAACACTCTGGAACTGGCCAGTAGAGTGTTGTTACTAGCATGCTCCCATGCTGGCCTTAAGATAAGGACTTTTTTTTAAATGTGTGTTTTTCCAAATGTCAATAGAGGTCTTGCTTAATGACCAAAAGATCAATTACCCCATCAATTTCTCTCTGGCATCACGTATTTCTATTGCCTCTTTTATTTTACTTGGGTTTTCCAACTTTGTTCTGTATTACCATTGATGTGGTTCATATTTACAGACTGTGTTTTCTATAGTCATTTTGTTAATGAACATTCCCTAATACCACATAATAACTGGCCCCTAAAAGAAATAATCCACCGAGCTTCCTGTTTTAAATGGAGCTGTGCATAGGCTGTGTTCTACAGGGCTGTCTTATAAAACAGAGTGACCTTACAGGGAAGTGACCCTTGGTCTATACTTTGTGTCCTTCCTGCTTAGGTCTTGGCATTTGGCACAATGATCGTACACTGATGCAATTTCAGACAAAAAGGTTTAAAAACAGAAAGGAATGATGCAATCTGCCCATGCTGGACTCCTGCTCTCATCGATTCCACTAAAGTCTCAATGAGAATGTAGCCAAATGCCGACATTTGCTTATTTTTACTCTCCAAATGAAAATTCACTTCGGTGTTCTGTATTAGAAATTGTCTCTAATGCCCGTATGCCCAGTCAGCAATTGTTGTGAAAAGAATGCACAACCCCGAGCTAGCCCTGTCCCCTGTTCGGGTTCTGGCTCTACAATCATCTTTGTCCTTGGCAACCCAAGTTATTTATCTTCACTGCTGCAGTTGGCTTGTAATCTACTGAGTTCCCCCTCCACATGGCAGCAGCCAGGACTTTCAAATGTCCCCTGTTGCAGAGCCCAGAGCTAATCAGTACTAAATTCACCATGAGTTTGAAAATTGTGATGACCATTGTCTGAAATGTTAACAAAAGAGTGCTTGATTAAAATGAAATCAAAACAGAGAACTCTGAATTGTCCTGAAAAATTGATGGGTGTGACAACCTCTGACCTTACTGTTGGTAATAGACATAACTGATGGGGAACTGAAGTCACTCCAGAGTATCTAAAATAATATTGATTTCCTTTTCACATTGGAGAACTGGTAAGAGTAAGATAAGCCCATGATTATTGCATCTTTTTCTTTCTAAAAATTACCAAAGACATACTTAGATATTTAGGTTCAGAAAAGAAAGTCAGTCATGAGAGTGTTTAATTTTTGCTGTGACCTAGTGAGAGATGAGAGTAGAGACTACTATGTTGAAGTCAACATTCTCACAAAATATAGCAGGCCCAGAATAATGACAAAACACAGGATAGGAAAAAAATAAAAGCATCAATATCCAAAAGAAATAGCAATAGGATTCAGAATTGTCAGAGATGATTTAACAACTAGGGAAGCACTTTAAAATTCACATTAAAATGTGTCTGTGGAGGCTTTTAAAAATGAACACTTGAAGAGTAAACAGGAAGGATCAATGGAGACATCCTGGTAGAAGATGTGTTCGTCAAAAATAGTATGAATCATTTAGGACAAAATAAGTCACCATAGTCTCTGTAGGTTCTGAAAAGATTGTAAGGAAATAATAAACACAATCTAGGACCGTATCTCCCAATGGAGAAAGAGGGTGCATCCTTGAAAATAAGCAGAAAACTGACACATGAAAGCTTTGTATAAAAGAAAAAGAAGAGGAGAAAAGCAAAACATGTGACAACCATCTAATTTGGGAAGATCAGATAAAGATCAGCAGATAAAAATCAATTAATTGTATTTCTATGCTTTATTGATAAGCAATTAGAGAGGAAAACGTAAAAATAAACTGGCAGCCTGAAATTACAATATTTAGAAACAAATTTGATAATATTCAATAAAGCCCTATACACCTCAAGTATTTTCTGAAATTGATGAAATAAATTACTAAGACTATATAAAGATCTGTTATCTTTAAGGAATGGTAGATGTAATATTGCTGTAATCAATATTCCTCACAAATTTAATTGAGTCCCAATCAAAATCCTAGCAGAATTTTATTTAGAAATTGATAAGTTGGTACTGAAATATGTAAGAAAAAATGTAGTTCCTAAAGTAGTGAAATTATCTTGAAAAAGAAAAGAAGGTGCAGTGTTTCTGATTTAATAATTCAAATCTATATTAATAAAATGTTATTAGACTAAACACAGGCTAGATAATTAAGTCAATTGGTTAAAGGATGCAGAAGTCACAGAGGCATTGGGCTATATTTTTTTTTTACCTCATTTCAAGACAATTCAAGAAAAAAATGTGAAACATGTTCAAAATGATGTCAGAACAACCATTTCTGGGGAGAAAGAGAACAAAACCAATCTCAAACATCAATCTGTAACGCATACCCTAAAAACTGTAGTCTGAGATTGAACACAGCCTACACAGAAGAGAGACATCTCTAAACAGAGCATAATCTCTTTTGATCTAACACAAAAGAGAATAGTGAGCACATAATTCAGGAAGTACCAATTCATAAAAAAAGAGACCAGTAAAACGAGCTTTTTCAAATTGTTAAGAATTTTGCTAAGCCACTACCTAAAGACTATACATGGACTGACCCTGGACTCTGACCTCATAGGTAGCAATGAATATCCTAGTAAGAGCACCAGTGGAAGGGGAAGCCCTGGGTCCTGCTAAGACTGAACCTCCAGTGAACTAGACTGTCGGGGGGAGGGCGGCAATGGGGGGAGGGATGAGGAGGGGAACACCCATAAGGAAGGGGAAGGGGAAGGATTAGGGGGATGTTTGCCCAGAAACCGGGAAAGGGAATAACACTCGAAATGTATATAAGAAATATTCAAGTTAATAAAAAAAAAAAAGAATTTTGCTTATCAAAACATCAACTCATGCGGCCCAGTAGTTAAGATCACTGCTGCCTTTTTAGAGGACTGAAGTTCATTTCCCAGACCCTACATGGTAACATGGTAGTATACATTTGATCCAGTGGATCTGAGGTCTTTTTTCTGGCCTCTGAAGTCACACACACACACACACACACACACACACACACACACACACACACACGTGTATATGTATATTTATACAGGTAAAATACTTGTACACACAGGCAAAAACAAATCTTTCAAAAATAAATAAACTCACAAGCTGGATGAAAGTAGCTAAAAATTTTATAGTTAACATAGGATTGCATTCCGTGTTTGTATGTACGGGCATGCATATGCATGTACTGTATTGTATGTGCATGTGTAGTATGAGTTATTCATCACCTTAACTTTCAAACAAATGATCTGGCTGAAAATGACTGAAGGCTTTTAATGGCTTTGCAGAAAGGATGGTTGTTAACCAATGAGCTTATACCAAAGCTTTCAACATCACCAATGCCTCAAAGACCAACTTCAATGAGTTGCAAACATTCATACACTCCCATGACTAGAGTTACTGACAGTTGACAGCTCCAAACACTGGTGAGAAAGGAGAGCATGTGAAGGTTCTGGGTACTGATGCTGGCAACGTGCAGTAGCAAACCTACTGGGCAACTGGCTTGGCGGCTTCTCATATGATTAAGCACACGCATCTCCTTAGCTCTTGCGACTCTCTGATCGTAAAACAACTGCATGTTTAGACTTGACGTGCTTGCTTTAGCTCTCTCGTGTGTTTATGTAGTACTTTAAATAAATAAATGAAACGTGCTGTCAAGAGACTGTTCCAGTGAGTTCTTTTCATTCATGGGTTAACCTCTTCCTGTCAGGGATTCTGTTTATTTCTTTGTTTGTCAGAGATAAGTTCTCAGGTACTGCAGGCTAGTTCTGAATGAGCTCTGTAGCTAAGACCGCCCTAAACTCCTAAACTTGCTGCCTCAGTCTCCCACACGGCAGTTTTACAAGCCTGGACCACAAGTTTGCGTTTTCTCTCATTGTTTTGAGGAAGTACAGAGGTAAAATACAAGTGTCAGGACTCATTGATCAGGTGGGTCATGTGACCCTTCATAGACTCTATATTGTTCCCACTGCTGTCCAAGTTACACTCAGAGCCCGTAATTCTGTGTTATCTTGCTACTCAGGTAGGCTGGAAGACAGGCTTATGCAAGTCTCCCACATGAAATGTTATCTTATGTGTGCTTTGATACTATTTTTTGATAGGTTATCAACATAAATCATCTTCCATTACTGCTCTACATAGACATGCCTTAGAAGAAAGCCCTGAATTTCCCTGTACTTAAGCAATCTGGATTCTAACACAATTGCAAATGCCCAGCCCACAGCAATCTAAGCCCCCAAAGGCCTTCAGTTGGAATGTTAAATATTAAGGGCTCTAAGAGGTCCTGACTAAAGTAATTTGATTTATTTCATAACCTAGACTATAATGATTACAGGTTTTTGGGTCAATTAATGCCTATGAAACCCTTGGAGAAATAAGAGCTAGCACTTATTGATCAGTTGATAGTACAAATTATTAACAATGCTGGCTTTGAACTTTTTTTTTAACATCCTGAGAGGTTATGGTATTGGCTAGTCCATTTTTGTGAAAAAACTAAAAAGGCTCAGTCGGTGTTTGCCTTTTCCACCATCCAAGAGTCAGGGCGCGTGGAAACTAGCATTTCACCAGGCTGTAGGGTGCTGAGCACCAATAATCCACTGTGGTGAGACAGTAGTGAGTCTGCGGGAGCTGGGAGCATCCCCCTCATTGGTTCTAAGGAGTGGAAACAATGGAGCATCCTGAACAAACTTTTTAAGACTTCTCAAGAACCACACACAATTTCTTTCTAATCTGTAGCAAGAGGCTCAAGTGTATTTTGCTTGCTTCTCGGCTTAATAAAATAAAAAGTAAGAATAATAAAAGAGGATTCAAGCCCAATGTAAATGCAACAATGTCAGCTTTTTATTTTCTATGTGAATGCTATAAATTATATTAAATGTAAGGGGTTGGGATATTTTAGAATGACATGATTACAATGTGACGTCACCGTTAACTTTATTCCACACCACTGGAAAGTATTTTGGAAGGAATCAATTGGTTGGGATATGTGTTAGGGGCAAGACTCACAGAGAAATTTAGGGAATATGTTTTAGGAGCAACAGCTCATGCAAGAAGAGTTTATAATTTTTCTTTATTATAGAAAATACAGATGTTAACACAGAAATTATTTTAACATCAAACTAAATCATATTTTTATAAGTTTTATTTTATCAATTATAACAATTTAAAACTGCCTCAATAGTGATATATGTTTAAATTGTGAACTTGAAATTTTCTGAGAATTAATAAGTTGGTTGGGATATGTGTTAGGGGCAAGACTCGCAGAGAAATTTAGGGAATATGTTTTAGGAGCAACAGCTCATGCAAGAAGAGTTTATAATTTTTCTTTATTATAGAAAATACAAATGTTAACGAAGAAATTATTTAGCATCAAACTAAATCATATTTTTATAAGTTTTATTTTATCAATTACAACAATATAAAACTGCCTCAATAGTGACACATGTTTAAATTGTGAATTTGAAATTTTCTGAGAATTAATATTAATTAATTATTATTTTCTGCCCTCCTTAACTTCTACACAAGTAGAAAGCTGCTAATTATGTTTCAGTTTCTTATATACTTCTAAGAATAGCAGTGGGTGCATAATTCAGGAAACATTCCCAAAGGATTAGGTCATGTGGCACAATCATTCTTAGGACTCTTGAACCCTGCTCTCAGTGACTTCCAAAAGCAGCTTTGTGCTTCCCCGACCATATGAGACTCGACTAATTCTGTTACATCTTTGTTCACTTGGAATATTTTCATTTTTCGTGATTATCTAAGATAAGAAAATGTGTCTTATGATGGTACTCATGTATTCAAGATTTTATTTCAAGCAACATTTAGAAACAAAGGTGTTAACAGTGTCAGAACCAACGTACTGAGCATCACCACAAAGATGGACGCCTTCTCTTAGGATCTCTCATTTAACTGACTCAGTGTTTTGTGTCCGATGCGGGCGTAGGAATTCTCTCCTTTATTTCCTATTCACCACAGTGTTATTTTGAGAGTTCACGGAGACGTCAGCTGGGTGCATCCATTACCTTTCTGTTTCACCTTGGCTGCTTGCTCGGCTTCCCCTTCGGCATTTCGAGCGTGACAGACATAGTTGCGCTTCAGATCCTCAGGGGTGACTTTCTTGATGCTTAAAATCTGAGTCCTTGTCTCATCTTCCGTTGAAGAATAACTTACGCTACACACAAGGAGAAGCAAATGGAAAATATCTGTAAGATACAATCCTATGCTCTCTCTGTGAATCAGAAAGAAGTAAGTGACTCGAGAGGCCTGGGTGAGGGCAGATGGGGTGCTGATACCACGCACTAACGTAATGCTGGAAAAACCCCGATGCTTGAATCACTGTAACCCTGACGCTTGCCTTGCTCTATCACTTTCTTCTGAGCTAAATCTCACCTTCGCTCTAGACGCTGAGGCACAATGCCTGTGTCGGCTTGCAAAGAACCTTCTGGGATCAGACTTGTTTAGGTTTGGATTCATGATTTGCCATTTAATGCTATGTACTTTGGGCGATGTCACTAAACTTTGCTCATCTCGGCTGTTCTCGGAAGGAGTGTATTATATAAATAATGTACGGGAACACCTGGAGGGTTCAACAGGCATCTGGGCTGTAACAGGATCAGTGCTCCTGTGAGCTACTTTAACCCCATGGTAGCTGTTGCACTGCAGGGACACTGGAAGACTGACTGGCAAACACAGGCAGAATGGTTTTTTGTAAGATGTTGAAACTGCATAGTTGAATCCTAACACAGGAAGAAAAGAAAGAGCTCAGGACGAGAAAACTGTGCTGTGAAATAAATATATCCGAACTCCAGTAGCTCTAAGACCGAGTGTCTTGTGTTTAAGAGCAAGACTTTATTTAATTCCCTTTGAACTAACTGTCTGGGTGGGATCTAAGTATTTCACGCCCTTAGCTTACCTTATTTTCCTTTAGATTAGACCTACTGTCGTTCATTAACGTTCATTTAGAGGCTCGCTTGTTTTCTTCCATGCTACTTTCCTGCTCTGTGGAACACTACAAATATGTCTTCCTCACAGCAAGGTAGAGTAACATGGCTTTGTTATCCTGGGCACTCACTACCTATTATGAAGATGAGACTCACAATTTTCAGAATTCCTGAAATGTCCCTCTGGGGTGGGGAGGCTCAAGATAAAACTTTCATCAATTCTTTCCTGTTCTGTTTCTCCAAAGTCCAGGTCTTGGCATACAATGTTACCTTTATCAGTTTTTCTTTCATTTCTTCACTCAGCAAGTTTGATTTGAATGCTGCTTCATTTGTGTCGCGCCCCTGAACCAAAGGAATCCCCTCAGAATTCCTCCTGTAACCTCCTCTCCTTCTCTGTTACCTATTTATCAGGGACTATTTAGACACCTGATCTGTCACGGTTTGCCCAATGAAGGTTGGCTAAGTAAGGAAAGAGGCTGTTCAAAGTAGACATCTTATAATTTCTACAAAACCTTATGTTACTATTAGGAAAGAAATAGGTTTCAATTGTAGAAATTCAATTAGCTTAAGGTCTCTTTTCACAAGGTGACCAGAATTAGGGTCTTAAATACTTTGTCACATATGTGACCACTGTGATTTATTAGTTCTGGTAGGAAACCAATTCTCTCTAGCCATTTATACCTCATGTATGGAGAAATCTTTCGTCTCCAGAGGCCCATACATACCTCTTTGTTAAATTCTTACAAATACCAAAGTTTACTTAAGAATAAACGGATTCAAACTCTTATATCAAGAGAGGTTTATTGTAGGTTCTAAGAAATTAACTCTTGGGGATTTTTGAACATTTACTTTTAAAAGTGAAATTTAAAGAACAAAAATGTAGTTAGTTAATATTTAATGAGTAATTCTAAGTATCAGGGGAAGACAGGAAAAGCATAGTTACTTTAAGAGAAGAGACACACATATATGTAAGACACAGTATTTATACCCACACTCCAGGATTGAGAAAGATAACACAATACTTTCATGCAACTACATGCCAACATTTCTCCTTCTCATTCATCTTTTGGTTCATGTGGAAGATACACTCCTTATATTTCTAAGTGGGAATGAGAAACATGGAAAGTTTAATGAGCTTAAGACAATATGGTGCCTGCCCTATGGGTTAACTGTGAAGATATCTAGCCTGAAGACAATGTAATTCCAAACTTTGTCGCACAATCGGACCAGTGTGTGTGATTCGGTTGCAAGTTTAATGACCCTGTAGCCCCTGAAGACTTAAAAATCTTGCTAAGCTTTTAAAAGAACAAATAATCACATACATGGAGTAATATTTATCAAGACCTTAGATAGACAAAGATTAGTGCCCTTGCATTCAGCCATACCTTTCATTAATAGTGATGTCAACAGGGACGTCATCAGGCTTCTTTCCATCAATGGTCCACCAGATCTCATTGTGAGAGTCCATAATGAAACTGAAATAGACTTTACAGGGAATAACCAACTCCTCTCCTAAAAAAAGTTAATGCATGAAGTTAACCTATTTTAATCCATCAATATGTATATTTCATATGACTGTATGTGCCTGATTCTCTAGGGGCCACTCTAAGGCAAGCTACAGTAACACCAAACACAAAAGGGTAAAACTAAGAAGAGACGTCAGCAAGTATACATGGAATTACAATAGTGGTCATTTTTAACACTAAATAAGTACCTTCTCAAATGTCAGAAGAACTCTGACGACATACTTTTCAGACCAAACCTCCCCTTTTGTTGTTCCCCTCATAAACAAAGTGTGACTTCCTTATTTTTTTTTAAGTTGTGATAAAACACTGTGACCAAAGCGAGTTATGAAAAAGAACATTTAATTTGGGGTTCATGGTTCCAGAGGGTTAAAGTCAATGACTGTCTTAACAGGGAGCACGGCAGCGGGCCAGCAGGCAAGGTGCTGGAACAATAGCTGGGAGATTATTTCTCATGGAAAAGCACAAAGCAGAGAGCGCGCTAACTCTCTTGCATTGGATTTGAAACCCAAATCCCACGTCCAGCCATGGCTCATAATCCTGTTTCAGAATTCTTCCCAAACAGTTCCAAAAATTGGGCACTAAGAATTCAAATATATGAACCTATGGGAGTGGTGGCTATTCTCCATCAAACTACCACATTGACCAATAAAAGTCTCTCAGTGATGGGTTTTTGTCTGATGAGGATAGAGTGATGACATTCCCTAAGAAAACCTCAGGGGATCCTTCTGTCCAAAGCCTCAGAAACTCAGTTTAAAACAGCAGTTCGAAGCTCTGTGGCTGAGATGGTTTAAGATGCTGGGAAGTTTCACAAACAGGGGCAACAGTGCTAACTATCATGTCAGGACCAGCATAATTACTGTGCCCTTGGTAGAACTGAATACATACAGCTGTCCCTGTTTTCCTTTATTCCTTTTTTATCCTTTCAAAATCATATACTCTTGTGTAATGAATTTTGTTTATTCCATTCCGCTATGACCATTATCCCTCTACTCTTTTTAACACCTTTCCCCAAACAAGCCTCCTCCTCCTTTGACGCTTTTCTCATGGAATCCTGCATTTAATCATGATTGTTTGTGTGAGCATGGATGTGGGTGTCCTTTACTGAAACGCTGGTCAACTTATCAATGACTGTAGCACTGTAAGTGGTTGGTAAGTGACAAGGCCTAAGTGAGAAATTCTCATCACAGCTTCCAGCTCAGGAAACATCGATGGGGACAAAGCAGAAAGGATATAGGAGCCAGGGGACATAGAGGAGTCTACAAAACAGTTACTTAAAACTAAAAGATATACAATTATATGTGTAGATGTTCCTTGAGCCTTACATGAAGAGACTGTGCTATAGACGTATTGACCAGTGATGAGATCCCCATGGTCAGTTGTCCTCTACATTTTGATCAGTGTGTCCTTGCCTGCTACAAAAATAAGCTTCTCTTGAGAAATGAGTACTAGATCCAGCTGTGGGTTTTTAGAGAAGTTAGAGACCATACTGGTGTAGGCACATGGTAGTAGTAGATTTTCCTCATTTGATGGCTTTGCCACACGGCTATGTTTGAAAGTCAGGTGTTGATTGCTACTTCTTGATCAGATTTAAGTCTAATTAGGTGGCCGCTGCTTATCCCTGCTATATAAATACCATTACTGCACCTTTCAGAATGTCTTGCTGTTCTGCTATTGTAGTTCATAGGCTTTACAGATTGATAGGGTTATTGATTGCTTCTCTCTATCGGAAACCTGCATATCTCCTTCCAATAATATGAGAGCTAGGCTTTAGGGAAGAAACTTGTAGGTTAGATTTAGATGGATTCCTCCAAGTTCTGTGTTCAAAGTCTGCTGCATGGTCAGTGGTAGGGCCTGACTTTCAATTTCTGAGAGGTGATAAAGGAAAAGAGCAAAAACATGTATTGTTTGAGCAGCTTTTTGGACTCTTCTGCCCAACAACTTGAAAGGAGATTTCTCATGCCACTGGGCCTTTTATTAAAGAGTCTGTGCTTTTGGGGGAGGAGCATTTTCAACCCAAATGGCATAACTTTAAATAAACACATGCACACACATACATACATGTGTTTTGTTACATTATATATATATATATATTATATAAATTAAAAATATATACAGCTTGAAAAAATATCCTTGAGGTTACATAATTCTCCACCTCCCCTCTCCTATGTTGCCTTCTTCCCTCCTTCCCACGAAAGTTTTTCTTTGCCTAGGTATTCTTAATGAAACACCATGAAGTCTTTTAAAAAATTAATGTTCTACAAAAGCAAAAGCTGACTTTTCTACATATTAAAGGTTATTTGTTGGTCAAAGTGTTAGTAAGAACTAGGTAAGGACTTGACCTGGACTGGAACTTTCATGCCAGCCTGCTGAGATAATTGTTTTGTGTTTAGTCTCAGTTCACTATTGCCCGGACTCTGAAGACACCTCTAATTATCTTGGACTTGGCAGACTAACAATTACTCCAGACCTTCCACTCCAATATGTGGCTTCTCTAACTTCCCCTTATAGACTCTTAGAGCATTGCTTCACTAAGAAAGGTAAAATCAAGATGCATTCAGGAATGCTTTTGAAGTGTGGCATGCTACGTAGATGAAGCATGCTTGGGTGAGTGATGGATTTTACTTCAGTAGTGGCAAGAGTTCGAATTACTACACAAACCCCGTAGTAACTCTAGAAAATGCAGTTCCACCTGAGGTTGGCCAACTTTCTTCACACGCCCTGTGCTCTTTACAAGACAAATCACATATGAGAACTCATGAGAACGCTCCCTTTTGGGACCTCATCACACAATCTCTGGCTCTATAACCTTCAGTCCTCACTTCTGTATTTCTCACTGCATCTAGAATGGTTTTTAGAACATTATATAAAAGTGTTAGAATTTTCTGTGACTTTTCTAATCTACCATAGGAGATTCGTTTCTGTTCAAAAGAAAAAATCTCTTCCTTGGTAATTTATGAATGATTTCTTTCTAGATTGAAAAGTTATGAAAACGTATAGGTGGCCCAGGGAGGCAAGACGACCATTGGACAGTGTTTGAATCCTGTGCTCATGGATCTGTTAGTCCCACGATATTCTCAGATTGGTTTCCATGCTCCATGCTCAGAAGAGGAAGCAGAGGCTTAAAATCTGACTTGTGTTCTTATTACAGCCTTGGCAAACCGAAACCATGAGTAAAGTCAAGTTTTCCCCAAACAATAACCACAGAGAAAGACAAGGAACAGAGAATAAATGATGTGACCTTGGGAAAGAAGCTAAACCTCTCAGGCTGCCTTGAGATTGGCGGCAGAGCTGGTCCTCATGTGCTGTGGCTTTTGATCCTGGTTCACTTTAAATCCGTGCATTGGCTTGCATTTAATCTTTACTGCTTTATAATTAAAAGGATCTAACCAGAAGTCAGAAGTACACCTATAGTTACCTGGTTCTTTCTCATAGACAACGCGGTCATTTGGCGAGTAGATATGAGGTGGTACTGCATCCTTTGGTGAGCCTATGATAGGAAATGCAGAAGGAGGATGTTAAATCATTTAGGCTTATGCAAAGCTCTGCGGTAACGTGTTCAACTTCCTGGCATAGTTTGTCAATTCTTGTGAAGGCCTTCAGTCTAATATATACTCAATTCCTGGACTTCACTCATTGAAAATACACAAAATGTGATGTAATAGGAAATATGTATTCATTGCTATTACTTAAGGCTAACATGGAACTCACGGGGGCCCTTTAATTTACTGAGTGCTGTGGGCAATGCAAGCATCTTTCACAGTGGTGTCCTGTTACCCTTAGTCCCCGGTTCCTGAGCCCACAGCATGTAAGTTTCTCATACTCTCTGAGGATGGGCCTGCGCTAACTCCAGGCAGTTAGTATCAAAATGAATCAAACTGTGGGAAACAGATAGTATCTCCAAGAACTGAAGAATTGCTTGATGTGGAAAATTCACACAATTCATGACAGATGTGTCACGAGCACAGAAAAACAGTTTTTCTTTTGCAAGAACCCAGACAAAATACATTGAACCCCTGGAATTTTTCACAAAGGTAGATTGTTTTATCAGTGGTGTTGATTCCCTGTGCTCATGTGACATAGAAATAAGTACTTTCATGTCTTGTTTCTTCTCTTCTTATTCCTCTTTCAATCTCTAAGCTACTTTTATCACAGTATTTGACAGGTGGACCTACCTGGTGTCAAATTAAACCATGCCTATGGATCACACTTATTACCCAAGTATGTCTCCCACAAATGTTCATAATGTTTGGTATGGGAGGTGGGTAAGTGAATGTTTATTCCCATGGAAAGTTTAAAGATACTTCTGTTCTGAATAATATGTCTGACTTATTGATACTAGATTTTTAGCCAAATGTCCATGCATGAAAATTCTGCAGTTTATATGGTCTGTACATATATGTTAAAATACCTTGAAAGACTTGCACTGCAGTGTTGATAAAAATGTATTTATGTTTATTTTATGCTTATGAATGTTTTGTCTGCAAGTATGCCTGTGCATCACATGCATGTCTGGTCCTTATAAAGGCCAGGAAGGGGTGTCAGATCACTTGGGTCCTGCGGAAGAGAAGACAGTGGTTTGAAGCACTAAGGTACCTCTCCAGGCCAGGCACAGTATTTAAGAGTTTAAAGACTGACCAGGTTCTTACTCAGATTTCCCCATATATTAGTCATATGTATGTGACTATATTTCACTTTTAAAGGTAATTTTTAAATACCTCTCAGTATGGTAAATAAAACATCACAATTGCATTGTTAGAAATAAATTACATAAAACAAATTAAGTAAAATACACTCGAGAACCTCTTAGTGGAGTTAAATACCCAATGTGCTGTGGCTTTAAAAAGTGAACTCACGTCATTTGAAAGCTAGTTAAGAATGACTTTTATATTCCATCTGTGTCTGTCAACTTTTACATGTATAAATCAGTGACTAAGAATGCTCATTATTATCTTAGCAGATATAGATAAAACTATGTACTATAAGCAAATAAATTATAAATAACCGCTGTTGTGAATATAATGCCATATAATTTATCTGGCTTCTAAAACACGGATTCTAATTCTATTCTCTTTTCCATGTGAATTAATTACCAACTCAAAAGTAGGCAAAGAAAAGTGGCTATAGAATTGGTTAGTTTTGATTTTATATGTGATGTGTTTAAAGCTTATAATTTTATTTTTTTCTTTTCTTTGCTTTAATTTTGGTAATTTATTTAGAATCTGATAGCAGACTTACAGGAAGAAAAAGTTATGACCAGAGCTTGGGATTTAGAATCTTTCCCCTAACTCTTTTAGTGCCTCTAAGTGGTGTTCCCATCTAATAAAAGATGGGGTATAGAGAAATAGGGCCAAACACACTTCAACATACACAAACCTGTTTAAAAATAATCCACCATCTCCTCTCTTTCTCCCTCCGTCTTGCTATGCAGCTTAGACTGAGCCATGGCTCAAAGTCATGTGACTAACTGATGGCCCTGGTAGAACATGGACAGTTGTGTTCTCATTCCCTAGCGTGTTCCTCGTTCATTCCTGTGTGCAGTAAGTTAACTACAGGTTACTGAACGCTGACTGTGCACATGGACCTGCTCGCGGGCTTTGGGGATAGTGCGCGAATAAGTTCTGTATCTTTTCTTAAATAGAGCTTTCATAATTGTGTGTAACAAGGGGTTGGGGATTTAGCTCAGTGGTAGAGCGCTTGCCTAGCAAATGCAAGGCCCTGGGTTCAGTGCCCAGCTTGGAAAAGAAGAAAAAGAAAAAAAAGAAAAAGAAAAAAGGAGTGCAACAAACCACTAAGAGCCTGAACAAACCCAGTGTCCTTGTGTCACACCCTTGGGAACGGCAACCCATGCTTACCTACCACCTTTACAGTCATCGTCCTGGTGAGGCGGAAGAGCCGTCCGTTCTCCGGATACGTCACCACACATGTGTAATTTCCGTTATTAGAAACCAAGGGGATGAAAAAGCTCAAGTTCATGCCCTCGGGATGAACATTATGAAAATTCACTATTTCAGTACAACCCTGGGGGGAAAAAGTGGTTCATTGTTTAGATACGTCTGCACGCACAACACAGGAAAAGGAGGCTGTTACATCTTAAATTTCCACAGAGCATCCTAAAACCCAGGCTATACGTCATACAAAAGTAGTGAGTTAATCTGGACAGTGTTGCCTTGTTTCCTTGTTTTCAAAGTAACTTTTATGTACAGAAGTTAAAATTCTAATTCACGATATGACCTCAAAATCAAGCTTCCCTGGTCTTCGGTTCAGCTTTCAAATTCTCGCAATCTCTTTTCATAAGGAAACACGGTTAAGGTTTTGCAACAGTGACCAAGAACACAGGAACAACTGCAAGCCATGACTTTAGAAGTCTTTTCGGTAGCTCCTCTCTGACTTGGTTAATTTGGGAATCTGGCTACTTTGGGACACCTCCCATCAGTTTCGACATCTAATTTTGGTATTCTTGGTCATTCTACAGAATTTCTCTATTTCTCACTTTCAAACAACATTTTGTGTTCTTCTCTTTCTTTATTGCATTTTTTCTCAAAAAGGAATTTATTACAAGCCACTTTTAATCTGTCATCCCAAAATATATGAGCCTTATAAACACTCAAGAAAACATTTCTGCTTCTAACTCATATTTCCATATGAAGCAGCTGATGTTTAAAATATAAAACTTGACTGTCTCGTGCAAAACAAACACTACAGTCCTATTTTATAGCTTCTGGCTATGTAGATTTATTTAGCCAAAAAGCCAATATATCGTATGTAACAAAATATACTTTAAACACTTACTTTTCAAATTTGTTTGGTTTTCCTTTTAAAAATTAATAATTTGTAAATGACAAATATATTACATTATTTTTAAGGACATGAAGTCTTTACATTTCAGGGCTTCTATTGATGACTTGTTTTTTCATTTTCTTATATTTCACATATTAGCATTAATGCCCTGGATGCTTATTTTATTTTAACTTCAATTCCTGGAAGGTACATTTTGAAAGATGACATTTACCCTAAGAAACATATTTTGTAAGACTTTGTCAAAGGAAATACAGTTTTGCTTCATGGAGATCAAAGGGAACTGATGCTGCCTCAAGTAAGACGTTTTCTTTCTTTTTTTTTTTTTTTTTGTTTTTTTTTTTGGGGCTGGGGGCCGAACCCAGGGCCTTGCGCTTCCTAGGTAAGCGCTCTACCGCTGAGCTAAATCCCCAGCCAAGACGTTTCCTCAATCAGTTTCACCTGCTGGGTAAGCAGCCTGTCTGGAGATTTGGCATATCAGCACCACAAGGTTACCATGAAGCAGGAAGTCATAAAGGCCGACACCTTATAATCAATTCATGTCAGACATGATTTTGGCTGAGTTTAATACGTCTCTAGGACTCTATTTGACTGGGCGGCACATTTCATTAGAACAGCAGCAAGATAGCATTCCTTCATTGGTTGTTTTAGCTGTTCTTAAATCCCCGTGAAGCGAGCAGATCAGGCTGAATGTGCCCCAGTTTTGCTGATAGAAATAGAAATAAGGTAGATAAAGAGGCATACACGACTACACAGGGCAAGGCGAAAACTCTTTCCCAAACTCTACAATTAAGGTTTCTTGCTGGACTCAGAATTAAAGATGACAAATTCACTCAAGAGCTGGGGCTATAAAAATTACGGCAGGACTTGTGTTTGACATGCACTGGATTGTCGCATCAAATTCTAGTCCCAAACTTACAAAGTCAATAATGTTCTTATCCTATTTCATGAATGAGGAAGCAAAGACCTATAAAAGTCAAGGAACTGATGATGTCTTACAACTTGGGAATTTGAACTTAGATCTATTTGTTTCAATTGTGAATCAAGGTATATTTGTCTCAAAGCTTTTGCTTTTAATCTCACATGACTCCACGTCCTCATCTCACGCTGTGGCCCTGCATCTGTCTCATATCTCTGTACCTATGACTTACCTGTGCAATCAGGTTATACTCCTACATCTGAGACATACCCTACATCTATGCCATATATCTGCAACTATGCTCTACCTATCTCTGTGCCATATTCTGCCCTGTTTCCATGCCATACCTCTGCCTATATGCCATATCCTGTATCCATGCCATACCCTGCATCTATGCCACATTTCGTATCCATGCTCTACCCTGCATATATGCTATACCCGTGCTTCTGTGCTATACCTCTGCACCATGCTCTACCCATTTCTGTGTTGTATTCTGCATCTATATCATACTCCCACATCTATGCTATACCTCGGCACCTATGCTCTACCCATCTCTGTGCCATAGTCTGTATGTGTGCCATATCTTTGCATCTATGCCATACTCTGTATCTGTGGCATACCTTCTGTCTATAACATATCCTGCGTGTAAGCCATGCCTTTCAACTATACTACACCCTTGCATCTATGCCATTTCCTTGTGTATGTGTCATGCCCTGCACCTATGCCACATTCAAAACAAAACGGTGTGATGTTCCCAGTCTGTATAGTTAGAGCCAAACTGAAAAGCATATTCTTCAGCACAAAGGAGCGGATATTTTTACTTAATTTGACGAAAGTATCTTTGAGAATATAATGAAGTCTGCTTCAAGGCTGTTAGGCCTATAGTATTTTATGAAGGGAAAGAGAGGAAGTGTGTTTCATTCTAAATATCTGCATGTGCAGTGTGATATACTGGCACATGGCTGGATTACAAATACATAGTAATTTTAGCCTGTTGTGTTGAGTTGAATCTTTTTTTATACAAATAAGCCAACTATAGACTCTTCAGTATGCGTCCCAAAGATAGTTTTCTTTTATAGAAAATAGACTATTCCTGAATTAAGCTCTACGAAGGTTTCAGAGATGCTTGTTTAGAATTCTGAAGAAAACTGACATGAACAAACATTTGGAGACTCAAAGAACAGAAAATGGGTTTTCAAAAACAAGAAACTACTTAGCACTGAGTGAATGTTCTTTCAGTGGAGCACGCACCACTGCGTGGCTAGCAAGCAGTCCTTCTACCTGGCCCATTAGTTCCTCATTCTGAATTCAAAAGAGAGAAGTTAAAGAGAAGAGCAACTGTCAACCGCATAATGGTTGCTATGGCAACCAACCACAACATGCAAGTAATAACTACAAGAAATGACTCTGGGATCCTGGAGAGGAAATATGTATCCAAGGAAGTGAAGGTTGTGGGTAGGATGATGTCACAATGAAGAAAAGGGTAACTTCTATTAGAGACACCTATTCCACAAAAGGAACCATAGGCAGATATGACTGGAAAAAGGCATTCTGTATTTGTTGGCTTTGTTTTTTTATAGATGTTCAGCCTATAAGACAGTGGGGAAAAATCTTACTAGAGAAAGAAGATTTGTGTTACATTGCAAATCCATAGATTTACTGGAGAAAAAAAAATAATTCTACCATTTGGGTCAAATTTTAAGTAAGCATTGTTAAATATTAAATATTTGCCAAGAGATGGATTTTGGTCAGGATCACTCCTTTGAATGTCCTAGCAGAGTGGCCCTGAGACACATGTTAAGGGGCTTTTATGAACAAAAATCTCATAGGCTACTATCTAGGCCACTGTACTTTCCTATGAGGCCTTACTTTCTAAGAACGACCATGCCCAGCATTTCAGAGTTACCTGTTCTTTGGGCCAGTGGATCTTACAGGATAATTTAATGATATGGAAAATATTGACAATAATTAGGAGAAAATGAAGACACATGCAGAGCACCCAGAGCTGGGAGAAAAGTGACGAACTCTCCTGCATTCTCAGAGTATTTTTTCTACTTGTTACTATTTACCTATCATGTCAATTTCCCTACAATGCTCACCTTTTTCTGGGTAGTTAACTCCAGTTGGGCCAGTGAGACTGGATGAGCACTATGTCTACATGGCCTGAGATTGGACCAATCTTTAGCATATTGAGTTTTGCTTATGTTACAAGATCAAACATATGTATGAAATCATCACAGATATGTGGCATAGAGTTGAGAGCTCAAAGAGTATGTGTGGCGGTGTGTATGTGGACTATTATTACATATGGCATAGCTATTCCAGGATATATTGGGAAATGGGAATCAAAGTAAAAAAAAGCTTAAGTTGTCATGTCTGAATAGTTACAGATAGCTGCGGACACAATGAATCCATGAAAATCCTGGCATAACATAGCTGTACTTTGTTGATTCTGTAAAGATTTTCATAGGCCAGACATTTCCAATAAAGAAAACTCAGTCTTTCAATGTTTATAAATATTTACAATGTCCCTTCTATGTTGTGCCAGGCAAAGTTAAGAGCTAGATACATAATAATAAAAAATGAGATGGCATACATTTTCATGAAGTTTTACAATCCAGTCTAAATCCATTATTCAATCAATTCTTAAGTGCAATGTGGATTGGGCCAGTCTTGTGTGGTAAGATTGATGTTCAAGAGAAAGAAAAAGAGAAACAGAGAGCTCAGACTTAGCACAGAAGAGAGACATAATCACTAAAGGGAGAATGATGAGTTATGAATTAGGTTTCCTCAAAGTACACAGTGGATGATTCATTTGACCTGATTTTAGCTTCAAGGTTTCAAAGATATCAATTTAATTTGGTTTTCAGTTTAAACAATGAATTTTGGGTCAACAGGAGCCCCAAAACTATATGCAAAATGCTGTCAATTCTTGCACAGAACTCTTAAGTGTGCCGTTTTCAAAATATGAACATCCTAACTTCATACCAAAGGTTAAAAATCCCTACATACATGTTATTGAGAAAGCTAAGAGGTAAAAAACCATTCTAACTAATTGATTCCATCTTTCTGTAACACTAAGTCCATCACACAGACACTTCCTAAAAGTATATGCCATGCCTAATGATTTCTGGGCATGGCAGTTTTTACAAATGTCCTTTCCTGAAGTTTTGTCTTAGGTAGGGATTTTATTGCAGTCTTAAAACATCATGACTGTAAAAAACTTGAGGAAGGAAAGAGTTTATTTCAGCTTTCAACTCTCAAGCCACATTCCATTGCTGAAGGAAGTCAGGGCACAGACCTAGAGGGAGGAGCTGGTGCAGAGGCCATGGAGGGGTGCTACTCACTGTCTTGTTCACCTTGCATTCTTACACAACACCAAACCACCTGCTCAGGAATCCTGCTCGCCCTGAGTTAAGTAATCCCACATCAATTATCAATCAAGGGCATCCTTTACAGGCTCCCTGCAGGTCAATCTTGTGTGGGCATTTTCTTTTTTTTATTTGATATTTTATTTATTTACATTTCAAATGTTATACCCTTTCCTGGCTTCCCCTCTGCAAACCTCCCATCCCTTCCCCCTTCCCCCTGCTTCTATGATGGTGCTCTCCCCAATCCCACTCTCGCCTCACCGCCCTTGCATTCCCCGACACTGGGGCAGCAAGCTTTCACAGGACCAAGGCCCTTTCCTCCCACTGATGCCCTACAAGGCCATCCTCTGCTACATATGCACCTGGAGTCATGGGTCCCTCCGTGTGTACTCTTTGGTTGGTGGTTTAGTTCCTGGGAGCTCTGGGGGATCTGATTGGTTGATATTGTTGTTCTTCCTATGGGGTTGCAAACCCCTTCAGCTCCTTCAGTCCTTTCCCTGGCTGCTCCACTGGGGTCCCCGTGCTCAGTCCGATGGTTGGCTGCAAGCAACCACATCTGTATTTGTCAGGTTCTATTTTCTTAATTAAGGGTCTTTCTCCTCAAACACTCTAGTCCATGTCAAGTTGATATAAAAACCAGCACAGGGTAATTTAACAGAAGTAAAAGACAATAATTTAAATATTTTCTGAGAAACATTACCAAATAGTATCTGACAAGCAGTGGCTTATTTTATATTGGATTTGTGAGGAGTTTGGGGAAAGGAACATATTGCATGGAAAAAAATGTTTTTCAATTAAAAGAATTGAAATGGAGGTACTATGCCAAACTTAATCAGAGTGGGCATGAAGACATTCAGCTTTCTGAATATTACTGATGTCTAACCAGCTACATGGCAGTTACCATAACTCAAACATAGAAAACTCTCAATAATGATCCCCCATCTCAGGGAAAAAGGAAAACTGACCTTGCTTTCCCATGACTCAGCAACATGAAAATTGAAATTCCCAACCATAATAATTTAATGGGAGGGGGAGATTATTCAGATTATGAAAGGTATAAAGGCATGAAAACACAAGTCTATAATTAAATCCAATAAAATAACAACAACAACAATAATAATATAGCACACTTATCTCTGATTTTAGCATATGCTTTGGTGGCATCTATGCAACTAAACCAACATTTTCTCACTTCCATCCATACTGCCTTCTGGAAGTTCTCTGATCAGCTAGCTATTTGGAATTCAGTAAATGACTTAGAAAGCCTAGTGTGCTTGCCAGATGAGGAGTTACAAAGCCTGCCTCATTGACAAATGTTTACTGAACCGTTCGTGTCAGGACTGAGTTAGAGAGGCCCTACAGTAAAGAAAACAGGATGACAGATGAAGAAGGACACGGAGAGGAACTGTCAGTTTTGATCCCTTTCCTGCACACCTCAGAAATGGAGACATTTGGTGTTCTATTCTTCTAATAGCAGAATTCTTCTATTCTTCTTGAATTACTTTTCATGTCCCCATCCAGAGTTTGCTATGTCCCACCATCCAGTTCACAAACCAATATATGTTTCAACATTGTCTTTTTCTTTATGATTCCCTGAGATCTATAAGGAACTAGACTCTCCTCTCTATACCAGTCTTAGACAGAAAAGATTTTAGAATCACACAGAACTGGTGTGGGGTCCCAGGCATATTCATATACAGTGTGGACTTTTGAAGAAATTCAGAATTTAATGCTAAAGTATGGCCTTCTGACACACAAGGTTGAATCTTGGCTTCTAGCCTGGTGGAATTTTAACATAAATATATCCCACAAAACCTCACCTGTTAACACTTGGTTGCCAGGTGATGGACTAGCAACAGTTGACTGGTTCACAAGAACTCTAACTTTATCAATGGACAAATTTATTGATGAATTCCTTAGGAGCAAGTTTATGTTGAAGTAAGTTAGCATGCATTTCAAGAGTATTTTTTCCCAATCTCTTCCTGTCTGCCCCTCTACTACCTCAGTGACATATTAAACACCTCTCCTCTGTCCTGTCTTTTAACCATGCTGTCTTATCCTTGTCATGCACTTAAGTAATGAAGTTCATGAATCATTAATTCAAATCATAGAAACTATGAGTCGACATTAAAACCTTGCTCCTTTAAGTTGCCTCTTTGAGGAATTCTATAACAATCTCAGAAATGTTGACTAATCTAGTTCTTAACTACAAAATACAAAATACAAGAAATAGGACATTATACTCTCTAAGAGCTTTGGGAGAAAAAAGTACAGGCTCTTTGGAACAGACCCTGTATTCTGAGCCTTCATTGTATTAAAGACAGTGTCTACCTTTTGGAGTTCTGATGGGCACTGAACATGGTAACACAGTACTTAGCGTACAGATAGCATTACTGAAGGGGAGGCTGTTCATTTCCCCTTTCAGTTGGACATTCTTCAACTTGCAGGTGTTAGGAAAGCAAGTTAGTGAAACGGATTATAATTATGTAACGTCTAAGCCTCAAAGATGTATTTCTACACAAAGATGCACTACCACAGAAGACAGTTTTTTTCTAAAATCAAGTTATAAGGTTCTACTGAGACATGAATTTCTGTAGATGTTTGAGAATGGCTGCAGACAGTACAGAAAACAAAAACATCAGGATTCCCATTGAACAATAGGAGTATGAACCCTTCCCAAACCTCAGTCTTGTTGCCAACATAGCAGAATTCTTGAGATCAAAGATGCCAGTCACTTAGTACAGGCAGAGAAATGAAGGACCAAAAACAGAACAATGTAACACACATTAGCAGAAGTGTTGTCATAACCAGAAAGGATGGCTGTGTCTAGTTGCCTTTTGTCTTTGAAAACGGGTAGTTTGCACTGTGTGTGTGTGTGTGTGTGTGTGTGTGTTTTACATGTGTGTTTTGTGTGTATGTGTATGCTCGTATGTGTTTGTAGGTATGCATATTTGTGTGTATATGTGTGTATATATTTTATGTGTGTGTACACATATTCTTGCACATGTGTATTATATGGGGTATACTTGCCTATATGCCACTCCTTATTTCTTGAAACATGCTTGGACTGAATGTACAGCCCACATTTTACCTGCACTGCTTACCCTGAAGGCTACAGATTCTCCAGTCCCCATGAGTTTATAATGCATCTTGTTGCTGGGGACCCGACTTAAACCCCTACATTTGTACAGCTTTACCCACTTAAGACATCTCGCTCGACCCATGTTCATCTTTAGAGCCATGTACAGAGTGTGCAGAGTCTGCCTCAGCAATCACAGAGGTGACTTTTTCCTCAACACCTAGACTATGCCTTCACTCACTGCATACAGACTCTGGAGACTGATTAAGCCCCTTCTCGGTGTGTTTCATCTTCTGAACGTTTCAAATGTCACAGAGATGCCTCTTTCCCTCCATGCACAGTGTGACCATTAAGTTTCAGATCCTTTTCTGTATAGCCACTGTCTGCTTATCTATCTGCCACCCTGCTGTCTTAGACATCTCTAGCTGCTTGTGACAGTTACTACGTCCACCACCGACTCCTCCAGTTTCCCCCTCGACTCATACCTTCCTTATTAATACCACCACCATTCATGAACACAGGAAATCCAAAAATTTGAATAATTTGAAATGATATATCCCAAAGTCAACCGGCCTCACAGGACAGAAGCTCTGCTTATTAAAATCAGAGCAATTTTTCTCTGCCACTTTGTGGGACTCAACATTACACCTAAAAAATATCTAATCTTATTTTACATGTGTGTTTGCCTACATGTGCCCTATGTCTGCATGGTATCTGTTCTGAATTGTGTTTTCCTTTTGAGATTTCACTGAACTGAGAATATATCTCATTTATAACATTAAACCAAGTTCTGCGCATACTCCAGTGAATCCATCTATGTTTAGCTGATGTATACGTATGTGAATAGAAGAGAACAACAAAGAATTTAGTAAAAAGTGACATTAAAGCAGGCATGAACAAATCAGTAAGGATCTACACGGATGAATGAAAAGAACAATTCAAGACAGTAGATTCTGATGTTCTGAGAGAGATTCCTAGGCAGAGGCCATGTGTGGGAATAGAAGAAGATATGGTAGAATGTGACTAGGAAAAGAATTAGAGTAGCAGGCAGGTAAGAGGGCAGTTCCCCAAGAACCACAGGGAAGGTTTACTTATTGACGTGAACCTGTTAAAATTACCTTACTAATAATTTCATTTGTAAAGACTTCTGTGAGTATCCCTAAACTAATCCCTCTCTGCAACATAAGTAAGTTCCCATTGCCCGACTTAAAAATAATAATTCGTTGATATCACCTGCATCCCACACTGAGAATATTCTGGTTTTTATTGTTCTGTTTTATAAATTATGTGAAACAATATTCAGCAAAGTCATGTCAGTCTCTTCCTCTCTCTTCCTCCTAATTTTCTCTTCCCCGCCACTCTCTTCACCTCCCCTCTTCTTTCTCTTCTCCCTTACTCAATCACTCCATTTCTCATTTTTTCTCCTAGTTATTTTAGCACAAAACAAAACATAGGCATACCCAGGTATTACCATATGGATTAGCTGCTGAGTTGTTTCAGAGTCTATATTATTGTAAGCAGAAGCAAGGTCAGGACTACACTACTGTGAACTTCCCATATTAGTCTTCCACACAGCTCTTGTCAATCTCAGCCCCTTCTCTATTCCCCCTCCAAGTAGACACTATTAAACTCTCCAAAAATTGCCTTATTATTAGTTATAATTTTATCATACCTGTGTAGGTCTATCCTTAGATATGTAGATTCATTCTTTTTTTTAAAGGCTTTATGTGTATCCTTGAATTCTATACTTGCCCCTTGTACAACAGGAGAACCCTGCATGAGGACTATAAACTCATATATTTTCCTTTTTGCTCAATTCATACTCATGCTGTAGTTCCAGGCCTTCCTATGCTCTCTGTATTTTTAGACAGCAGTGATCTGCCTCAGGTTTATCCCATTTGCAATACCATAGGTAGCACTGCTCTCTGATCAGAAGGAAGACTGCTACTGTGGATCAGATGGTGATGCTGGTGGTAATGGACGCTTTATGCTTGGACTTACCAACTGGATCTTGCAGAATGATATTTCAAAGCTATTATGATTATTTAATTTATTGGTAGAAATACTTCTATTAAACATATTTATCTGCTCTAGTTTGTAAACCCATGACATATTATTACCTTTAGGAAGAGAATAATTCTCATTATTCTTCATTTATGAGTTTTCAAGAGCTTATTTTGATTTCCCCAGATACCTAGTTAAAATGTGAAACTATCATTAAGTACTGTGTTGGACTAAAGTCACTAAAAGTTTTGCCATTGTTATATTTCAGTTTGTCTATCTCTAGCTAACAGGGGGCTTTTTACAGTTTATTACTAGGTCATTTCATTAACAATTGATCAAGAAAGAAAATTTAAACAGGTTAATAGTAGTTGTGAATTTGTCTATCTGCCCCTCGATTTCTGGCAATTTCTAAGAACTTCACGTATTTTGAAACTTTATTTAATAATGAAGAAATACTCTTGCTGCTGCCTGTCTTCCTGGTGAAGTGATCTTTTCCCTATTGTGAACTGTCCATGTTCTCTCTGTAGTACTCACTGATTTAAAATCTCCTTTCTCATGTACTTGTATGGCCATGCCAGCGTTCCTGTCACTTTTTTCTCTTTATTTTTAAATTTCCTTCTTTTAATTCCTAACGATCGTCAGCTGCTATGCATTGCCTGAGCATGGGTACAGGTGTACATGTGTGTTTATGTGCAAGTGTGTGAATATGATTGTGTGCACTTCTATTTGGGTATGTGTGTAAATGTGTGTACATATGCCTTGGTGTGAGCCTGTATGTCTGTATCTGTGTGTGTGCTTACAAGTGTATGTGGCTGTGCGTGTCTGTGGGTACACATGTATGTGTGTGCATACATGTGTGTAATTGTGCTTTTCTGTGTACATCTGGTGTGTATATGCTTGTCCATGTGCCTGTGCGTATGTGTGTATGCTATATGTATATGTATATGTGTATATATGGTTTGTACATGGGAACATATGCTACGGTGTGGGGATACGCTTGTGTGTGTGCATATATGTATATGTGTATGTGTGCTTCTTAGTGTACATATTATGGTGTGTATATGCTTGTGTGTAAACATATGTGTATTTCTCTCTGTGTGTGTATGTGTGTGTGTGTATGTGTGTGTGTGCATGTGTGTGTGAGTGTGTGTGTGTGGGTGTGTGTATGTGTGTGTGTATGTGTGTGTATGTGTGTGTGTGCGTGTGTGTGTGTGTGTGTGTGTGTGTGTGTGTGTGCATGCTGCTATTTTCCCTTTTATGTTGGCTTCATTTCTAAAGTGATTTTCTTCACTTTACATTTTCAATAAGTGATGTAACTTTAGGGCATTTTAATTCTATTTGTACATTGTGTTTATTCACATATCTTATTTTTCCTGATGTAGGCCTATTTTTAAAGAATCACCAATAGTATAGCCTTCTGGCAAACGTTCTTTCCTGGAAAAATATTGTTTTATGTGTCCATTTCATAAAACTTACATGGCCCTTAAATTTCTTATTTCTCAACTTTTATGTAAAAATAGCCTTTTTTGGACTTTAGAATATGCTGCATTTTCACATTAACAGAGAATCTTCCAAATGCCTCCCTCCCGAGTTGTTCCCACTTTTTCCTTCCCCCATGTCAAGTCCATTTTCTTTCTTTCCTTATCCTTCTCTAATCCAACTGGCTTTTATGCTTTGCCCACAAGCCGGGCCTTAAACTGCGAGGTCTCAGGCATGGCAGGCAGGTGTCGTTCTAGCCCTGCAGCTTCTCCTCGCTCTGGCTAGCATTTCTGAGGCACACAAGAGTGAAACCAATCCAGCCCAGCAGAACTTCTTGCTAAAGGACCTGTGACTTGTCTCACGGAATGAAATTTCTTCCATCTTATGTCCTGATGCTGTGCAGGCCTAGCCTAGGTTCCACTGACTGTCTGTTCACAATGACCAGCACGGCTCGTGACATTGATTCAACATAGCTGGGACTTCTTTATATGTGTGAACTCATGTGAATATTACGTGACTTACTTAGATATTTCTTATACCAATTAGCATACACTAAAAAGCAAACAGCACTATCTGCTTTTAAGGTTATAAAATATTTGTACTCTATACATGACCTCTAATGTGTATCTCTTCTGAGATCATGCTCAAAAATCTGACTGACAATGGTTTCTTTTTGCACTTCTGTGCAAACAGTGACTCTATGGCTACAGGCTACTGGTTGTCTCCCTTAGTTTGCTGAGAAGTCGTTCTGTGGCGCCTGCTGTGCACTGTGCTTGAGTTTTCTAGTTTGCAACCAGTGGATAGTCCATGAGAGTAGAAGGCAATTCCCCCACAGGCTTCCCCTTCCAATATCCACAATAAAACACTTTCCAAATCCTCGGATGCAGGAGAGACCACAGATGGATAGAACCCACAAACGAGGGCAATCAACAGAATACAAATCCAGAATAAATTACAGTATTGACTCATCAAGGAGTCACGAATCAGCGCCTTCCGACTTTACAAGGCACTGAGTGGAAGTGGGCAGCATTTCTCAAAATGTGTTCCTCCGGAGTTAACAGAAATTAAGTAGTTAGTTCTGGGACTCCAGAGAACATCACTTGAGAAACAGGAACTGAGGCAAAGCAACCCACACCTCTCCTTCTACAACAGAACAAAATAAGAAAGTGGCAAAAATTTCTATAAAGATATTAATGGAGAAACCAAGAGGTCCAAAGATAAAAGTATCAGTGTCATCAGTGTTACCATTTAACTCAACAGGCATTTACATTACCATAAAAACAACAACAACACCACGTCCTAGTTTTCTTACCTTATACCAAGTGACCGATGGTTTGACACTGGAAGGAAAATATCCATCTACATTTGGACACGTGATATTGTGAATACCCTCTTCAATATACAGCCTGTGCACTGGGAGTCTCATGGGGGAATTGAAACAGCTGTCCTTCTGAACAACTTCCAGGGGAAATGCAACTTTGCTGCAGTAAGTCGTGTTCCTGAAAAGAAGCATGCAATGGTCAGAGGGGTTCATCCGCATTTGATTAAAAATAGCTGGGACCTCGTTATCTGTGATTATTATGTGACTCACTGAGACATTTCTTATACCACTTAGCACCACACACTAAAAAGCAAACATACACATCTGCTGCTGATGCACTAAAATCCTTGTACTCTATACATGGCCTCCAACGTGGATTTAAAATGTTCATGTAGAACACTGTCAGCAGTAGCATTTTTATTAAGGCAAAGTTAAGGATGGCATGTTTAAGGGTGCCATTGACCTTTGAAAAGTGAATGTTTCCAGGACCTTAGCTTCTGACCAGTAAGCTTCAGAATTTTTATTTTTGTTGTTTCTACAGCATCAGACTTTTAAAAAGAAGAACACGAGGCAATCCACAATCTAATATGTCTAGCCAGTGTTATCGCAGTCAGGAAAATAGGGAGTTTAGTAGAAAAAGCAAACAAAACAGTCATAAAGAAAACTATTACATAGTTTTCGAGATTGTTGTATGTACCTACCAGCAATTGTGAAAGGCAAAAGTCAGCCCAGAAAACATCTTAGAGCGAGTGGGAAGCATGCATTAGTGTTTGTCAAGACCAAGCCACATTTCTGTCAAGCTCCATTCCACTACACCATATCCTGCACTTACACATTAGGCCTCCTATACAGGGAGTAGCTTAAATATTCCTTAATCAAATGTATTGTAATTCAAAACTATCTGAGTATATTACAACTGTCATCTATAATCTTAGTAAAATATAACTTCATCACTTGAATATGAGAATATGTGCAATAAAATATAGGGAAATGAATCTAACTCCAAAGCCTTAAACACGCCAGAACCTATCTAGTAGTTTGAATGAGAATGACCTCATAGCTTCATACATTTACATCTTTGGCCCCAGTTGATAGACGTATTTGGGTAGGATTAAGAAGTGAGACCTTGTTGGAGGAAGTGTGTCAATGGGGGTAAACTTTGAGGTTCTAAAAGCCCATATCATTCTGAGCTTTCTGTCTCATGGTTATCATCTCAAAATAGGAAATCTCAGCCACTGAATCACCATGATGTCTTCATGCCCTGCTGTCCTAGTCTTCACCTTGACAGTCACAGACTCTCTGGAACTGTGAGCCCCAAATTAAATGTGTGCTTTTATAAGTTGCCTTGGTCATGTGTTTTATCAGAGCAATAGGAAAGTAACTAGACAGAAGTTAGTATGAGATAGAGGCTATTGTTATGACAGGTAAGGCCATGCTGTTTGGTGGAAGGATGTGGAATGTTTTGGGATTCTGGGAAAGGAAAGCTATTGAATGCTATAAGCAGGGCTTATTAGTCCATTCTAATCAGAGCTGCAAGTACAGTCAGTGGAAGATCAGTATAGGTTCTGTCACCCTAGGTGCATGGCAGAGACATCAGCAGTAGCAGGTGCACGGCAAGGACAAATGCCAGGCAGACAGGGAATGGCTCCTTACCAAGGATTAGCCAGTGTTCACATGGGAAATGTGAAAGGATTAACAATTGTTAAAGATGAAAAAGAGCTCAAAGAACATGGATCCCACTCTTCCACAGAATAGAGAGAGATGCCAAAGCTATAGCTTGGTACACAACCTGTCTTAGTGCACTGAGTGCCTTTGCTAAGAAGTAGCAAAGCTTTTATCCTTCTGTCTCTCACCCGATATTCTTTCCAATACAACCAGCCTTATGACCCCTCTTATAGCATGTTTTGGTCATAGATAATGAGAACATGGAAATCTGATGCCCATTAAGTGTCTTCCAATAATATTATTATTGGATGATAGCCTCAAAGGAGACTTCCCTGACTACATGAATTCTCCGAAGGTCCAATGATCCAAAGAAATTTATTTTGGAATAGAGCTGAGAATCTTTTCACCTAATAAGAAAACATACATTTACCAAAACTTTGTTTTAAGTCTTTGTCAAAGAGATAACCTCCATGACAGATAAAGGAAATAGGCTTACTAATTATTAAAGGATGAAATGTGTTGATAGCCTTTATTAATTCAAATGTTTAGTTTTTAGCTCACAGAAACTCAGGGCTGGACTATCCTTGGAAATCAAGCTTATAAAGATATTATTAAGGCAAATGAAGTCATATGCATGGACCTTCATCCAAGACAACTGCTTAGTTATAAGTAAAGGGTAGGACACAGAGGGTAGAGAGGATGGAAAGAGTGAAGAGAATATGGGTATATGTGAGTCAAGCACTGGGAATAAAACCCACCCTGCCAAATATATTCTCAAACTTATAGTGTCCAAAACTGATACCGATATCCTTAATAAAGAATGTGAAATTGTGTTAAATGAAAAAAATAACCAACCAAGAAACAAACAAACAAACAAATCCATGTCCTATATGTGATTTAGAAAACAAATTGTTGCTTGGTAGCAAGAGGGGACTGTGAGAGCTTGCCCAGACATGGATTTAGGTATTCTATTTTTTTTTTTTAGCAAACATCTGCAGTGATATGTAGAAAAGAAAATGGACACTTAAATGGAATTAACAAGAAAGGCCCATAAATGTTTTAAAAACAATGATGGAGTTGGTAGGCTTTAGTTGGCTGTTTTAGGGTGTAGTTTTGGATTCCAACAGCCACAGTATTCACTTGCTTCTGAGAATTTTGGTTGAAAATGTAAAAGCACTGTGCTAAATATATTGAGGTATCCCAAATAATCTTTCTTCTATAAACATACTCTGAGTGTGTTGTCTCTGCCAGGTACTTTAAAGAGAAATTAAGCATAACAGATATGAATATGTTCTTCATTGTTCATTTACTAGGGAAAAATGCTTCCAGGAAGGCAAATGTGTAGGCAGGATCCAGGGCCATGGAAAGAAGGCAATAAACCAAACCATATCTTCAGACAACATTGCTATATATCACTTCTTAAAAGGAATTTCCCGTGAAGAATATTCTCAGAGACAGAACCTCTCTGCATACCACCTCCTTCCTCCCATTTCAGCTGGGCTATTGAGGTAAGGTATAACCCATCTAAATGTGTCCAACCCCTTCCCAGTTGCCATGGTACCAGCATTTAAATAATACCCTAGGGACTGCAAGGACAAGGAAAAGTCAAAGCTGAGAAGCAGACTACCTCAACATGCAGGTGTAATTGCCCGTGTCATTGAGGAGGGTGGGCCGGAACCAGAGCACATCTTTCTCCTTACTGATGCGATTCTCTGGAAGGCGGAAATTAATGGGCTCCTCCAGGTCCCGGTCTTGCCTGGTCCAGTACCAGATCAGGGTAAGTCCAGAGGAATGGGCAGTGCTGTAGTTGTACTTCAAGAAGTGTTCAAAGAGGGGGCACTTGATGCGAGCTGGCTCATCTTCAAACACTTGGATTTGTCGCATGGTATCTAGTCCCCAGTCATCACAGCGTTCTGGGAAAAAGCAAAAAGAAAGGGTGGATAAGCCATTTCAAAGAACACTCCAGAACACTATTTGACCTTTTCTAGGAGCCTCTTTCTCCAGTCATCTTCAATAATCTCCCTCTGATAAATATACACAATAAACATGCAGTGTGAAGGAATTACTGATCCCAGTCCATTACCCTTTTGTGTTGTATCTTTTGGTGCCAGCTATCTGTGTCTTGGTACTGTGAAATCCTTCAGGGACTAGAGAATGTTTCTCTTTTAAAGAAGACATGGCTTTATTGAACCCTGGACTTAGAAAGATCTAGATGATGAAGTCATAACTGGAAAGTCAACTCGTGTCTAGATGGACAGGAGACTCCTAGTTTTTACCAGGACTCCTGTTTGTGAGGCCAGACCTGTACTTTTCAGCAAAAGATAATGTATGCCACAAACTCATTGTAAGAGGATAAAATGAAGCAGGTGAATGAATGAAAACATATTTTGTTAAGTGATGAATTCAATAAACCCAAAGCATTAATCATCTTTTAAAACATTTACATTTTGTGGAACAAATCTTTAAAATTCAGTGTATTTTACATTGTATACCTCAAGCTGGCCTGGTCATGCATGTCAATCTACTCTGCAAACAGAACTGCAGAACCTGGGGGTGGGGGTGAGGGTGGGGGTATCTACCTTATTTTATACTAAAAAGTATTCAGGAAAAAAAGATGTAATAATTACTTTTGTTTTCCCAAGAGTGACATCAGAATGGTGTAATACAGAAGGTACCATAAAAATACAAAAAGATTTCCAGGGGTGATAAGGTTCCTGTGAGGACCAGCCAAACCACTGGATAGTTTAATTTATTTCTTGTATTACTAATAGTCGTGTGTGTGTGTGTGTGTGTGTGTGTGTGTGTAAAAATATACATACATGATGTCATATGTTTAAATACATAAAATACATACAAAATTTAAACTTCGAATGTTTCCTTACATTCCCATTTACATCTAAAATTTCCATTTTATTTATAATAAATGAAAATAAGATTTCTTAAAAAAATCATATTATAACCAATGATATTTTAAAATAAAATAGTAGCCATGAATATGAAAGACCTCATAGAAGTTCGAATGAGAATAGAACTTCATATGTTTGAAATCTTGGTTTCTAGTTGGTGTCACTATTTGGGAAGGATTAACAGATGTGACCTTGTAAAGGGAGGTATATCACTGGGGGCGAGCTTTGAGGTTTGAAAGACTGATATAATTCCCAGCTTACTCTCTGCTTCATGAGTTTCTCCTCCTTCGTGAACTCTAATCTTCACAACCACAAGCCCAAGTAAATGTTTTCTTTTCAAAGTTGTTTTGGTTGTGTTGTTTCAGAAATAGAAATAGAAACACAAAAAAGACAGACCTCTACCATAATAACACTAAAGTGGTGATCAAGGAAGCTCAGGTAAAAGATAGATGTGGGAAGATCTCTAGGAGTTAGGGGCCAGTCTGGTACACATAGAAAGTTCCAGACCAGACAGAGCTGCATAGTGACTTCCAATTTTAAAAGGAAATCCAGAAAGACAGTAAAAGATGGAAATACCTCATTTATCCAAAGCATCAAGGTCAGGTACATGCCTATTTTAGTAAAAAAAATTTGTAGAGTCAATGGACTATCTAACCACTGATATTCCACTGATGTTTTTCACAGAAATCAAAAAAAAATTCATTTGCAAAAGTGTTGTGGAAGCACAGAAAACCCTAAATATCTACAGAAATCCTACAGGAGAAGAATAAAGCTGGAGGTAACAGCACACTAGATGTCAAGTTATGCTGTAGAGCTGTGGTAAAAGGAGGGCACAAAAATAGACAGGTGGATCAATAAAGGAGATGGAGGGCTACAAAATCAGTACCATCTGGATTTTTGACAAAGATGACAAAAATACACAAGAAAGATGCCATCTTCAACAAATGGTGCTGGAATAACTTGATATTAGAAGAATGTCACTAACTACTTCTGTCTTTCCCTGAAGCTCCTAGGATAAGTCGGGAGTGCACTTTAAGACACAGACAGGAAAGCGCTTCCCAAACAGGACTCTGATCACTCAGGGCGTAATCTAGCAGTTGAAAAGTGGATCTCCCTGCCTACAGAAAGAGGCCTCTTCAGGTTCCATGTTAGGCCACTCAGCTAAGGTTGTCTGCCTTGACTCCTGGGAGCCTTCGCCATCGCTGGGCTCTGAAGTTCCTGGAGATTCCTCCAACGCCTCTACCCCCAGCAGCTGCAGGTTTCCATTCATTTTCCTGACCTTCTGACCCTTTCTCCTTTCCTGAAGCCAGGCAGGACCCCCCCCCCACTTCCCCAGTAGAGGGATAAGAACACCAACCCACCCACAAAACTTTTTGACCCAAAATTTGCTGTCTAAAAGAAATGCAGGAACAAAATGGAGCAGAGACTGAAGGAATGGCTGACGAATGACTGGCCCAACTTGGGACCCATCCCATGGGTAAGCACCAATCCCTGACACTTAGTGATACTCCATTATGCTTGCAGACAGGAGTCTAGCATAACCGTCCTCTGAGAGGCTCCACCCAGCAGTCAATGGAAAGAGATGCAGAGACCCACAAACATTAGACGAACGTTAGGGAAGAGTTGGGGAAGGACTGAAGGCCCTGAAGGGGATAGGAACTGCATGGAAGACAAACAGAGTCGATTAACCCAGACCCTTGAGAGCTCTCAGAGACTGAACCATGAACCAAAGAGCATATACAGTCTGGCCCGCGGCTCCTGGAATATGCGTAGAAGGTGTGCAGCTCAGTCTCTATGTGGTTTCCTCAACAACTAGGGCAGAGACTATCCCTAAAGCTGTAGCCTGACTGTGGAATCTGTCCCTCAACGGAGCCGTCTTGTCTGACCTATCTTGTCTGGCGTCAGTGGGAGAAGATGAGCCTAATGCTGCAAAGACTTGATATTCTGGGTTGAGGGAATACTCAGGGACGCTCATCCTCTCAGAGTAGAAGGGGCAGGGAAATGGGAGAGGTATTCAGTGAGGGGGGACAAAGAGAAGCATTTGGGATGTAAACAAGCAAGCAAACAAAGAAATAAAAGTGAATCTCCTGTAATTAACAGTCTTGTCCATCAAAGAAGACTACTGATTGAGTGGAGAGGCAACCCACAGAATCAGAGAAGCCAATTGCCAACTACACACCAAACATAGGCTTAGAGTCTAGAATATAAAAACTGGAACTGACCGGGAAAGTTCCTCTATGCTGGCTAGCTCCTACAGTGTTGGAATGGGCTATAAAGGCCACTGAAGCAGAAAAACCATCAATGGCTTCATTCGGTGGTAGACTTTGCCTGATAGAATACTGATCTGCCCAGAAAGATCTATCTATTCATCAAACAGAGCAATGCATGCCATGAGGGTAACCATTTTCTGATTCGATTTTTGGCCTGTTCTACTGTAAAGAATTCATTCCTTGTACTGTAAACCCACTTAGTCAAAATACTGTGGCTGGGGAGGTCATATCCTCAGTGGAGGATGACTCACTATGGCTGCTGTGCAAAATATAGTTTCGATTTGTTTTATAAATATTTGTGTTTCTCTATCCTAGAGCTGCTTTCGATGTGATCAGAGAAGCTTGGTTTTTGTTTGTTTGTTTGTTTTCTGTTTAGTTGTTGACGTTGCTTTGCAGTACTCAGCAGTCCACACAGAGACTCCTAAATAGTCAAGATGCTAGGAATAATGACTAGTGAATGTTCAGTCCTATCAGCAATCTTCCTATACATAACATTCAGAGAACATAAGATTAGTCGGGGCTGAATGAACGTAAGAGGCAGAGAATGTCCGAGGGCTTCAAACAGCTGCTTTCTTGACATGACGTGGCTGTTGGACTCACGGATTCATGAACAACAGCAGTGGTTACGAGACATGCAACAGATGAGGTCAATCGACATTCCGGCACAGATGTGAGAAGTTCTCATGAAGTCCCACCCCTCTGTAAGCAGCTATTGGAAGTGATGGCTGCGAGGGGAGGAGTCTGCTTCAAGGGTGTGGTCACTGGAAGATGGTCCACACAGCCAGGCACATGTGATTATCACTTACTGGACTCACTGGGTTAGAAAAAATAGGCATGAAGGTGGGTCGGGACACGTTGAGGGCCTTCCAGAGGGGTTGGGGAGAGGAGTAAGAGGTGGAGATGACTACGATATTGTATACATGAAAAAAATCACTATAGTGTAAATTAAGTAGTAATCTGATCACTTCCTTTTTAATTCTTTACACATCTCACTTTTAATCACAGGTAATGGAATGATTCAGCATGCACAGGCGATGCAGCTGTACTTACATAAGTAAGCTTTTTTATTTTTAAAAAATGTTTTTATTAATTACTTGAGAATTTTATAGAATGCCTTTTGATCATGCTCATCCGCCTCCAATATACCTCCCACATCCTCTCCTACGTCCCTATCCACCCAACTTCAAGTTCTCTCCCCCCTCACTCTTCCCTCTCCCAGTCTAACCACATTTGCTTTCATTTTTTTTTTGGGGGGTTCTTTTTTTTTCGGAGCTGGGGATCGAACCCAGGGCCTTGCGCTTCCTAGGCAAGCGCTCTACCACTGAGCTAAATCCCCAACCCCTTGTTTTCATTTTTGAAGTTGTATTAATTATAATATCCTCTCATTCCTTGAGTGTTACTATTTTATGGCACTTAAATTTTTTTCATTAAGACATCTTCCTGGACAATTTCCTCAAAGTGTGAAAGATACTTTTTCTGGAATGATTAATTAGGATTATGATATATGCCATCTAAATGATATCTATCAACTTTATAAGAAATTTGTAAATATAAAATTACATCGAATTCAAGTATTTTCTAAAAAGATTCTATTCATGTTTATTTTTTATGGAAAAGTATTTTCCCTCCATGTATGTATGTGAGACATGTATGTGTCGCCCTCAGAGGACAGAAGATGTTGAATTCCCCAGAACTGGAATCACAGAAAGCTGGGCGGCACAGTGTGCGGACTGGGAACTGGATCTCGGTCGCTGGAAGAGCAGCCCTCAAATCCTATCTCCAGAAACTGAAGCATCTGCTTCTGAGGGAAGGGGAAGATCATAGATGGCAGCCATCTTTTATATATCACCCCTTAGGATGCTTTTTCTGAAAAACTAAATGTTACACAAGTTTTAAACTGCTTCTTTGAGGTGCTTTTATGTTTACATATCTTAATGTAAAAATTATTTTTAATCACCATTTGACAGCTCTCAAAGTAGTCTTCCAAAGCAGTCTGTACTCTTTTTCTCCTTTGCATTGTACACCTCTGCAATGGGAAGCTATGATTTATTCAACTGAGACTGCGATTTCCATCCCCTTGAATCTGGGCTAATCCTGATATTTATATGAAGATACAATGCAGCCATAGACCTGATGACTTAGAACCTTTTTATCTTCTTGTTAGTCTCTTACTACCATAAGAATAAATCTGGTTCAAATCAGAGCTGAAGTGTGCACCAAGTTGTGTACATATGGGCCACATCTAAAAGGACAGCTGTCTGGCTAAGTCCCAAACCTACAATTGCCCAAAGCCAACCCAGAGTGAATGCCCCCAGGCAACTTACAGACTCATGAGCACAGCCACATATGTAACAGTTAAGGTGAAGACTTGTCATAAAAGTTCAGGATTATTCCATGAACTGTTTGCAGCAGTAACTAACAGCCAACATGACTCTGTCAACAATTATTTTACTTTTGACAAAAGCCAAGAATTACATCTATCTATCTCAGAAAAAAAGGAAAAAATATTTGACTTCTAAATAGTTCTCCAGAAAATTACATGCAGTACTTTTCAAGACCCAATGATGAGTGACTTTTATTAACTTTGCATTTTGTAGTCAACATCAAAAAAGAACTGAAAAGTTCAAAGGCTTTTTACATCAATATGCATTTATGATAACTGTATAATAGTACTTTTTAAAAAACATTTATTCACATTCATTAATTACATTTTCATTAGGGCTGTGAAGTTTCAGAATAAGTTCATTTAGTTTACAGAAATTTACAACAGCTTCTCTGATATACTTAACAGTTTGAATATGGGAGCCCAATTCCATTTCTTTCTCAAGCTCCACTAAAACGAAAATATTTTTCCAAGACATGATCCAGAGTATCAACAAGAATAAGAGAAATGGCTATGTCAATATTAAAGGAAGAGAAACTAACCAATTTAGCAGATTTCAAAACACAAACTGTAAGCCAACAAGGAAATGTTGGGGAACAAACTGAACTGCAAGCCTGAATACAGCCAAGACCTAGAAACTGTCAGCAGCAGTACAAAGAGTTCTGTTCACCCTACATACCCACCCTCCTCCTCACATATTATAGACATTTCAAGTAAGAGAAGGCATGTGACTTACTTGGGTCAATACACAAATGCCACTTGTGGTGGGTGTTTTAATGACTAGGTTGTATTTCATCAAGCTCTCTTCTGTCTTGTGAAATACGACACAGAGACTGAGCCTCCCTTGTTCAGGCCCCTCCATGCGATGCAGGTCTTCTCAGTCATAGAGATTGAGATTTTCTCATTGCCACTACCATCACTATATTCTAACCTGGAAAATGAATCAGTTACTCCAAACACTAAAGAGATTCTGTTTGTGTGGGGAGTGGCAAAATAAGAAGGCTTAGATGAAAACTATCAATGAAAGTTAAAACTATCAATGAAGATGATATCCTCTGATCCATTTCCACTTCCCTCACTGAGCACCATTCAACACTCAGCTCCAAGGTAGGGGCATCCAGATCATTTATTTTTAAGATAGGGCAGTTACTATTGCTCTGGTTGGACATGGGGCTTGCCATAGAGAACAGAGATCTGCTCTCCTCTGCTCCCCAGTACTGGGATTGAAGGAATGTCCACCATGATTAACTGTCACTCAGACTTTTGGATGAGCCCCAAGCAGGAAAACGAAAGAATCTTTGGTAAAAGGCCAAATATTTGAACTTGGGGGCTCTTGAATTCACTGTACAGTCACATCACCCAAAGGAGAGTTCCAAAATTAAACTTAACATTCACATTTAAATTTCTAATCAGCTTCTTAAATGTAATTATAAAATCCAGGAAGATTCTGAGAAAATTCTGTATAAATATGCTTTTCAGTGACACAAGTAAATGAATTTGAGAAAACTAAGATTATCCAAGGAGAACATTTTAGAAGGTATTGTGATTCTTATCTTAGAGAGGTAAGGAGCCAGTCATAGTCCTGCAGAACAGAGGAATATTCAGAGACATAAAGGCTAACTAAAATTCTCGCATAAGTGCCAATGTAAAACTGTAATAGATGGTTTGTTTGGAAGGTAAAATTAAGGTTTTTCCTAAAAGGTAAAGTTAAAACAAGGGAGAGTGTATAGAAAATAAACACTGGAATTAGAAAGGCAGTCAAGGAAGCACAGCATTTCATGATACAAACCACAAAAGGAAAGCAATTAAAGGGAAAGAAGAAAACTTTCAATTAAATCACTCAAAGGAAAAAGTTCCAGGGTGGAAATACGGAAGATCGTGATGCAGAGGGCCCTATCATTATGCCAAGTGTGCCTCACCACAGGCAGGGAAAATAGATCTACAGCAGCCAGGCATCCTGAAGACGTTAGCATGAAAGATATATTTCCACAAACTACAAGAAAGTATGAATGAAAAATCTGCAGACTAAAGTTATGTCAGACATAAGAGTGCTAGAGGAGCCTCCACACTGCAAGTGAAGACGAGAAGATCCATAGTAGGTGTAGGGGAAGAGAAAGGGTTTCCAGTGCTCTAACCCTAACGGCACGATCAAGTACTAAGGTCAAATTTGCAGACAGATAACAACACTTACATGTGATTCCCCATGCTCTGTATCAGAAAGCCTGTGGAATATGCATGATATGAAAGTGAAAGAAAATACAAAGGAAAACCCAGGATCAGGATTGGGGGATTCAATTTAAGTGAGCAGAGTAACAATCCACAATGGGCTGGAAAGGACTCCGGATAACAACCTTGTGGCAGAGTTCAGCGAAGACCAATTCAGAAAGTGGAAATCAACAATAAGGAAAAGTAATCAAGTGTCTGACAGATTACAGTGACATTATCACTGTAAAAAAGAAAAAAAAAAGGTTTTCAGAAAAGCAAGAAAAAGCAAAAAAAAAAAAAGCAAGAAAAAGATTAAGAGAAGACAATTTAGAGCACATGGAAAATACAATTAATAAATTCAAACATTAGAAAAGTAACCGAAGAATAATTTATTACAATGTAAAGTCACATGATTTGAATGGCCGTTGGCTGTTGATTCAACTAAATATACAAGGGTATTGAGTAATGAGGAATAGATAGGAAAAATTGGGAAGATAGAAAGTGAAAAAGGATAACTTTTATTTTATTACCACAATAAAAATAGAATGCATTGGGTTGAGTAAGAAGATGGCAATATGCATAAATTTGATTAGCAAAATATAGAAGGAACAAAGTGAAGAAAGAAATGAAATGTTTAAAAGTATCTTTGAGCAGGGCAACTGGTAGGATAGGAAATGTCATAAAATGTCTTACAATTATTGACTCAAAATAACCATGATTTTCTATAAGGTTTGAAAAGTTAGAATAATGAAAAGGATGGAAAGAAGAAAGGAAGGACATAATGAAGGAAGGAGGGAAGGAAGGACCGGGGGAAGGGAAGTAGGGAAGGAGGGAGGGGTGATGGCCAGAAGGGATCCAGGAAAGATCTGTTACCTAATACAACTGACAAAGCCTTCACCAGTGTCAAATAATTTGAAAGGCACATAATGTTTGGAGAAAATGTCTTCATTTTATGTTTTAATTGTGTTCATGTGAATGGATTTAACAGTCAGTTCACTGTTTGGTTATAAAGTACATAATTGAAAAGACAGAGAGACAGAAGGTTAGAACGGCTGACAGAGGCTGGAACTTCACCATGGTACGTCTATTGTCTGGATGAACTTAGGAACCACAGACTTGTGCTTCCTAAAGGCAGCCACCATCTACTGACGCTCCCACAGGCAGCTGACTTTAAGCTCTGCTTTCAACACAAATAGGTGGTAAAGCCAAGACTCTTACATGAAAATCATCCTTGGTGGGATGCCTGACAGTGTATGTTTCAAAAAAATAAAAGAATTTAGACAGACATAGTGGGTCAGCAATTACAAGCTTTATTTAGAAGAGGAGGTGAAAATACAGAAGCGGAATGACTTTGATGAGTGAAAGGCTGCTGCACACTGGGGGAGGTTAAGTAGCTTCTTTGACCAATTTCATAATAATGAGTGATGCTAATTCAAATTGTTCATGCATTCACCTCGTATTAGAAGTTTTGTAGTTATATTGCCAGTAGTGAGGTGGCTATAGTGATGTGCTCTGTTTGTATCTTTGAGGCCATGGATAGTCTTGGTTTTAAATATTTGCTCAAATGCCACATCTCTAAAGGAAGGGTAGACAACTGTTAGAACAGCCAATTATAACAGTTGGGGATTTGGGGGAAGTTACACATGTTCAGGGGTGTCATGCACATAGCTTTGAAGCTCTCAGAGTATTCATGGGAGTAGAATACTTTCATTAGGGTGTTGGCCACTGTCCCTGATCCCTCACTCCAGACTCAGCCACTGGTTCTTACTTCACACAGGCCCATTCTACAATCTATCTCATTCACAGAGCCCCACCCTGGGCGACAGATCACTGGACCATCTTTGGGAAATTGGAGGGAATAGAACACCTTGCAGAAAGTAAATTATAACTTCATTAGTGATACTCTTTAATATTATAACCTGGCGCTTTGGCGCCTGCAGGTCTTTACAGCCATTAGTAAAGATTGATAGGAAGGAGATAGGAGAAAAGGAGAGCCAGCATAAAATCTCAGTCACAGACAGACACGCAGGCAGATGAATATCAAGTGGATCTTGGTGATCACAGTGTGGCCTGTAGGGATAGATGCTTCTCAATACTGTGTCCTCCCAGGTCCATGGGAAGGTCATATATGCCTAAATCTTAGGATTAGAGCATGTGATTTGGTCTAGGCAAGGAAATAAGGGTACAAGTAATGTGTTTGAAACACCATCCATAATCTTTGAGGCTTCCTCTAGCCCTATATGCATATTTTTAAAACAGAAAAACATCAATAAAACAACTTTTTAATTGAAATATAATTACATAATTTCTCCCCACCCTCTCTCATGTATCCCCCTTGCTTCCTTCCAAAAGCATGGCTTCTTTTCCTTTAGTTAAAATATATGTATGAACAAGTACATGCATATGACTAAAAACATAAATATAACCTTTTCAATACGTTTGCTATTACCTGTATCCGTATGATTTCAGGGCTGACCAATTGTTATTGGATAACCAACTATGGGGCTCATTCCCAGGTAGAAATATTTCTCCCATTCTTGGCATTTCTTGATTGCCTATGCATATGCCTTTGCCTCCGGGGTTCCATGAGCTTTCTCTCTTCTGTATTAGCCTGTCTACTTTGGTTTATGTTTGGTAGTCACGTTGCCAAGACTTTATGGGTGTAGCTTCTACGGCATTTCTAGAAGATACTCTCAAAGAAGACTGCATGGTTCTCTGGCTCTCAAAGTCTTTCTTTTCCCTCTTTCATGATGTTTCCAGAGGCTTAGGTACAAGAGTTAGACAGCAAATGTATAAATGAGGCTGGGCAGCCGAGGAGTACTTGTTCTCTGTCTTTTGACCAACTGCAGTTTTCTGTAATGATCTAGTAGAGAATCATCCCAAAAATGGGATCCTGTATCCCTTCAACTTGGAGTAGAGCTTCCCAGGGATGTGATCTTAATCTTTCAAGGAACTTTGACATAAGAGGAGAAAAGACATTTAAAAAAATCTCTACTATATTAAGATTTGAGATTTATCACAAAACCCAACATTGCCTATCCTGACTAATGTGAAGAGCTTTGTTTCCTAGCATAAATATATCAAGAACAAATATTTCAAAGAGTATTTGTTGCCAATAGCCTCTCAAGGAATAGTCAGATTTGGTGCCTACCTCCCCTCATAGTGGATTTTGTGTGGCTTGAGTTTACTTAGATCTTATACACATAGTCAGGGACACCATTAGTTCATATGTGCAAATTCCCTGTTATGTCCAGAAAATCCTGGGGGGGTTGTCGTTGTTCTTGTTCTTGTTAGTCATCCACCACTTCTGCTTCTTTCACTCTTTCTGCTTCCTCTTCCGTGAAAATCACTTTGCCTTGGCAGGAGAATGTTTGATGAAGATGTCCCATCTGGGGCTGAGAACTCTACAGAAGAGTCATTGCTAACTCATAGCCACCGGGAGAGAGGGAGGCTTAGTTTTCACTAAGGGTATGATCAGTTGTGCTCCAGTGCATGGATATACACACGAGACTACATGGTCAGTACAGATTGGACTCAATGGGCTTTTTGAAAAAGAAAAAGAGAGAACACAAAAGGTGAAGGGCAAGAAGAGGGTAGATTTGTGATGAGTGAGGGAAGGGAAGTTAATATGATCAAAATGCAATGTATGAAATTTTCAAAGAATGAATATATATATGTAATCAGAAAATAATATTTATTGAAGGTCTCCACATGCCAACCTCTAAATAAAAACCCTAAACCAAGACTCCAGTCATTTAATCTATTTTTGACTAAAGTACATGTAATTTATTTTTAAAGGGAGAAGACATAACTATATGTTTGGTGTCTCCGTTGTATTATATCTCATATGAGTAAGACTGTAAAGTGAACTAGACTCCTTTCTCACAGGGACTGAGAACATACTTATCAGTATTCATAAACATTAGTGAAAGTGCTTTTATTGTTGAGCTTTTCCTTTGGGATATGTATCCATTTGTAGTTTACTCTGTGAATGTTTAAGTTTTTCTACCTGAGGATATTTTTTCGGGGCATTTTTAAAATTATTCAATGAACAAATAAAAATGAAATCTATAGCAACAGGCTGTAAATGTTGTGTATGTAATACCAAATTAATTATAAAATTCACTCCAGGCCCAAGCAGGGAAGGGCTGTTGTGTAAATAAAGTCATTTCTGATACTAGAAAAGAGAACAGATCAAATTACTGGTCTAGTGAGCTATTTTTCCTTGAAAACGCCTTTTCTTATACACTTTGCTCCACAGTAGAAGTCCTGTCTAAATTGGCCCTTCATCTTGAGGGAGACACAAAAAATCATCATTTCTCTCAGTCAAAGGGTTTCTTAAGGCTGAGCCTGGGTGACACACAGGAGTAATGGAAAAGCTGGGCAAAGCCAAGTCACTGGAAAATCCAGCCCACGCTCCTGAGAGCAATTAGCATTTATATAGCAGGGTATACATTTTAACTAATTAATCTCACAACACCCTCTTGGGCCTCATGCCCATTCCCACATTACATGCCAGGAAATGGAGACAGAGAGATTCACAGGCTTCCTTTTGCCTGAGTGGTAGCACAAATAAGAGCGCCCTGAACGCCGATCCGGGACACTTGTTCCGTATCTCTGCACTCACATTCAAAGCAGGAAATTTCCCATAGGAAAGCTCTTCATATATTTGTATTTATGAAATATTTATGGAGAACCTGCTGGGGCACTGAGCTGAGCTCTGAGGCATCTGAGAATGCAGGATGCGCGGACACAGAAAAGCAAGAACAAAGATCTGCTTTGTGGAAGGCGTATGACAGAATTACATTCCACGTGGACTTCTTCTCCACATAAAACTTACTTCTGATGTGACCTCAGATAAAATGCTTCCTTTCATCTCAGTTTCTGCACATATAACTTAGCCATACAGCAACAGACCTGAGGAAAATGTGTGTGTGTGTGTGTGTGTGTGTGTGTGTGTGTGTGTGTGTGTGTGCCTTTGATATAACAGACACATGAGGAGGTAAATGAATTTAAAGAGAGTAAACTTTAACCCTAGATTATAGAACTTTCAGCCCATGATTTTGTGGATGCTTTTGCTGTGGGTTTCTGTGGTGGAGGAGGCACCTCCAAATCCCAGAAACCAGAAAGAAACAGAGAAAGGACAGGGCCAGGGTTCCAATATTTCCATCCATTCCCAGAGGAACCTAAATTTCTCTCACTGGGATCCACCCTTAAAAGATCCACAGTGTTCCAGGATCACAGGCTGGTAGAAGCCCTCAAGGCTCCGTTTTGGAGAACATTCAAGATTCTAACTACAGCAATATATTAGCTTAATCTACCAGACAAATTTGAATTAGTGCTAGCTCCTAATGAAGTTACTAGCCTTAATAAAGCTAGGACTGTTATAAAATTATACAAATGAACTAATGTAAGAAGCAAGCTGCTTTTGCTAAAACACAATGCCTCTCCCCTCAAGCTTGCCACTTAATGAGCACCGCGAAGCAGGTTAGAAGTTTGGCATCTATGCCATTATCTTGATCCTGTCTTAGAATCAATTTCAGAAAAGATTTTTGCTCAACCCTACAAGATACATATTAACCATGTATCCATCTTATTAATGGTGAAATAACATTGATTTGTCCTAAATCTACTTAACCTCTCTTATCCGCCTTTTATGGTGAAATCACCTAGAAAAGAGGAAGTGCAATGCTTTCAAGACTTAAAGAATGGTGAGCCTTGAAAGTACACCATTGCAGGATGAGACTGTCCCACAGAGAATAACTGTTTCATGACAGGAACTGAGGTTTAACTTTTAAGCAGGAACATCAGCTCCTGACGGTAAGACACTGGATTGCTCCATAAGGCAATCTGACCCGAAGACCTTGTGGAACTAGATAATAAGCAACCAGAGCAATGCGGAAAGAAGGCTACTTCACTACGCATACTTTGCATGCCACTCGAACTGTCTTTCTATTAAAGCTGAGGGTCAGTACTTCTGAAGACACTACTCCCCTTATCATCCAATATAACTATATGGAAGACTAAATTAACTGCTGGATTTCACCATTACCATTCTATTTGGCTTTTAGAGTGAAAGGTCAGACCTCATTTACTGGAACACACTCAAGTCAGAGGCCTTTCTCTCTTATCCCTCTTATAATATTAAGTTAAAAATAACATCTAAAAATAAGCTTGGTATTATATGGTTCTGTTATTGTATATTATGAAAAAGACAGAGTATAGCATGGTGGTGGTAACGCTGAGTCTGCATTGGGATTATTATCAATCTGTTGATTAGATCACCTTGGAAATCTCGCCATTAGAATCTTCTAGTACTGCTATTGTGAAGAGAAGTCAGAGAGTAACTGAAAGGAAAGGGCTGGCTCTACATTCATCCTGGTAGTTTGCTTAATTTTGTAATTTCGAATGATATGCGTAATTCAAGGTGCAAGCCAATGGTAAGGCAGCCACCTCCATTGAGCATGATAAACATCAAGAACACATCAATGAGTACTGGAAGGTTGGTGTAACAAATAAGGGAATTTCAGAATGAAAACAACAGGTCACCCAACAAATCAGGCTTGTGGCAGAGAGCAAAGCCTCAGAGTTGGGGAATTAAAGACATGATTCATAGGCAGGCTCTGGCACCTAACGGCTTTATTCATTAATAGCTAAACCGTGTGCTGAGCATTCCCACCATGTATATACTAAATCTGAGTGTTACAGTAAATTCTCATCAGCACTACAAAGACGCACTAAAACTCAGTACCAGATAAGTGGCAAGAAACAGTGTGTGTGTGTGTGTGTGTGTGTGTGTGTGTGTGTGTGTGTGTGTGTGTGCATTAGCATGTTAGAGATTGACAAGTCAATGTGACATGTGGTAAGATGGGAGGGTATGGGGATGGTAGAGGAAACAGGAAAAGTGAAGCAGAGGTACCCAATACTAACAATGATAGCCAGGGTATGTGATGTCTCCTGACTCCTCTCTCATCACGGCTTCTAGTAATACACAATGGCTATAAAGCATTAATGATATGGATGACTGCATGAATCTTCTGTATACTGGGAAGTTTCTAGCTACAATTGTTTAAGTACTAGTTAAAATTAACCTGTGACTTGTCATTTTTACTTGTGGCAGATCTCCAGGTCTGTGGCAGATCCTGTTTCTCCATGTCTCATCTACTGCCCTTCTATGGCAACATTTCCCCTACTTTTAGACTTTCAGAATTTTAAGGTTGACTCACAGCTACTCAGAATAAGGGTGACATTTCCCAGCTTGCCATCCATTTACATGTGATGAGGAAAGTAGGTTCCAGCCAATGGGATGTCTGAAAGTATTCTAGGGTAGAGACTTTTCTTGAGAGACACTAATATATGGAAAAGATTCTGCAGCTCCTGCTATAAGTGTCCTTATTTCTAACTGCTTGGGACATGGACATGGGAGTGGCAGCTCCATCATAGGTCAATAGAATGGATGTCACACTCTAAAGTTGCTGAAACGAGGCAGGATTTTGCACAATTATACAGCTATTTTGCCAGTTGTGAATTTTCTATCTGTAATTTTTCCATGAACAACAAACACTTTTCTATTGTGCTCTTTGAATACCCTATTCAAAGATATGACCTTGACTTACCAGTGTCCCAGGGTCACAACCGTATTGAAGACTTCATACCCCATTGGAATCTAATGGCAACAAAATTTTCATTTTAAAGATGCTGTGCTGATCCTTGGCCTCATTACAGTGGGAAGCTCATCCACGTGAACACACTCTTTGAGTCTCCTCACTGGTGGCTGATTTATCATGACTAATATTGAGGTCTCCCTACATTTGCTATAGTGAATAAGCAAACAACTCTTAAGGCTTTATCACTCCTGTGGGGCTATATCTCTTTCATTAATATTTAGATTTAAAAAATGTTTTTCCTTTAAATATTTAAAGTATCTAGGTGTTTTACTATCACTGTCTTATAATAGGAAAATTTTTAAATATTTCAAGAATCACATGCATAGAGAATATGATATGTGATATGTGGTAAAATCTTAAAACTTAGATATTATTTATTTGAGAGGGAGTAGAAGAAAAATCTCGAATAGTGGCATACAAATTGCCCCTAAAAAATTTCTATTTGTCAACCAAACCATCAGAAGGGAAGAGATGAAAGTGAGAGGCGGGAGAGGAGCTGAGGGGCTGCGAGCATCCATCATCCATCCTCATGTCACTTAGGCTCTTCAATAGTCCTGGGCTAATAACTTGGCAGATGGCTTTCCTGGACCAGATAATTAGAAATACCTTACTCCCACCAAAAAATGGGGGAATTTTCTTGATTGAGTAATTTGAAGAAAATAGAAAATAGCCCTGGGCAGATGATAGCAGATGATAAGATTTGCCAAATATGGGAACGATGCCAGACTCAGGAAAAGGCTCAGGCTAGGGAGGGAAATCCACAAGACACCCTTCAGACAGTTAGAGACTGCTCCAGAACAAGCTGGCTGCAAAGGTAGACTGATCCTCCGTGTAACACCAGCTATTTCTCTTTACACTCTTCTAATGGCTGTCATTTCATATCAATTGGAAGTGGCAGCCTTGTCTGATTCAAAGAAAAAGCCCAGTAAATGTGATTAGCAGTCAAACATGAAAACAAACAGAAAGAGAAGACAAGGAGGGGCAACAGAGGAAAGGAATACTTACATGCAGATCGAAGGAGAACTACCATTTATGATGTTTAAATTCCGAACTGCAGTAGTTAATACCTGAAGTCACAGAATGAAGTTATCCACAGGTTCTCTCAGAGTCCTGGTCTTTCAGAGTCCCTGCTACTATGCAGTCAACACACACATGAGGATATGTAAAAATTTTTCATTTGATTTCAAGTTGAGGGGCCTCTCTAACTTGGTGAGTACAAATGACACTTTCTACAGTTTTCTTTCTGGCAGAGAACTTCTAACAAACTTGGATCCTAGAGCATCATGGGTCTAGATGAGCCACTCAAGGTCTCCAGGCTTTCTTGTAATAGCTGCAAAATCAATTCACAGATGGTTTTGAAGCACAAGGAAACCTCAGACTTTAATATCCATAAAGGGTCCAGAGCCACCCTGCCTGCAGTCCTGCATAATAAGTAGGAAGTTGGAACAGATTGTATGATGGTACCTAGAACAGCTCTATGGCTCCCATCACAGAAGTGGGAGAGGTTAGCAGGCTAGAGAATGCACTAACACTGTGGTACCATGGCTCCATTATTTTCTTTACAAAAATTACTGTAACGAGTATCTTTGCATGGCTTAAAGGAACGCCTTTCTTTGCAGAGCTGTTGTGACAATACATAAACTGGCTTATGTCAAGTGTGGCACAGTACACTAGGGAGCTTCTAAGCAGTCATTAGCTGGGCTTTGCACTTCTTTTGTTCTCTCCCTGGCAATCTTTTCTAATCCCCTATTAAGATGTGAAGATCCAATTACGACTCCAGTGGATGCATCGAGCAGCATCAAGTAGACTCTGTTTATGTTCAGTATGATATGAGATTTATTCCAGAGCTTATGTGTACTAGGGGTCTCTAAAATCAAAAGTCCAGAAAAGAATGGAGTTTGCCTTCAAATTTCCTTCAAGAAACAAATTATGTGCATTGAAGGTAATGATATTTCATGTTAATGTTGATTCCCTGTGTAAATGGGTTGTCAATATAGAACTAGCATCTAGCTCCAACAGGATACCTCTAATATCCCATCCATAGATGAAATAAATACACTCAAGGGAGATGCTTTAACAGTGCAACAATATGTACCAAAGCTGGGGAAGGACAAACTAAGACCTTCACATCCTCAAAACACTGTCCTTTTGAAGGGAACTCAGCCAAGTCTCAGACAACCTCTATTCTCTTCTTCATTCTACTTCTTCTTAACCCACATGGCATGTGTGAATAAGTTAATGCTCCATGTGTAAATGCTCCAATGTCTTCCCTTTCGAAGACAAAACGTGACAACCATTTGCAGCATGGTTAGCAGAGAGCCAGTCACATGGGCCTTGAGGTGATCATTGGTACCTACTTCTTTCTTCATTCCAAACTTGGGACAGCCAATTACAAACTAACTTTCCATAAATGCTACTGTTGGTTAATTTATGTTGACTGAAGAGTGACAACATGCTTGAGAGGGTAGGACTACAAAGGAGTTTGAAAAATACTTAGAGAAGTCTTGTTATTTTACAAATAGGTTACAAGCTTCTGAGTTAGCCCAGACTTACGAGGTAGCTAATTTGATGTCAAAACATAACTAACTCGCTAGAGGCCAAAATTGAATCTTTCATTTTTCACCACAAATTTGATAGTAGAAGTTTTAAATATATACCAAAGTAAACATTCTTAGTTTATGCTGGAATAGGGTACTCACTGTACAGTTTCGTTCAAAAATAGTAGACAAAAGTCAAGTGTGGATGTGGCGTGCATCTGCTAATTCCAGTACTTGAATGTGGAAGGAGGAAGCTCAAGAGTTCAATGTTATCCTCAGTTAGCTAGCGAATGTGCGGCCAACCTGGGTGAAATAAGACCCTTTCTACTAAAAGAGAGGGAGACAGTAGAGATAGGGTTCAGTGGTTAAGGGCATTTACTGCTCTAGTAGAGGATCCAGGTTCAGGACCACCTACAATGACCACTGGCTTCCATAGGTACTTTTCACACATGTTCACATACCCACACACAGACTCACAGACAGTCACATAATGCCAGACAAGGTTGTATATGTCCTTAATCCCAGACAAGGAGGATCTCTGACAAGTTGAGTCAGACATAAAGAGTTCTAGGCCAGCCAAGAAGAGACAGCAAAATCCTGTATCCAACAAAACAAAGCCCAACTGATCTAAATAAAAGGGACATCTTTAAAACTTCCATAACATAGCTGATAGACACAAATGCTGTTAGTGGAATGTAGGCCATAATTTAAATCTTTATTTGATCACACCGCCTAAGGACAAGTCCTTATCCCTAGTTACCAAGCCGAAACATTGATTGCCGGGTCCTTACCATGCTTCCCATAAAGAAGGACACAGAAATTGTGTCTGCTCACATTAAAACTACAAGAACAAACAAGGAAGCTAATGAAAGCACCTGTCATACTGAGGTGTGAATAGCGCTGAGTGAGATCAGAAATGAGTTCACTTGTCATCCGGAGTGTGGTAAGAACTTCTAGTTTGGCCTACCATTGTACGGGGTTTTACTAATTCAGATACTGAGACCCTGAAAGACTCGAAAGACAGACAGAAAAGAATGTGAATTATCTTGTCAGTCTGCTTTTGAACTTGTATAAGTTTTAGGGCTGCATAGCTAAAACACTGAAAATGAAGATTGGTGTTATAAGGTATGGCAGGCAGGCTGACGACCAACTCACTCAGGAAGGTACCTCAGGTACAACCCAACAGCAGAATGGAAACTGAACATCCTCCAGGTATCGAGGTCTTCAGCCTATATTTGTTTTATTTCTTAGTTGTGGCAAGTAGACACGTTCAGGTTTAAATTGGAGAACATGTGATTCCCCCATTGAAGAATACGCAGCCATATTCTTCTCATGAAGACAAAGATCAGAGAGGAAAGCACAACTTGTGAGCCCTGCCAGCAGCCTCCACTGATTCTGGGAGAATTGCCTGGGGCAACAGAAGCCTACAGCTGTCAGAGAAAGAGATGCAGGCTCCCATCCTGCCTCTGCCTTTCACAGAGGCATCACCTGTGTACATCACTGTGGTCCCATCCAATTTTAATAACGTGTCAAACATGCAGATTTTCCTTGAAGTCTGCTAGTGACAAGCAGAAAACACAAGATTCTAAGAGTTACTCAGGTGAGGTGAGCATTAAAAGTTGAGCTCATGAGAAATGGAGCTTGGGAAAATGCCTGCGAGTGACAATATGGTGACAGGAAGCTCTCTTAAGGTGGGGCTCAGAGTAGCTAGTGTTTCAAGGGTCAGTCCCTCAGAGAAGAGGTCCAGCTCACAGGGAAGAAAGGGCGCGCTACTGTGAAGTTCCCATCTAGGTTTCTAAAAAGTTACCTGTAAGTCTATGTGCATCTTAGAAAAGACAGAGCGCTGCTGCAAAGCAGAGCTGAAAAGAACCTCAGAAATCGTGTGGCCCCAAACATGCTGTACAGGTTAATTTCCGAGCCCAATGTAGTTACAGAATGTGAGGTTCATGAACAGGTTAGCAACAGGGGACAGGGTGAAGTACTCCTGGATTTCCAGTTGTCTGCTCCATGTCATGCTCCAGGTTAAACCCAATACAAAGGAAGGCTCACTGTATCTGGAGGGCCTGTGCAAAGCTGTCTCTCTGAGAAATCACACCGGGGGTCAGACCTAATTTAAGGGAAGTGTATTTCGTGAGAAGGGAAGGGAGCGAGGACCTGAAAATGGGGCACAGGCAGAGAAAGGAGGAATAGAGAAGGGCAGATCTAGAGATAGAGAGGCCAGCCAAGAACATGTGGGAACAGAGACAGAAAGAGAAGAAGCATCTTGACTCACGACACACACACACACACACACACACACACACACACACACACACACACTGTACACTGGCCAAATTATGTTGCTCCCCTGCGTTCACATTTCACATGTTTAATAAATGAAAGTGGAATCAAATGACCCCCACCTCCATTCTCTGTAAGAGGGGCTTATATTAACTCTGACATTAAGAATCCACCTTAGCTTGAATTTTAAAAGTGCAAAATCAAGTTTTTCGAACGGGGAAAGACGTTGTGTGTTGGAGCAGGGAAGCAGGGAGGGTCAGGAGTTAACCAAAAGTAGGACCAAGTGAGTTTCTTTACTAAGAAGCGTACAACTCTTGATTAGCAACTCTCAGCACATGACCCAGCAAGAGGAGGCAGAAGCAGTCACATCCGTCTGAGTTAGAATGTCACTGCAGCCTACAGTGGAGGCTTCAAGTTACCTTCATTCTCAAGGATCTCTCACAAGAGCCACTTTTAAAAAACAGAGGAGTTAGAAATGTCAGCCCATGCTCAGAGGAGGCTCCCTCAATGGAGTTATCTCTGTCTTGTCAAGTACAGGCAGACATGACTCAGCACCTCCATCAACTATCTGGGGAGAGCATCTCATGCTGACAGGGGGGAAAAAATCACCTGAAGCAGAACAGTAGAAGGCGGCGGAGGTACGCACTTAGAGGCAGGTCGCCTATTACTCAAAATCAAATCACCCCTTTCCTCTTCTAGACAGGAAATATAAATTGCCGCCAATAGGAAATCAGGACTGTCTCTGCTTAGAACCCATCAAATCACCCTGTCACTTTCAGTTATGACTATCAGGCATGCAGACACCTCATGTGTCTGGGTCACAAAGCAGGGTGAAAAGCAGGTTATGTCACGTCTTTCAATCAGTAAACCCAGCGAGAACCTACCACACATGACAGTTTATAAGAGGAGACAAAGACACAGCGTTCCTATCGAAGATCTCACTATCTGGAATGAAAACCTAGGTAAACACTGTTAGAAAAGGGAAAATAAAGCAAGTGCTCCATAGAGAAATGACACAGCATGTCAGAAGAGGACAGATGGAACTCTTAGTTCTGACTGTGAGTGGGAAGAGTTCAACAAAAGCAATGTCAGCTTAAATCATCACTTCTCTTGACTTAACCCTGTAAAGTAGACAGATACACACTGACAGATAACAGTGGAAGGAAGCCAGACTCTGGGGCCATGGATGTTCATGCCTTTAGGCACTGTCGTGGGATTTCAGACTGTGGAATAGTTCATAGATCTTTTGGGCATCGTGGAATACCATCACACAACCGATAGTCAAGGGTGAAGCATGGACACGAGCTCAAACATGACTTCAGAAATATGGGTCTATCATGAGGTTCTTTGACCATGTACAATACCATGTACATGTGTGGTATTCATATGCTACCACAAATGAAATTGAGAAATAAAATACAGCAACAGGGACTGAGAAAAAATGCTGCAAAGCTAACTTATTCTTTTGCTCTGAAGTGCCTGTGAGGAATTGTGATTTATGAAGAGGGAAAGACAGAGTTCCTTGGCTGGTTCTCTTACCATCCCCCAATTCCCATCAACTTCAGCAACACTGCATGGGGTTATCACCTTATCATAACTTTCAAAATCTAGCAAGCTGGAGTCCTTGCTCTTCCTTTCTAGTGAAACCTAACTTAAAATTACAAACAAACAAACGAAACCCATCTAAACTTCAGTGAGCAGCAGCACACTAGCCGTGGCATAGCACACTGTCTGCATATTCATACGACATCCAGAACTCACCTCTTAGACTGCAGATATTTGAATATCTATATCTCTTCCCAAGTACCTTAAAGCTCCTCCCTAACACATAATTGTTTTTTTCATCTTCTGAGCCCCCCTCTATTTCTAACTGTACATTAAAAAGTGACTTGAAGTTATTCGAACAAAGAGTAGAACACCAAATAGTGATCCCTTGATATACATGGGACAAGACTAAGGGTAACCAGCAAAACACAAAAGGAAATATTAGCAAGTCACCAATGCGATAAAGGTTCCACATCAAGAATCTGGTAAAAAGAAATCTCAAAATTCAATGAAAGTAAATCATTAGAGAAGGGGAAATGATTTCACTGGACACTTCACCAAACAAATGAACTATGGCTTACCGATGACCTTCAAATAGACTGTGGATCTGCATTCAGTGCATTGTGCTAGGTCAAAGAAAACCAACAGAAGGTCATCGAGCTGAGATTCTGAAAAAGCCCAAACCACAGGGACAGAAAAGAACTCAGTGGCTGCTGGGGCTAGGGATGGGTGACCAAATAGGCAGGATGAAAACACATCAGAAAAGTAATGAAAATTATCATGATCATAATTGCAATAGTTGTTATTGTAAAATTAACTTGTTAAAATCCTTAGACTCTATACACAAAATATCTTAATTACATGTAAATATGAATGAATAAAAGGATGAAAACAATACTTCCAAAGCGCATTTCAAGACTTGGCATTAATTGTAAAAACGAGAATGGGGCAAGGATTTGCTCATGGACATTTGTCAATGCCTTTTCCCCACAATCTCCAAAGAGTAAAATTGTAACCATCATTTAAAGCCTCAATTGGACACTACACCTCCTGACATAGCTGTCTGCTCTCAGTTGGAAGTAATCTCTCTTACTTCAAAACCTCTATAGCATTTCCTTTGGAACTACCATAACCCTGACTACTTTTTACCTGGTGGAATTGCTATTTGAGGATGTGGCTGATCCCAGCTAGACTGTGAACTCAGAGCCAGGATCAGGTGCTGCTCACTCTGAATAGTGCCCAATTCAAAGTCTTGGAGGTAATCTGTGTCAACGTTGGGTAGCCCATGTGAGCCGACAGCAAAAGCCGAGATTAAGAACTGCACAGAAACAAAAGTCTGTGCCCTCTCATAACGGCCTGCCATGTCTGTCACGCATTTCCATACAAAATGACCTCATAGCTGGCACGAAAAAGGAAACCACTGCCATATACTACGTCAATGCCTTCACTTGTGAAGTATTTACTAAGCATTTACAGAGCAAAGTCTCTGCTTATCACTAAAGTAGGTAAACTAAGCCTGTCCCCAGTGGGCTTTCCTTCAATCGATGATTAACTTTATGGAACAAATTTACCAAATAAGGAAAAGCTAGGTAATCAAGAACCACTTGCTGTTTGAACAGGTATCATGATGAAATACTTGACAGTCAGAAGGGCTTCACGCACGGATCGCATACATTTCGAGCTTTCAGTGTTTGTTGGAACAACGTATGTTTCCTGAGACGACTAAGTGTAAAAAGCGAAGTTTTAAGAGATGTATGTGATGATGTGAGGGAACAACTTGCAGCAAGAAGGAAGTGGTGCATTGGGATGTCTGAAAGAAGCCCATTGGGCAGAACGATCAGGAGGTGAGAGAGATGGATCAGTCGATAAAGGCACTCGATGCAATGCCTGACAATCTGACTTGTCCTTGGAGAAGTGTGTCCTCCTCAAGTGCACCATGCATGGATACACATTCACACAGACACAAACACACACACACACACACACACACACACACACACACACACACACACACACGAGAATCTGACAGAGCTTCATCTGTCTGCTTATTTTATTCCTGTTTTAGTAAACACCTGGGTCGTTCACAGTTGCACTAAAGTCACATATGTCAGAACTGACTTGGAGTCCTCCAGAGAAGAATGAATGGCAGAGAACAAGAGGGTCCAAACTGCCCTGGGCAACTGAGTGGGAAGGTGCTACTAACTACCTTTGAACTCTTAGAGCAGCACTAACTAAAGAAATACTTAGAAAAAAGACAAGCCCTTTCTGGGCCATGGTTTAATAACACTTGGAAAAGTGAGTGCCTCTCATCAGATACATTGCAAACTCTCAGTTGCAGTCTCGCCCTGAGATGGTTGGCCCCTACTCATCTACCATCTCCTGAGTGTATGATGCCCAAGTCCTGACTCAGTCACCTGGGCCTCTGATGCTTTTGGTTGGTACGAGAAAGCTTTCAGACATGTTATCTCTTGAGATCTTTATAACAAGTCTGCCAAAAACAGTGCAACCAGTACCTTTTTCTGATAAGAATACATATCTGACTTCACAATGATGGGAATGGAAATCAGGGTCTTGTTCATGGTTAACATGAATCACTACAGCTAACTGCAAAAGTAAGCTTACATGCTTGGTTTTCTGATGCAACGTCATTTGCATTAAGGATCCACTCTATGGCCTGAGGGTAACTATTTCATTAGCGTAAACATAGTACATACAGCTAAAATAACAACAGAAAAGCATTGTGGCTTATGTTTATAACGCCAACACTTGGGAAACTAAGACAGGAAGATTGTTATAAATTTTAAGCTAGCCTGGGGTGCATGGTAAGTTCCAGGCCATCCTATGATACTCAGAGAGATTGTGTCTCAAAAGAAAAAAGAACCTGCATTCACAATAGCACAGTCACCTTGGTGAAAAATTTGATAGCTATTAAAATGGTAAAACTGAAGTTGTCATGGCCCAGCAAGTCTCTCTCTCACAGTAAGTAACTAGGAAAATAAGAGTACATGTCTCCAAGGAAGCTGATAAAAATGCTCATAGCAGAGACAACCCTGTGGCTTAGCAATGACAATGGATATTCTGTAGAATATTATCTGCTAATAAAAAGTTGTGAAGCATTATTTATCTTGGAGATTTTTTTACTAAGTGAAAACATCACACTACATGAACCTATCACAAAAGTCACATAAAGTATGACTTCATTTTTAAAGGGATCCAGAATTGGAAAATCTATAGAGATAGAAATTAGATTAAATGGTATTTGTTAGGGATACAGGTAGGGGAAAACTTGTAAGGAAAGACTGGTGTGTTTTATAACTGGAAGGTTTCTTACAGTCATGGGATGCTCTACAATTAGATTGTACTGGGAACCACAAGAACAACATGTCTGATTTTAATGTTTGTAATATATGGCATCTTTCAAGAAAAAAAAGGATGATGTCCTTAGTCGACACATTGAATGGAATCTCAAAGTCCTGTCAGGAGAAAGGTCAATAGGCCTGGCAAGAATGTGGTACTCATCTTTCACTGAGTATCTGTGTGCCCATGGCTGAACCATTGAACCTCTACAAGTGTGTACTTCCTACTGAGGACAATACTGCATTTTACAATATTATAATAGGAACAAGCATTCTTGAACTGAAAAACACTAACTTGTGTTATTTGTGACTTTGATAATTAGTATATATAAAAGAATGTGAATATCTCTGGCACATGGTTAAAAAAAAAAAGCCAAATTACATATGTTTGTTGCAATGGAAAAAAGAGATTCAGGAAGGCTGACAGATGAAGGCAAAAGCAGTCATTTGCTTACCTCATACATAATCAATGCCTACAGACATTGAAACGTTGACAGTTGGCTGAGCATACTCTGCAGTCTGAGTTTTGTCTCCACAGCACGAAAACAACCAACCAACCAGCAAAATAACCAAGCAAACAAACAAACAAATAAGCCAAACTAAAAGGGACTTGTAATCAAAAGGAATGTTTACAAGTTTAAATAAGTTAGGGAGGAATCGAAGAATTCTGGAGACCAAGCACTCCATGTTTGCAAATGTCGAGGAACAAAAATGAGAACCACTGACTGTTAGTTCTATGTGTTTGTGTAGTTAATATTCAATGTCATGACCATGCATGCCTCACAAATCGGCATAGTGATAGGACAGAAATATCAATAGAAATAGCTCTTGTTCCTCACAGAGTACATAACTTAGTAGTCTCCCAATGTAATCATAGAAAGACTGGCGTTAAATCCTTCTGATTCAAACATGCATAGCTTCATACTTTTCTATTTCTAAAAGTAAAGTTAGTTTTTGTTAGCATACTGGCGACTCATCTGGCCTGGCCCCAGGAACCTAAGAATTGCCTATGTCTTCACCTGTCACAGTGCAGTGCTCCGGGGGTTATACTGATGAATAGAAGGACCCACCCACCACCATAACTCTTTTCCTTCCCTCCCTTCCTCCCCCCTCCGTGTCTCTGTCTATCTTCAGTGTTTCCTTTCTCTTCCTTTCTGCCTACCTTTTCTCTGCCCTCCTGGCTCTGCTTCTGTCTGTCCATCTACCTGTCTACTTGTCTGCCCCTACGCCTTTCCTAGGCTCTCACTCCTTTCACTGCCCCCAAGAGACCTCTTTTACACAAGGTCTATTGCATGGCCTAATCTCTCAGGGCTACACTTTGGCATCGAACCACCGAAGGTACTCCCTTCACCACATTCTACTTCATAATAGTCTTTATTTTTGATGATAAATAATATAGAAGCATGATTTTATTAGGACAATAAGTAAAATTCTTTAAGTGAAGAAACCCACAGTAATACAATTCTGTCTCCTCAAAGTAGCTCCACTGTTAGGTTCTATATCCATATACATACTGCACACACTGAGTGGACTAACTGGGTTCTAAGAACACACAGTGCCACCAAGCATTCTAAAGGTTCTGTTTGACAAAGTTCCAGTGCTTGATGACCTGGACTGACCCTGCACTGCCCTCAGTGGACATTTGCCACACACCTTTTGCTTATACTCATCTTTCTCATTGTTAAAGGCCTTACTCCCAATACTAGAGCTGGGATAACGAAAAACTGCTAATAAGAAGAACGAAAGCAATGAAAGGTCCTGGGAAAAATGGTTATTCAGAAAATGGTCTTTCTTACGAACTTATTACTTAGATACACATTTAGACCATTAATGAATGTTTATGATGAGCATGAGACAGAGGACTTGAGAAAAGTTATTAAAGAAGAAAAACAGGGAAATTCTAGAAGCTGACAAACTATAATTGAATCACTGGGTTTATCTGTTGAGCTTCAGAAATAAGGAACTGGTATGAATAGTAAGAGATTTTGAGCATACGCCTAATAACAAGAATTTGTACCTTCCTGAAGGCAAGAGGAAGCCGTTTTTGGAATCTTGATGTTCCTTTAAGGAATTGTAATAAAAACAGGAATCTTGCTGAAACAAAAGTTCATGGCAGAGACACAGAAGAAAACAGTTTGGCTAAGTGAACTGCTGCCCTTTGTGAATAGATTTGTCAGACCAGAATTCCAATATTACAGATAAACAAAGACCAGAGAACACCTTTGCTTAAGCAAGGAGCTCTACAATATTGTAAGAATCAAAGAAAAAGAATGGCTTCTTATGCCAGGTATAAAAGAAATAAAGAGGAAAGAAAGGAAGAATCCAACATGGGTCAGAGAGATTGAACTTCTGTAGAAATCTATGTTTGATATAACAGGTAGTAGGAAATAACTTTTGATCTATTAATTCTGTGCCAAACTGAAACAGAGTCAAAGTCAAATACATCATCCTGTCTAGCATTTCTGTAACCGCAAGGTTTTATGACACCGATCTTAAAGAAGAAGACATATAGTTAAAAGAAAATTGATTTTTATCATAATGTTAAATTTTAGTTCTCATAAAATTAATTTTTGCTTGCTTTGTTCCTCTTTTAATATTCTCATGTAATCAAGGAAGACAAGTAGATGTATTTTGAAAAGCTGTATAATCAATGAATAAAGTTTCTGATGATTTTTTATGTATAAATTAAGCCATACCGAGATGTGCTTCCTCTCTGTCCCATCTCTCATAAAACTAAAATGAATGTTGTCCCACATCTGATTCCTCCCTCAATACTCTTCCATCCCCTGGTGCTGCAGTGTAGGACATAGGAGTTGAATTTGATCAAAACAAATTATTTTTGTGTATCAAATTCTCAAGCAATAAATTAATAATAGAAAATAGAAAAAAAATCAAAGGCTGGGGAAGAATCCTGCCAAAGGTTTTCTGTAATTTCATGCTTATGCACGCATGCCTTTGTGGAGGGCTGGCAACACAGCTGGGAAGAGAGGAGGGGTAATTTGTAGCATGGATTTGCCCATTTCCGTACGACTAATACTTTCAAAGAACGCAACTTCAGAATGTTGACGACGTGATAACTGGATCAAAAAATATCTGAAAAACTAACAATTGGAACAAAGCAATATTTCCCAACTCCAGAAAAGAGCTAATAAAGATGTTAAAGTCTTCTGCTTTACAATAGCTGTTTTAAAGCAGAATTGTTTGTAAGGAAAGAATTGACTACCACCTCAGCTAATGCAAATGTAGACTTCTTCAATGGCTCTAAATTATCATACTTTATTGATGAATATTTGTATTGCTTCCACGGTGTCAGTTTTAAACTTCCTAGGAAATCCTAGGCGTGAAAGCCTTATTTTTTGCTTCTTTTAGTCCCGAAAGATTCTTTTCAAGGTTAAAGGGAGGAATTCTGGTAACATCTTTGAAACAAAGAAGAGATGCCCTCCACAGAGCCGACCTCAGTCATCAGTCACGTTTTTCTCTGTGTGGGACATCCTGACCTGAAGGCATAGCTAGGACTGTATCCGTACCATTTTGACAACCTGAGGAGTCAAAAATATAAAACAACAAAACCAAAACAACAACAAAGTCACCTTAACTGAAGTCACTTCAATTTAAATCAAAATAAAATTTACTCTAGGGTATACTTTATATGTGAGGATTTCTTTTTGGTATGAAACTTCTTGTTTTTTGACGCCATACATTTTTGCCACATATCAATACTTACTTAATTTTAACTTGATAAACAGACCATAGGATTTTTAAATCTTTTATTATTTTATGTGTATGTGTATGTCTGCACCAAATGTATGTCTGGTCAGTACAGTAGACAGAAGAGAGAACATGATTCCCTTGAGTTGATGTTACAGAAGGTACTGAGCTACCATGAGTGGGTGCTGGGAATTGAAGCAGGCCCCCTCAGAGAGCAGCCAGTGTTCTTAACTGCTGAGCCATCTCTCCAGCCATAGTACACACCATTTGAATGAGTCATGATTTATAAATCTTTACATTGTTAAATATGTTGAATTGTTGTCTAACTTTGACGGTATACTTAGGCAAGCATTTTTTTTCCCTAATGCCAACTTCATAAAATGTTTGATTCCAGTACACTTGGGAATTTGTGTACTCAGATAATCCGATTGGGTTTAGTTTGGGTATAAACTTTAAGGTAAGAATTTTATTTTGAGGAAAATCATTTAAATGTCTGAATTATATACTTCTCCATTGACCACAGGTTAATCAGGCATCAACCAGCCACAGAGCTATCTTCTTTTCTCTTTGTATTCTTGTTTTGACTTCAATTTGGTCCTCTGAGATACCCTTACCTATTCAGGAATTCATTGGAAAACATGTTTATTTTAAAATTCTGTATCTCTACACATTTTTCAATTGTCAAAAGGGTTACTTAAATCATCTTGTTCACCATGTTGAAGAAAACCCAAAATGTTCTCCAATCCATTTTTTTTATATAATATCAGGGCAAATCCTTAATAACTTAGGTTGGTGATAGGAGGTGCATGTGCAATTCTCACTCTGTTGAAGGAAACTGTAAGAGGATCTATAATGTTCCCTGGGTCCTGGATGCTTTCTCTTCAACCCATACTCTTTACCCCGGATTCATGACACTCAGCAACACTGACAGAGTAAGCCTTTATCTCCTGGCACCCAACCGTTCCTCCACACGCTGTTGGCTCACTGCTACTTCTTGTGCACAGCACACAGCCGATCTTTGTCATCCTGCAACTCTTAGGAGAAGAATGGTGTCTTCTTAAAGAAATTCTTCTGTCCTGGTGAGCAGTCAAGTAAAGTATGATTACAGCTGACTTTCCATGCTCTACTGATGACTTCCAGGAGGCTTTCATAAACTATTTATTTCATTCCTCCAGCCTCAACCTATCACAGAAACTATAAGCACAAAGAGGCCAGAGAAAACTCCTGTCCTACTGTTTAGTACAAATAAGCAGAATTGGACAGATGGAGGGATGGATGGATGGATGAATGGATGTTAAGTGCCTTATTTACTTTCCCAATTCCATTTTTTACAAAGCTTTGCATGTAATTGGTGGTCTAAAAACATCTGCTGAAAAGGAGGGTTTCATGTTTCTTCATAAAGTTCCACCCTCCCTAAAGGTGGGGAAAAAGGAGTACAGAGGGGTGTGTGTACAAATTAGGGTTCACAGATACTCTATTTCTATTAATAATAAGACAGCCTCAAAATACAGGGGATACTTACTATATTATGAAAATAGTATTACATGCTTTGAAATGGATGGATGTTCTCCTAAGGAAGTGAATTTTTGAGGCTCACAAAAAATTGTATATTAATGTACTGGGATTTCAATTTGGGAAGCTTGTGGTAAGTTAAATAAGCTATCTGTGACTGGACAAATGATAATCTCTCCAGCACAGTTTGGTGCACCTGCCAAGTCCAAGTCCAGGTGACAATTATTCTAGCTGTTTTGTTGCTACATAAAAATTGACAGTTTCTGAGAAGCATAGACTATTCCAATTCCATCAGAAATAACCTAGAACTTGGAGTGAAACCACAATCAAATTTGAAAATTCACACGCGATCACTGCCAAACTCTGCAGAAAGAAACTGTCATTTTTAGAATGAAAAGAGTTCTCTAGAACTACATGCTTGCTGGGAACCAAAAAATAAAAAATAAAAAAGCCTTTCAGAGCTGCATGTTTAAAGCCCCTTATTAAGTTCCTTAACAAATTGGAGGAGGGACAGAGTCTATGGTAGTTGGTAAGAAGGAAAAGCCATGCCTCATGGTTAGCATCTTTGAGTTGACCCTGAAGGACATGAAATGGCTAGCCCCAGAGCCCAGAGGATGCCTGCAGTACCCTGAGGGTAACAGGTCCATCTCCACATAACCCCCAGGGTCCATACTGAGATACCATTCATGTACTCAGTTGCAACTGTGTTCTTGTGGAGAACTTGCATCCTTTAGGAAATGTTCATAGACTGGAAAACCTTAAGCCCAATCTGAATAAATACAGCATTCTGTGTATGTCTTAGGAAGTGCTAGACAAATCAATTTGAAAGAGAATTTGCATTATTAATGTACACCTATGTTCTATGCTTTGTTCATTGCTAGGAAAGTTCTTTTCAAATGTGCTATCTATGTCTTCATTTAATGAGGGGTACCTTTGCTTGGCATATTTTGAAAATAAAATATCTTTAAATGAATTCAGTGCTGGCATGGTATGTTCAAATGCTGTGCATCTTGAAAAGAAATACTGTTTTACTTCTCTTCAGCTGTTAGAATAATTAATTCACTCTTCTGAACCTGAAATTCCTCATGGGTAAAGAGAGGAAACATCCCTCTCTCCCAACAGTTGATTTACATACCATTATGTATGCAGTAGTTCAAATAATGTTATTCCGTTTCTTTCGGTCACACACACGGAGATACAGGTGCACAGACACACAGACATACACACACAGAGAGCGACAGACACACACAGACACATGCACTATAGAGTTGTTACCTATTTTTAGATTATTAAAAGCTGTTTAAAGTCATGCTTAGCCTAACGTGATCTCCTTTTCCTCCACCAGTTAAACATTTTGGTTTCATATGTTTTGTGTCTCCTGCTGCCAACATCAGTTATCACTTCATGCTGAATGAGAGGAAGAACCTTTTTAATAACACAATCTTTAAAGCTAGAAAGGTGCCATAACAAAGCTTTTGCTGTAATGAAGCAGCTAAGAACAATAGCTTTGCCTTCTCCTTTTCCCTGAAAGCCTCTTAGCATCTCTCTGACATTCTACATAATGAGAGGGAGGGATTCCTCCAACACTTTCATTTGCTAATTAGCCCATTGCCATTTCCAAGATTCCAACTACTCTCCAGACAAAGCTACAATGTCTAGACCTCAGTAGGAACTGAGTTCCTACCAAACCTTTGTCAATACATTGCTGTTAGCAAAGACCGCATGGACATTGTCAACTACAAGCAATAGCGGATTACTTTTGCTTCTGAAATGAAAACATACAAAAGATGAACCGGGGTCCTACACTGATTGCTGATGTCACCTCTTCCATCTGGACTGCCAAGGCCACACAGAGCTCTCGGGACTGTCAATCTCTGCTATCCATTTCCTACCGAAGGAAAGTGCCAGACTGACAGAGCCTTTGTACTGGAGACCAAGATGGCTCTCGAGACTGGAGGGGCACCCAGTGACAAGACACTTCTGTAACGTCTACAAAATAAACAAGCTCCCATCATTTTAACACAAGAAGAAATAAGAAGTGTTTAATGAAAAAAACTAAAAAGATTGAATGTTTTAAAAAGGAAACTATCCAGTACAAAGCTTAGGATAAATTTGAGTAGTTCAGTGGAGTTAAAATGATTTCTGTGATCTGAAAAGGCATGAAGGTAGATAGATTTGAATCAAATCTACAAATAGTTTAATGGAAAACTATCCATGTATCTTTATTTTTAAATCTATTTTTCCTTTCTTTCTCCTCTTCTCCTATTTTTTTTTTTTTTTTGGTTCTCTTTCTTCTTCATTCTCCTCTCTCTCCCCTCTTTCATCATCCTTTATCTTGAGTGAGGAGTAGAAAATGCTGAAAGGGCACTTAATATCAAACCACGACTGTCAAGATATCCTACATGAGAGAAATTTCATTTTCTCTGGGAGACCAAAGAAATCGAGTCCGAAGGAAATTAGAAATTAGGAGGAAAAATTTAATGTTTTCTCTCAGAAAAAGCAAAACTCCATTCATTGTCAGCATTTGAACCGTCTGAGATCCCAGAGAATCCAGAAAGAGACGTGAGAGAATTAAAAACGAACTTGATTTGTCTGAGCCATAAGCAAATCTGTGGCGAACAGTTAAATGCTGTTTGTCCAAATAAAATAGGACAAACTGGTCTCCCAATAGTAACAGTCAATAACAGACGAGGTCCCCGGGGAGTGATAATCTGTATATCGATGTTGCTTTAAAACACAGCTTTTGTTGGCTATAACTCAATGTGTATGAAACTTGGAATCAAAACATCAATATGACAAATTAATAACTGGTAACGTCCATATAGAAAGCTTATAACTATAGGCACTTGTGTTTTCTGTGTCCTCTGAAGTGTCTATAAGAAGGAGCAGCCACTGGAAGAAACTGCTAGATACTGTCATGAGCAGCATCCTATCAGCACGACAAGCCCCTGCCTCAGAAGGGTCACGTGACGTCTCATCCCTAAGTTACGTGGAAAACGCCAATGGCAGCACCCTGGTGCGCATGCCAAAATGACCCCTCCTGTCTTCCTCAGAGGGCATTTCAAGGACTACATGAAAGTCCACATGAAGAAAACAGGTTCCAGAGGAAAAAAACAACCTTGAACTTCGGTCTCCACGAAAACTATGAGAAAGCGAGAATCACTTTCCAGAATGGGTTGCCACAGCACACCTCTTCCCAAAAGAGAGAGAAAACAAAGTCCCCAGAAACGGCACAGTTCTGTCAGACCAGACTGCTTACGGTGTGATGAGTTTCCCTTTTCTCGCTTTCTCAGCCACCTCATATCCACAATCTTCCTCCCGTCTCTTCAGCGGAAAAAGGCAAAGCACAGCAATTCTGAACAGCGGCTCTTGGGAGGGTGGGGTGGGGGGTGTTGTACAGCAGATGCTTGAAGGTATTGGTTGTGGTCCCTTCATTTTAAGAAAAAAGTAACTATCTTCCATGTCTCTCAGGAAAACAAAGGGGAGCTGGAAATTGCTGGTGGATTTTTAAAGTGCACGAAGCCTGTTGTTTCTTTGGGTGTAAATATATTTCATTGAAGGATTGAGTCAGCTAAACTAAAAAGGAAACATTTAAACCATAGAATAAAAATAGGTAGAAACTGGCTGGGCAGCAAGTTGCCAGTAAACTGAGGTCTGGAGGCTTCCAAGTGGATTTGCCACAAGGCAGAAATATAGACTGCGAAAAGGGAAGAGAAGATGGGAGATGTGGCGACTGAAAGGTCACAATCGTTCTTACAAACCCAGCCTTCCCATCTCCAACCACAGGCCCCCGTGCACTCTCTAAAACCTTTAGTTTCCTCTAAGTAACTTGGCCATAGTAAAGAATTGAGTCATTTTCCCAAACCTAAAATCATTGTGACATGGACACTTCTTGTTTGCAAACTCAACATCAAACCAGTCGATGGTGCTCGGATCTCTTCTGGGTCTACGTAATACTCCCCCATAGGAAGTGAACTTGTGGAAATAAGGAGCTAAGTGTTTCAAAATACATACGCAGCCTGGCTGTAAAGGACTGGTGAAAACTGCTCCCAGAAGCAGAGTTTAAAGAATGGGGAGAGATTCTACAACTCCAGTGACCTTTAAGACTAAGAATAAAATGAAACTGCATTCTTCATACATTCTCCAAATGTTTGGACAGAATGACATAGAAATGAAGTGGACAGTCTGCGTGGCCATGGGCAACAGAGACAGGACTGAATGTCACAAGTACATCTGAATGCCGAGTGCTTCAAAATGCACATTCAAATAAAATGAGGCCATTGAGGCTGGCAACAAATTGAATTCTTATAAGAGGCTGAAAGACTCGTTACAGAACATTAAGAAAATTATATGTCTGGGTTAATTTTGTGATCTGCATTTTTTTGCAACTTTCAAATAATAATTTTATCAAAATAATGTTTTACAAAGTCAAAATACTATAAGCAAACAGAATTTTAAAAAGTACTTTAGCAATTTTTTGTTCAGACAGCATCCTTTTATTACATTTATCTCCAACTCCTCTCCCTAACTTCTCTCAGACCCACCCCATTCCCCTACCAAACTCCAACTTCCGGTTCTCCTTGGTTGGTTGGTTGGTTGGTTGTTTAATAATAACATACGGGTTCCAATTTGTACTAACCATATATTTCCATGTGTGGAGGACCCATGCACTGTCCCATGGTCACCCTAGCAGAAGCAAGTCAGTAAGAACCGACTTACCCAGAAGCATCAACTGGACAAGCTCCTCAGTCAGAGGTTGGATGGTCCTGAAACCCTCCCCTCTCCATCTTGAACCGTTGAGTTGTTTAATTTCATGCAGGCAACCAGAGTTGCCTTGAGTTTCTAAGTACAGTGGTCCCATTATATTCCAAAGAGACTAAAACAAAACTTTCTAAAAAGTACATTATCCAGTTCTCAATATAACTTTTCAGTTCCCAGTGCTTGTTTTTTATTTGAGACCGTCACATGGAGGGCAGGTTTGCCTCAAATCTTATGTAGCAAAGGATGACCTTGAATTTCAGATCTCTTTGCCTCTACCTCCAAGAGATACAATTTCAGGTGTAATTCACCATACTCAATCTACAAGGCATAGAGCATCAAATTCAGACCTTAGTGCTTGCTAAGGAAGCACTCTCCTCATTGAACTGCACCTCCAGCCTTGTGATCATGGCTGCTAAATGCCTTCAAATTAGCCTTTTGGTTGGTTTACCCTATAATGCTCCTGCTATGAAGTCTTCCCCATTATAACCATGAATACACAAAGCTATGGATGTCCACACATGTCCTTCAACTTTCTGTCATGGAAAGAGGACAGCCCAGACCCCATCACTTCCTCAGAAGGTAATGACTGGCAATAGCTACTGGGGAAGAGCTCCCCATTTTCACTAATGGGATAGGTTAGGGTTAGATGGAAAGAAAGGGAAATGAAAGGATATAGCAGAGAGTAATAGAGTATGATTACAATGATAATATACCATTAATATGTATGAAAGTGTAGAGGGCTAAAGAACAAAATCTTTTAAAGTCGTTCCTGGTGCCTCCTAAAAAGGTTGAGAGCTTCTCTGGGTCCTGGTGATACCCTATCTAGTGCGTAGGCTCTTTATTAATTAACCCTAAGGGAAGAATCACCCCATTTCAACATGGGATTACACCATATAAAAATGGTCAAACCCATGATCTTCACACTTAAAATCATTATTATTAAAAGTAATTAATTAAATAGAAGGTCTATGTCCTATATATGTCCCTGATATATGGTATTCTTTAAAATAAGAATGTGTGTGGAGGAGATGGTTCACCACGTAGAGGCAGTGACATGGGGACCTGTCACCTTGTGTTTCTTCCTCAGATCCTAGGAGATAATCGATTCATAGAGTTGACTATTGATCTTCATACATCTACCCTGTGACACATGTGTGCCAACAAACACACACATACACACACACACACACACACTTCCACACAACACATATACACACACTTCCACACAACACATATACACACACAAACACACACAAATAACATACATTCACACATGTAGACGTGCCTGAACACTCACACTCACATGCACACACATACATAAAGATATGCATACTCATGCACACACAGAGGCACTTAAACACACACTCCCACATGCATAACACATGCATGTGCATGCACATGCACACCCACACCCGCGCACACACCCACACAGAAAGAGAGAGAGAAATAGAAAGAGAGAATAATAATAAATCAAAGAAAAAGGACAATTTGGATGTGATCTACATCTGCTTTAGTTATTTGATTGGTTTAGTTTTTTGTTTTTTTCTAATTGTATTTATTTCATCTGTCTGTATGATTATTTTGCCTGAAGGTATGCCTCTGAAACACGTGTGCAGAGTGTCTGCACAGACCAGGAGAGGGAGGTCAGAGTCCTTAGAATTAGAGTTACAGATTGTTGTGAGCTGTCGTGTCAGTGTTGAGAACCAGATCCTCTGGAGTAGGAGTCAGAGATCTGGCCCACCCAGCCATCTCTCCACCCCTGACTCATTTGTTTTAAAAGTAAGGAAGGAACATGGGGACAAGACATGATGTGTTAGCAGTGTCAAACGACTCACAGAAGAGAACTCTCAGAACCTGAACCAATGGCTCAACTGCTAGGAAAGCACAGAGGTTTCACTTATTTATTTCATCTTGAATAATTCATACCCTATAAATCAACAGACTTCTTCGACCCTCCGTAAATTTCAATAAAGCTTAATAAAGGGACTGTGACTTTCATTAGCAGAACGATGTTCTAGGATGACAATGCAGTATAAAGAGAAGATTAGAGGGCTAGAGAGATGGCGTGGTGGATGTGCTGGAGCGTGGTCAGAGCACTTACTAAGAAATATGAACACTGAGCTCAAATGTCAGCACCAACAGGAAGAACCAGGCACGCCTCGGCTACCTGCAAAGCTGGTGCTTGAAGGTGGAGACAGGCAGCTCTCCAGGCTACATATTATGGCTCAGCCAACCTGTAAGTCCTTTATTTCCTGAACTGCAAGAACTCCCTCCTCCTAGGACATGTGTGCAGAATCTAACCCTACGCATGGCCCATATTTATCCACGTTGACTTTGAAACAACAACCAAAAAGTACATCCGTAGATCTTTTGTGTGACCACACATTTTGGGGAGATAAAAGATGAATTGGCTATTACTTTAAGTAAGATCTACAGAGAAAGCAAATTTTTGATATGGAAAAATTTTCAAGTGCATCCTCCTGGACACTCATTTCACTGTCTCTTCAACTTGGAGCAAAGGGGGCCAACCCAATAGATATCCCTACTTGGAGGTAGCTGTAGTAGTCCCGTTTTCTAACAGGTAGCCAAGGGGAAAGGGACCAAAGAGGCGTGGTGAGCTGATCTGACACTTTCCCTGTTAATTTCTGCAAGCAGGAATTCGGTTCAGACAGTGGTCGGAATGCTGAGAAGTCTAACAAGCAAAAGGGGGAGCAGCGAGGTTTGAAATGAGAAACAGTGACCTTCCATCTGAGGAAAATGGTCTTGAGGGAATGGTAAAGACGTAACCACTTAAGTAGACAGCACAGAAACCTGAGCTGGCAGTTCTTCCAGAGTGAGTTAGTGACTTCCCCCCAGTGGTGTCCCATTGCGCTTTGAATCACAACCTTCTCTCTCCACCATTGGCATTCTTGGTGGAGCCCAGGGGATCCATATTTAATAAAAGTAACAGGAGTCTTTGGAAGAGAAGGATGAGTGGAGACTTCAGTTATGCTGAATACTAGCTATGTGGATTTAATTCACTGAACCACAAGGGATGGATCCAGTGAAAAAGACAGAGCTACAATAGTCACGACCTGAGTAGGGCAAAAACCATTTAAAGAAAAGATCCCATGACTTCTAAAAGACACATTTAGTTCTGCTGCCACTAACATAACTATCCAAGCTTTAATTCCTTAATGGTAAGTAATACTTGTTATTATGTTGTTGTTGTGTTTTCTTTAAATTATTTGAGATGAAATGTTTCTTTCTCGGTGTTTAAAGGTATGAGGAAAGCAGTTTTCCAACCAGAGCACCACACTCTGACGTCAGAATTCTGTGCCTTAAAGTCCAGACCAAATCCCTGGCTTGTGGTCCTGTGAATACAGAGTATGGCAGAGCGCTCAGGGTATTTCTGCTCTGTTCCTTATGTCAGTGTATGCTTTTAGTAAGAGAGAAAACTGAACCACAGAGAGCCTCACGGAAGACCAAAGAGTCTGCCTACGTCTCCATCCCTGTCAAAAGGGACACCTTCCTGTAGAGAGGTTGACAGATCCTTCAAGATTGCAATGATCCCTTTTATCCCCAGAGCCAGTTGCCCCTTTCATTTTTTTTGTCAACAACGCTCCCTTTTTGTTCCCCTCCGTCCAATGAGGAAGTACAGCAGAGACACAGACACAATACACCTCTTCATAAGGAAGGCATGAGTGTACGCCAGATGGGCAGAGGGGATTACAACATGTTTCCTCTCCCATAGTGACTCAATGGGGCTGGTATGAGAACCCATCTTATTCAAGAAGGCAGCTTCCCCTGACAGAATTATGAGTCACAGTTCCTGGGAAGAAAGTACACTTACCAACAACATTTGGGGGAAGGGGATCCTTAGGAGAATACAGTGAAGGTCATTCAGAAAGGCAGCGCTCCCAGGACCAAAGGGTAAGCAACAGACCTCCCAAATTTTGGGAAGCCTTGATCTCTCAGCAGCAGGAGCATGGACATTTCTCACTTTAACTTCCAGGCATGGCTTTTCTCATGCTAATGAGAATTAGTAGTGTGAATTTAAACCTTAGAGGCACAGACTGGTCCAGTTTGAGTAAAGGTGCCTCTGATGGGATATTTACCCATCCGTTTATCATGTATGCACTGAACACTTACTATATCTCTATGTGTTAATCATCGTTCCATTGGTTTGGGAAAACAGAAAGAAAAATAAATAAAGCTGTGTCCTTAAGTTTGGAGAGAGGGAGATGATGAAGGTAAAGAAGAGGAGACAAGGACGGAAGAGAGGTTGGAAAGAAAAAAAGACAGGGAGAAGAGGATAAGGAGGATGGGTGGAAGGACAAATGACAGAGGAGAAGTACAATAAAGAGTTAATGGAATGTTTGCAGGTAATGGGAGATGCTAAAGCAATGCAAGGGGGTAGAAGGGGTGACTGGCAGGGCTATTGTAACTAAAATGGCCAAGGAAAGCCTCTGTATGAAACTAACATTCAATTAGTAATAAGTCAAGTGAAAATAAATTATAGTCCAGGGTTATCATCAGCATATTTAAGAATCAGTACAGCAAGTCCCTTCCAATCAAATGAGACAGATAGCGAATAGATGCTGGTATATTAATGTGGCCCAGCTGTATGCTAGTACATCCCAGTTGGATAGAAGGCCTGGTTAGAACACAGCCTTTCCTCTGTGAAGTCCCAAAGGGCCAGCAAGTTTAGATATTATCTGTACTTTCAGCTCTGCTCTGTCCTAGTTACACCCTGTCTTTAGAGTTATTTTTGGTTTCTAATACAATGCTCTAAGTGGCATAGAAAACTGAAATGCACCCAGCAAAGATGATCAGGATGGCAGGAGGGCTGAAATTCATGCCAAGTGAAGAAGAGTTGAAGGTACGGATTGCAGAACACTGGGGTCACAGTTACATAATGCTGACTTAACACTTCCAAAGGGTTCTCGCAGAGAATAGGCATTAAAGCAGTGATCGTCAAAGCACAGCCCATGGTGCTCACAGAAGTTATACATAGGGATCCTTATTAAAATTAGGATCCCTGGAGTCCCTGAATAAAAATTAAAGAACCAGCACTTTACGTATTTTCTTTTTCAATCATGAGGCTAAATCAAAGAAATATATGGAAATGACAGAGAATAATTTCAGTCCCATGAGCAAGGATTTTTATAAAAATTTGATGAGTCAAAAAATATAACAGCCTGCAAATAGATGCTCGCTAGATAGAGCAAACATGGGTGACACTGAGAAGCAATTTAGAGAAGAGAGGAATACAGCCAACCTTTCCAGCCTCTGCTTACATGTGATCCACCATCATGGAGACTAAGTTTGGTTATTAAACTCAATAAATATCTTGGATGGCTCCTCATACAAAGCTATGCTCAAAGAAAGAGCATACCAACAAAGCCTTTGTTGCCTAAATACATGCAGTTTGATCAAAACTATAATTTTTGGTTTTTTGTTTGATTGTTTCATCAGCACCCCAGTGAACTACTAACAAACGAATCTTCTCCGGAGCTGGTCAAAGTTGCCGAAACAGTTGGACTATCTCCCTGCCGTTCCCTCCAGAGGACTTGAATGAGGTGCGAATACAGAGAATTAGCCTTATGGGCATGAAGTTGAAGAGATCTCCCTGTGCTTATATGCATCAAAACCCTTCCTAAACCAGATATAGATGTCTCCTGAGAGACACAGCCAGAGCATGTCAAATACAGAGGCGAATGCTAACAGCAAACCACTGAACTGAGAATAGGACCACCGATAGAGGAATTAGAGAAAGGACGGAAAGAGCTGAAGGGGCTTGCAACCCCATAAGAACAACAATGCCAACCAACCAGAGCTTTCAGAGACTAAACCACTACTCAAAGACTATACATGGACTGACCCAGGGCTCCAACTGCATTATGTAGCAAAGGATGGCCTTTTGGGCACCAATGGAAGGAGAAGCCCTTGGTCCTGTCAAGGTTGTATTTCCAGTGTAGGGGAATGTTGGGAAGGGGGGACAGGAAGTGTGGGTGGATGGGGAGGGGACCACTCTTATAGAAGAAGGGGATGGGGCATTGGGAGCTTACATCCAGGAAACCGGGAAAGGGAATAACATTTGAAATGTCAATAAAAAATATCCAATTAAAAAAAAACAAGATATTTAAATTAAAAAAAAACCTTGCTAAGTTTTCTAGTCCCTCTCACCCCCAAATTCTATGATTCTTTCAGATATTTGACTCTATGCAACTACAGAAGACTGTACAACAAAACCAACATTATGGTCTTTTAAATTCACTATCCATGATCCTATATGTTAACTTCAATCATTTATCCAACACCACATACTCACCGGAAGCGTGACTCTGCAGGATCCCACAGAAGAACAGACTCATCAAACACCAAGGAAGTCCCATCCTGTCAACATTAAAAAAAAAAAATAAGGGAGGGTACTTCTTCCCTGAGAGTGTTAACAACAATCGCTGGGAGTGTGTGCTATAGGCTAAGAATTATTCCAAAGGTTTCGAATATTCCCAAGCACTTTTGTCAGGGTCAACAACCAACTTGACATCTTTTGCTGTTCATCGTCGTTTGCTTTTAAATCCCCAAATTACAGATCGATAAGCTCAAACAAGGTTAAATAACGCAACTGAGATCCCTTGACTAGAAAGTGGTCTGGCCATTAAATTCCAGCTGTGAGGCTGCAGAACTCTGCTAATCACTGAACTATAACTACTACATTAAAAAATATGTTCATCTGGATTTTGTGACCTGGAGTACAGCTTCTGGCAGATGAATATGACCCTTTTACCCTTCTGTAAGTTCCCCTGTCTAGTCTCAGTGGGGAATACGTTATGATTCAGGTGTTGTTCCACATCGGTGATGAATTGAAAGTCTAGAGATCCTGGATTCAGACCTGGTTGGCTGTCAACCACACAAAACTGATATCACCAGTAAGTATGGAAAGCTCCCACCCTGTTGCTCTTGCTTATCCTGTGCAAAGACAAATGACAAGGCAGGAATATCCATGAATTTTAACATTCTAATGAGAGCCAGAGGAAACTACCTACTAGCAAGGGCCCTGCTTCTGTACTTGGTTGTATGGAATTTGTTGCAGGAGATTTAACAGCTCGGTGATGTACATCTTTCCCTATGCTTCTGGACCTTCCTGGTCAATGATAAAATGTCTGCAGGGTTATAAATACAGATATATGGAATGACTCAGACATTCCTGGCTCATGACTGCCTTCTCATTCATGAAGGCATTCATACAGACGTGCTTAGAGACATCTGGCAGCTTGTCCACATGGTACTTTTAGAAATCGACATAAATGGAAGTTTAAAAAAAAAACCATCAAGCACAGGAACTCACATACCTAAAATGGCCAAAATAAATACTTGACAGATTGACATAAAACATCAAAATGGGCCACTTATAAGAGTACTACATGGAAATAAATTGTATAAATTGGTATTACCCAAACAGTTTCACCTGTATTGTATATCCTCACCCAAAATGCAACTTTCTACACCTACCAATTACCTTAATAACAAACAACCAAAAACCTCTAATCCTGTCCTTAGGTTATATGTATAAAAATCACAGAGGTATCACATGAAAATATTTTGTTTCAAATGTCAAATGTCCTTTCCCTAGACAACTGCATTCTAATCCTCAGACCATTATCTTAAGGAAATTTAGTTGTATCCATCCATCTGCCATTCATTCACTCATTCATTAAAAACACATTGAGAACTGGAGAGGTCCCCTGTTGGTGTACCACATCCATGACATATGCAATACCCAGGTCTTGAGCCCCAGTACCGTCTTCTTTCCCAAAGTATTTCACATTTTTATTAATAAGTTACTTTCATCTAACTGCAGTGGATTCAAGCAAGCATAATGCAAGGCCTTTGATGAATACTTCTCTGAAGTCAGTAAACCCATGAAGACTACATCAATGTCTTCAACTATGCATAAAATAGACACAGGCAGACACCGACTAGAAACAGGAATAATCGGACAGAAGATATAGTAGTAAGAAGAGTCTTGTGGAAACTTAAAATATGTACCAAAAGAAGAGACTGGAGTCCAAAGTAAAATGTAGTAAAGGAAGGCAACGAATCAATAGAAGTCAAGATGAGCAAAGAGAGAGTCCTCCCTCCAAAGCTGACTCTGGAAAGCTGAAACACAGGCTTCCACGCTGAGTGAGAACGCATTGGTTATTGGGAATTGAAGCAGAAGGGGTGTATGGAGAAACAGGGGTCTTGGAGATTCAAAGACAAAGAAAATAAGAGACATAAAATAGTATAATAATTGTCTAATGATACTTCTGTTCAGCTCTCGTACACGGTATTAGAAAGAGAACTGTAGAAGACTCTCTTGGAAAGCAGAAAGGCCCTGAAAGAGAAGATGCCTGTGCCTAGGAAAGCAAGCCAAAGTCATGTGACTTAACTTAAAAGCAGACTAGATAACTGACGTTATCTGTGTGGAGAACTGATACAGGGACATGGGAGTCCTTAGGACTTAGGGAAGTCACTCGGCCAGGCACATAATGGAAGGGAACAGCCACTAAAGTCTGTCTGGGAGTCATTTTGGATCCTGAAACTGTTGTCACTGTCACTGCTCTCCCGCTAGACTTTTGTCATTGACACACTTGCTCAGCATGCCACCTGTGTCCTCACTCAAGTCATTAATAAAAGTAATTAATAAGACTGCATCAATCCTTGTCAGCAAGAGCAATAAGATTTTGCACTGCAGATTCAGAGCGCAGCAGTTTCAGCCCTACTAACGCATTCTGGTTCTACTAAAGTATTCTGACCTTCTTCAATGCTTTCTACTATTAACACACAGAGAAGGGGATAGGGAAGCTCATACACAGACCCGTATACACATACCTCTTCGGATTTTACCAATTACCTGCTTATAAGTTGCTGAGTTCCTAGTGCAACACATAGAAGACATTGTAATTAGTGTGATTGAGGACCTTAATTGATATTCCCAAGAGTTACTGGATTATGCAGCATGGAGCAGAGTCAGGTCACCAAGGGAGAGCTAATCCAAAGATAACCTTTGCTCAAACACAAATCCAGGGTCAACCTTGCCCTGCGATGAATAAAACATCAAGCCGACAAAACCGAAATTGGATTGTGCGGCATGTTCTGACAGACTAAAGGTATCAAGGTTAGCGGGAGATGGCTGGCTCGCCTGAACCCTCTTAGAAGATCATGGTTCATTTAATACTGACTTGCATTCAGCCTTGGAATTTTTGTCACTGCAAAAGAGGAATACACTTTCAATCCTTGGTTCTTGGAGTGAGAGGATATTGAGTCAGAGACAGAAAAACTGGCTTGCAGTATCTAGCTTCACGTAACTGTGATGGCATCTAGTGGGTCCTGTTCTAGCCTGAGATTATAGAGGCCTACATATGCGCCCAGCCAGCCTTTCCTGTTACCCATTCTATTTCCTATCATATCCCCTTTTGTATCCGTACTTCTCAGATATTCAATGCCACTGTTTCTTAATAGACCTACCATCTTGGGTACATGGATCATTTAGCAAGGAGTTTCAAATGCATGCTTAATTCTTCATAGGCATACAAATGTTAGTAAGGTTAAGCTTTCTCCTCCCCACACATATACCTACCTCTATATCCATATTCTTGAGTCTTGATAAGCTTCTGGATGGCCTAGGCTCTGAGTTAGTTATTAGGAGTTCCCTCCCTGGTCCAGCATTCTAGGCTCAATGCCTCAAGGCCTCTTGCTCAGTGTTTCTTTTGCACACCAGCATATCCGTGAGCCATGGAGTAATGGTTATCTGTTTACTGACTCTGTATATTCCTCTATGCTTGAAGAACAGTCAGTCCTCTGACTCACCAGGATGGCGAGACTCACACCTTAAATCACTGTCAGTTTTTCTTCCCAGGAATTGTACTATGGTTCCTATAAGGTCATCCTACAAGTTGGATAAGTTTCCATGGCCAAGAGTCTGTACTTGCTTTGTTTCTGTTCTTTGGGATGATCTAACCATAGAAAACTTGGCCTCTAGCAGAGCACAAGCCTTAAATGACCAAACCTGTGTCAGGTCAATAATGCTACCAAATGGCTTCCCTGAGTCCTCAGCTACTGTAAGTCCACATTGGGTTTTTCCTTCATATTCTCTAGATTACAGATGAACTGGAATATGTTTTCCATTAACACACACCTAAGAGATGATAAACAAACTTTTACCTCATTTTAGAAAAAGGAAAATGACGGGTTTTTTTTTTCATTAACTAATTTATGTATTCACTTTCCATCCCTATATACATCTCCCCTCTCCTCCCAGTGGCCCCTCACGCAGCTTCTCCCCCACTCACCTCTGAGAAGGGGAACCCCCCCTTATATTTATCAAGAAGTGGGGATTCTTTTCATCCACCTGGTACTGCCTCACAATCCTCCCATAAGAGGATCTCTGTGAGAAAATTTCATGAGCCAATATTTAGCAATAAGTGAACTTTTAAGCAAGCCGACATAAAAGGCACTAATTACAGGCAATAAGAAAGAAGTGTGCTCTGGCCTGTCCTTCCTAGCAATGAAGCTAAGAACAGGTGCATAGCAGACAGCGCCTTCTGAGGACTCTAAATGCAAACAACTGAGTAACCTACTTAAGCACTCAGGTCATATCAGTTGACAGGAATCAAACCATAGCCTCTTTAAAGGAAATGAGAGGACAATCTGTAAACATAAGGTTCAACCAGACATAAAATCAGGGAAGTAAAGGGAGGGATATAGTTTTCAATAACCAATGGATCAAGAGAAATATCTTCTTTCTGAGAGAGAAGAAATTAGAGTAAAATATCACACTAATGATGTGCTCCTTGGAAAACAGTTTGTTGTATTAAAGACATTATGCTCAAAAAAAAGTTATAATGTGAGTAGTTTAATATTTCACTTTAGATCCTAGGAATGACAAGACGAATAAACCAAGTAAGCAAAATAAAAATCAAAAGAACAAGTAGAGGTCAAAGAATTTTAAAATGGATAAAATTGGGGGAGGGGGGCACATCAAATGGGTTCTCTGAAAAGCCTGGTGATTCTGACAGATCTCGAGCCAGGTGAAACAAGCAGAGGAAGCTAATATAAAATGTAGGAATAAGCAAAAAAAATACAGCTACTGACCACAGAGACATTGAATGTATATGCCGATGCTATACATACCAGGCATGTAAGTTCTGTGACATAGATGGAACAGGCCAATAATCAAAAGGTACAAACTTAGAGTATTAGGCTAAAATGAAAGACAGTCTTATTCATCCTTCAAATACTGAGGATGGGGGAAAGGCTTTCATTTCTAGAGCAGTGAGGAGAGAGCACAGCCTGGACAGTACTGAGATGTCAATCTTCCAAGAACACAGAGAAGCAAGTCCAGTGCTCTGTCCCTGTCCTTCTGGCTCACAGAAAACCATGCAATGACACACTGGTGTCAGTAGTTACTGCTTTGTTTATCTGTTCGAGTCCACGGCCTGTTCTTCCATTTCAATAATTATTGAAGACCCTATTTTGATCATATTCAATCCCAAGTCTCCCCCAAACTCTTCCCCAGTGATTTACACTACAATTTTATGTCCTTTTCTGTTCTGTTCTGTTTTTAAAGTAAAGAATCTAGTCTATGTTCCCCATATGCTCCTGGGTGCGGGACCATCCACTGCGCCTGAATCATGGTCAATCTACCATGATCCAGGATTAAGGAAAAATGACAGAGCTCATCAATTCCTCCCCTCGCCATGCTGGAATGTTAGCTGGTTTGGTCCTACGTAGACATCCACAGCTCCCATGTGTGAGTTCATGAATATAGCAGCCCTGTCCCATTCATAAGATACTACTTCAGTCTGTCCTCCTCTACCTGTTTATAATATTTCTGATCCTCTTCCATGGCAGTTCCTGAGACCTGTGGATGAGGATGTTGCATTTGTGCCTGAATACTCCACTATCATTCTCTTCGCTCACACTAGATGTGAGATTTTGTGTTAACCACTTTGCACTGCACAAATAAACCCCTTAAATGAGAGGCGAGAGTCTTCTTATGTACCCCAACCTTGTTTTAAATTCTTGGTCCTCCTGGGTCTGCTTTCAGAATGCTGGAATTGTGGTTGTGTACCAGGCCTTGTGGGTGTCTTGTGAATGGATATTTTAGTTATTTGTCCCATTAGTGAAAATGGGACAGATATAATTGGCATACATTATAAAGACTCAGCACTGGGAAGACATTGGTTTTCCCCAAGTTACCTGATAGGTTTAGTTGCTTTCAACCAAAATGTCACAGGGATAGCTTTAGATATAGATAAATAAGGTAAGATTTATGTGAAAGAAAGGAGGAGGACTCCACTATTCGAAGCAATTTAAAAAATACTAATAAATGTGAAGGCACCACACAGTAAGCAAAATACTCTTGAAATATTAAGTCTGTGAATAAAAAAAGATAACTTTACCAAAACGAAAATGCAGAAGGCAAGCTAACATATTGAAGGGTGTTCAAGACCATGGCTCATTTGGGGAATATAAACTAAGATTGCAACTACACCTTATCAAAATAGCTAATATAATAAAAAAAATTGAAAATATCTATAGCTTAAAAAGATAGAAAGTAGCTGGAAGTGCCGTGTGCAATAATGTGTGGAATCCAGACTGCAGCACACGGTGGAAGATCCTTGTAAAGGTAAATAATAGTCCTGCTATGTGACTACACACAGTCTGGCACTCAGGACTTTCCCCATAAGAAATAAAAACCACACACACAAGCACGCGTGCACACACACACACACATGCATGCACACACATATGTGAAATGTATGTTTCACTATCATCAATAAGCTTTGGAGCACACAAAAAGAAAAAGAAAGAAAGGAAGGGAGGAAGGAAGGAAGGAAGAAAGAAAGAAAGAAAGAAAGAAAGAAAGGAAGAAAGGAAGGAAGAAAGAAAGAAAGAAAGGAAGGATTTAGCAAGCTTAAACAATGAGCATTATCCAGTGAATCCAGTGTATGTTTATAAGTTACTTGGGTGAACTTCAAAGGAATTCTATTAGATGAAAGAAGCCATTCTGAATGGGCTACACACTGAATGATTCCATTTATCTAAGATTCTCAGAAAGACGGAAATGGTGTGACAAGCAACAGACCTTGAGGGTTGCCTGGTAGAACAGTAAGGAGCTGTATAGTGGTGGTATGAACCACTTGAATAACCTGATTGGGCCGATAGCTCTAGAATCCAGGATACAACCCAAAATTCATTGTCTTTGTTTTGGTCTTGTCACCATGATAAAATAACCCGAGATACAGAAACTAAGGGGGAATGGGTCTATTGGGGCTCTCAGTTCCAGCTTAGCATCCATCACTGAAGAGAAGTCAAGGCATTAGAAACTTCAAGCTGCTGCCACATTCCATCTGCAGTCACAACCAGATAATGTTGGATTCATGCTTAACTTCCCTTCTCTACTCTATACAGTCCAGAATTCTCTGCCCAGAACATAGTTGCATCTACATTTAAAGATGAGTCTCCATAGATTGGTTAACTTAATAAATATGATGTCCTGGGCCACAATGACAGCTCAAAGGTTAAAGGCACTTAACACTTGATGACAGGAACCTGACCACCCGGTTAATCTACACACAGGTGTAGAAGGGGAGGGCTGACTCCTCAAGTTGCCTTCTGACAACCAGACACACACATAAGCCCACACATTCATCATTCATACACAAAATAATTTTTAAAAATACAACCTCTTACAGACATTCTCAGAGGTTATCCATGATCATGGCACTTCTTCACAGGCATGGCCAGAGGCCTACCCCCAAGTTTGAAGTTGGCGATGAATGTGATGTGATAACCATCACATCTATAGAACTGTACTTCAAAGAAGGTCAATTATATATATATATATATATATATATATATATATATATATAGTGTATATATTATAAATAAAATATAATATATATATTTTAAGTAACATGATTCTTCTTTAAAAAAAAAACCTGATGATTCATTATGTCTTCTAGACAGTCTTAATAAAGACTTTTTTAAACCTAAATATATTGAATTCTATTTTCAACATTCACTTTCAAAATAACACTCTTGTCATTAAGTACTGAATGTTCCAGAAAAGTCCAGGAGTAGATGTAAAGAGAGAGAGAGATCAAAGAACTGTCCTCAACCTCAAGCTCACCAAGTCAGTGCTGCTCACTGTTACTGATGAAACACCAGAGTCAAGGTGCACACCAGAAAACATTAGCACACTCTTGGACACCGGTGTCCCCGCAGCTTCAAAATGCCGGGAACTTAGAGGATGGATATAATTCACCACCTGCCACCTTCTGAAGCTTGGAATAGAATGTGGACAGGAGGCCTTCACCTTGGGCTTGAACGCTTTGAATAACATGTTTGTTCTGAGAGGTGAGGGAGGACACATCACCCTGAAGGCTCATCTCTGTCATGCAGAGAGTAGAAGTAGGTTTGCATTGAGAGGCAATCTAAGAGGAGTTTAACAAAATGCCAGACCTGAGCTCGTACGTTTGACTGTGTGACCCTGGGCACTCTGAGAAAAGCAGCGAGGCAAACATGGGATAAAAGGTATCCACTTTAGAAGAATGGGGACTTGCTTATTCTCCGGAACTGATTTAAGACTGATATGCTAGAAGTTCCTGGACACTTTCAAAGCAAAGCTGGGAGTGTCTTACACGCCCTCACTCCAGTGTGCAGACTCTCCAATAACTTAAAACTCATTTTAGGGAACTGAGGTTGGCAGATGATAAATACTGCTATTTTACCTCATTTGTTGAGAGATATCCTTGAATAGCAAACTTAGCAATGTCCAAGAAGATAAATAGTTGTCCATATTTACTGGCTAACATTCACCTTGTTCAGTGAGATAACAGAGGCTTCACACTTGGAATTGTGGAGTCATCTAACATGGGCTTATAACTCAAGCTACGTTGAATAGGGTTTGTAAAAAACAAAAATGAACCTCAAGTAACTAGAGCCTTCCCTACAATAACAGCTGGGGACAATGCTCCATGTCTTATTCTTGAGTAAACCAGGCCCAAATTTGGTGTAGTTTTTCTAAAATATTTCAAAGGAGATGGCTATGGGTCAGACTGAACACAGTGCACATAGAAAAGCCAAGGCCATTACAGTATCCTCTAAAATAGTATTTGAACTTTGAGAAAAATGATGCTACTAAAAAGCAGGGGAAAAACCCTTTCTAATTACAAATATTATGTAAACTCTAAGCACTAGAAATATCTTTTTATCATGAAATAAGCTTGTTTTACTTATGTTTGAAAGGAGGCTATGGTTTGGCAATCATTTCGATGCACTCAGTATATGTTCTTGAAGAACTAGGCAGAACGGATATGGCCCTATCCTCATGAAAGACGAAGTTGTCTGGAAACTTCCTACACTAGCATATCTACCCATGTATGCTGAAAGGGAGAAAAATCAACCCATTTGGGTAATATGATGCCACCTGAAGTTCAAGAAGGGAATTAGGTGGAATTATTCCCATCACAGGCACAGAACAGCCATGTCACCTCAGGACTAACATCCAATCACTTCCTGGTTAGGAAATTAATGACTTTTTCCAACATAGAAAGCTTCTCTGCCATCTGAGGGTTTTCTGCTACTTAAATTTCATGTCAAGACATAACCACCAATAACCCCTCTAATTCAAGGGAATGGCATACGGAACACGATCTTGCCTGTGGAACGCTCCAAAGAGAGGCACTTCTTGACAAACCATTGTAAAAGGCCAAAGCAGCAAAGCTTTGCCACATTTTCATTTATTTGTGCTTAAAACACTGCACATTCTTCCTTCTCAGTCCCCAGCATCATATTCTTCTAAAATCATGGAGTTATTTATTGAGCCCAATTCCATAAACTTTACTGAGATGAGAACAGAGATGTATAATGTTGCTTATTAACATGACAAGGCCTAGTTTCACCCAGGAGATAAGCCTCTTGGCATGTTTGTACCAGGGTTTTGAGACTGGATTTTTGTGGGAAGAACTAACCTAAATGTGATTAGTACTATTCTCTTAGCCCAGAGGCCTGGACCCTGAATAGAATAAAAAGGAGAAGCAAGCAGAGTATCTACACTTATATACCTCTGTTTTCCTGATTAGAGATTCAATGTTGCCAACCACCTCAGGCTTCCCCCATGAAGACAGACAATGTCCCGAATCTGTGAGGCAAATTAATCCTTCCCTTCCTTAGATTGTGTTTGTCCATATTCTGTCGCAGCAGTGAGAAATAAGAATTATACTCTTGCTATAATCAGGAACCTCACAGTTTGCCAACCAAGAGACATATACGAAATGGAAACAAAAGAAAACAGAAACAAAAATAACAAGAAAGCCAATGTTCAAGGTCATTACAAATGCCACCAAAGTCATACTAGAATCTAGCAGACATTCTTTAGTAAATGCCCTGACTGTCAAGCAGAACTTTTAAAAAATGTGTTTCAAGAGTAATGTACCACAGCTCTCATGAAGATTCACCATTTCTAATGGCATTTTAATGTCTTGAGACAATCTGTTAAGTAAATATCATTGTTAGCTTTGTTTAACAAAATATTAACTGAACTTATTTGCCCATGAACTTCTTCTTATTCAAAATGGCTTTCTGGGTCTCAGTAAAAATACAGACACAGCCGATAAAAGTTCTAACTAGGGAGGGAAGAGAGACAGCCATACTTCACAGATCAATGCTAGGTTCCTAAGACACAGCTGTCTTCCCCACTTGAGACTGAAATGAAATAAATCTATCCCCAGACATGTTCGTGCCTCGCCAGTCCTTTCGAGCCTTTCTCCCTTCATTTTACAGAAGTAAACTGGCCTCTTTCTAAAATCTCAGCGTATGTGTTCGCACTTCCCGAAGCACTTTAAGGTAGCTCTGCTCTGGTTCAATTTGCTCAGGTTTTTGTCTTTCAACGTGGGAATTCGAGTTTGCATTCATAACATGCAATCCAATGCTGTTACACAATGAAAATACATATACTGTGTGTGTGTGTGTGTGTGTGTGTGTGTCTAAGAGAGTGTCCGTGTGTTTGTGTGAGAGTGTGTGTATCTCTGTGTATAAGAGTGTGTCTATGTGTGGTTTTGTGAGTGTGTGTGTGTGTGTGTGTGTGTGTGTGTGTGTGTGTAAAGAGAGAGAGAGAGAGAATGAGTAGAGAGAGAAAATGAAGAGAGAGAATGAGGGGAGAGAGAGAGAGAGAGTCTAAATAATAGAGAGACATTTTCCAGGACGATCAACTTCTGCTTTAATTTGTCATTGATCACTTTTACCTGTGTGGCCTTGGCTGTGTATGGAAGAACTACAGACCCTGGCATCCTTATCAGTAACAGAACAGCAGGCTTTATTTTGAAGGCTACTATAGGATTATGTTAGAGAATCTTCATGAAATGGTCTCATAAATGGTGAGAGGTAATAAAAATGTAAGGTGTCAGTACTCTATTTTGTACACTTTTCCACAGGTTCCACCTGAGGTGTGAACCTCCTGGAGAATTCTAAGGCTTGTCACAGCCTCCTTGGGAATGAACGTGCCCATAGCAAAGGGACTTGAATGGGTCTCCGAAGTCCTCCTTTCACATAGTACTCCCCTACAGTGTCCCCCAAATTCTATCCAAACAATGACTAGTCCACTAGAGACAATTCATCAGACTACAGTCTCACCTGCCCTCTTGTCCATTCCCCAGGGCCCTAGACAAGCCTCCTTTATTCTGTGAAACCTTGAAACACCAACGGCTCCCCCATTCTCAATTACAAGAGAAAAAAATGGAGACTCCTGAGTCCCCAGTACAGACTGCCGTTACTCACTCCGCGACGTTGGCCAGGAATTTTATTGTTTAAGTGTCTCGGCTTTCGCAAATAGCTTTATTAGAAAGAGTTAGAGTCAAGAGTTAAGACAGAACCTTCGGGGAGGACTTAGCATATTCTAGGTTGAGGTGGTGCCAACTAGGGAGGCACAGAGCCATCTATGCTCACATCGTCAGATGATTGGAAAAAACGGTCTCCTCAGCATCCTCCCCATCCCTATCCCCAATCTCGTCTCTGAAATGCAAAAGTAATATTCCTTGTCTTGATGGAAACTTCTATCAGGCAATTTTAAAGGGGGTGGCAATAGCAAGACTTAAAGAAGATACCCTCTCTGCGTGTCTAAAGTGTTAAAGAAAACTGCCTAGGCACTAACACTGAGGAAGTCTGTGTCTCCGTTGAAAAAATTCTATGGCTCCTTTCACGAGGTTTTGGACACCAGGACCATCCTGACAGATGGCAATGTACACCCACCAGTCCCAGAGTCTGGGCTGTGACCTCAGTCCACCAGATCACACTGAAAGGAAGGGGAGGGGCTTCTCAGCCACATTTCACTCCTTAAGCATTGGATATCTGGTGAGCTTATTGCAAATAAAGCTCTGCCGTGCGATCTACCTTATACACTCATGAAAATAAGCTGGCATGGTACAGGGTTCTCACCTAACTGCCTAGAAACCGCTAAACTTTAAGTGACTCTAATTTCTGAAGAAATACCATAACTTCACCATACAGCTACTTGCACAAACTTCCCTGGCCTCCCTCACAGAATGGTATCCAACTAGTGTTTAACGTGGGGTTTTAAATAACTTTGACAAGCAAATTGAGCAGAAGGAGAGAACATGAACAAGATCGTCATTTTGTGGCTATACCATAATATTGCCGGGGCCTTTTTCCCAGTGCAAAGCTAATTACTGATGTGAGAGAGCAGGGTGGAGCTCCTGGGTCAGGTGCTATGGGTGGCAGTGATTTTATTACCTCTCAGGCACCCAGGAGCTAACAGCCTAGCAGAGAATCTCTACCTGAAATATGACTGATTGTAATTGATTAAAATTGACTGTAATTAGTTATAATCAACTGCAAAATTGGGAGATGAAAGTCCATACTTTATGTGTTTATTAATGAGATGATAGCAGTCAACATCTATATTATACATAAATATATACCGTCCCTAAAAAGACTATTTGCTATCAGTGCTTAAGTGCCATTTAACCATGTTTTCTTATGCTATTAGTAAGCGTGCATTCAGGGCAGGAAACACACTGGCGGGCTGTGAGGGAATCATTACCTGCATTTTAATAGGCTAGGGAGACTGGGGCTTGTTTGTGTGATGATGGAAAGGTGTTTCAACCAGAGGTGAAATAGTTGAGGCTCTACTGGAGATGCAACCTGAAAGCAGGTATCACTCTGAGAGTACAACCTTGCATGAGGAGTAAAGGCACTCCTGACAGTAAGGCAACACAAATCGGGCCACACATTTTTTATCAAGGATCCTGGAAGGCACAGGAAACGTATTGACATGCTAATTCAATGGTACACGTACTCTTTTCAGGTATGCAGGTGGGCAGTAGGAATTTTGTTCTGTGTACTCCAAGGATGAGCATCCCTAGGAGCTGCTTGGTTACTGCCTTCTGCTCTAGTCAGTGCTGTCAGTGTATATAGGAGCTGACGGGACATTTCTTAAGCCATGGGGCCATAAAAGTAGGTTTGATCGTTTATGATAGGAGTCCACTTCCATGGAAGAAAGAAGTAGTTTTAGAACACTTTGTCTCACACACTTTTCTTCATACAGAAGCACATTTAAATCCCCTCAGGCTTTCCAGAGACTGTCATTTAATATTGAGACTCTTTTATGGAACCAGTGATTTCCCCAAAGTTCCAGTGATGATAAACGAGGAGGCCTGTGCTCACGCCCAAACACCTACATGCCAAAGCTTGCGATCCTTCATTCCAAGGAGACGTTCCCTATTTGCTCCTGTAATTACTTTAAAAGTTGGTGTTAAAGACAGGATGTCACAAAAACCACCATTTTCAACTGGAATTTGAATGTCTACCTTTGGCTTAACAAACTATCTTAGCTTCATCATGTCCCAAGGAAAGTCCCACGTTGCCTCTTGCCATCGATTTGCCACTGTCTCCAACAAAAGGACCTGCCTGCCTGCAGAGGCCCTGGGAATTTTAAATAAGAAGTCAATGAGAGATGCTGGTAAGTGGTCTGTAATTGTCTAGGGGCAGAGGAAACCTTGCTGGAATAACAATCATATCGATATGCTGGCTACACGAATGATCCTGCAGTGAATTACAACACAGTACTTACATCCCAAAGCCTAGGGTGGCAGATCTGCATAATTAATCTCACTCTGCAGTAACTCCACAGGGTCATCAGCCCTGGCATTCCACAGTCAAAATTAATGTCTTATTATTTCTCTCCTCTTTGGTGTTTCTTGAGATACATGAAAATAATACCACATGTAGGAAAACAGTATCAGCTGTAGCAGCTCCGTTAACACAGATGGAGCATTAAAGGTTCACTGAACTACATAGGTTAGAAATACTCAATCCAAGCAGAAAGACACAAAACCATAGATAGATAGATAGATAGATAGATAGATAGATAGATGATAGATAGATAATAGATAGATGATAGATAGATAGGTAGATAATAGATAGATGATAGATGATTGATAGATAGATAGATAGATAATAGATAGATGATAGATGATAGATAGATAGATAGATAGATAGATGATAGATAGATAATAGATAGATGATAGATAGATAGGTAGATAATAGATAGATGATAGATGATTGATAGATAGATAGATAGATAGATAATAGATAGATGATAGATGATAGATAGATAGATAGATAGATAGATAGATAGATAGATAGATATATTCCTAATGAGTACAGCTACTAAGCTCTGGAAACTTCAATTTATTACTCTTAAATTGCTATACGGCCTCTACAGAATGGCTCTTTGGTAAGTCATGTATCGGTGTTTGGCCAACATTTGATGTATGCACTACTAGGCTATAAATAATAGGTGAAGGATTAAGTTAAGAAGAGATCTTTTCTGTAGGACTTCTGGGGGCCTTTTACAATGATAATGCATATTATAAAACCAAATTCCCCAGGGATAAATCACAGTATTCTCCCATCTGACCCAACTGTAAGGATTGCCCTTATAATATCTCTAAGCATAAGAATTCTTGGCAGAGTTTAGAAATGCTAACTGAACATTCTTTAGACAAACTGAGGTTTTGACTGTTGAAAACAACCCCAAAATAGACCAAGTTTAGAAGGCGCCTATAAATTCTCCTATGAGAAGCAATGCCAGTTGGGTAGGGAGGAGTAACGGAAGGATTATGAATTCTTAATTGGTGAAAAGAAAAATGGACAACTTCAAGTCAATTTTGTCATTCGCTGAACCATGTCTAGTACAAGCTCAGGGAGGATGAAGGGCATAATTACCATAAAACATATGACATAAACCAAGCTACCCGGAGGTAAGCACCGTGGCACTGTGCTGTTAGTATAACTGGGTGGTAGAGACTAGAGTCCACTTCTAGCATATGGATACCAAAAACCACTCCCAAATCCAAACACAAGACAATAGATTCAGAAAAAAAAAAGGGGGGAGGACCACCATTCTCGAAATTCTCTTAGTGCATGATGGGATACAAAGGCAGCCCTAATATGTCCTAGAGAACTAAAGATACTACTAATCTTTGAAATTGCTGGGCAATTATGAAAAAAAGGAGGAAGAAAACATGCTTAGTAATTAGGCTGGCCTAAAATCTAATATTTTCTACAACAGATATTCTCTCCACCCAGGAATGCATGAAAAACAGAATGAAACCCCGCTCTCTAAATCCAGAGGAAGAGATATTAATAAGTCCACAAGAGGAACTTTTGCGAAAGTCTTCAGGAAGGCATCAGGTGTACTGGAGACACCTGTAAAAGCTGACTGATGACGATGCCCAAACCAATTTTTCCCACACAGCAAAACCTAATGCTATTTCCAGATGCCCTTCATATGACATTCCTGATCCTTCAAGTTCTCTTCAGCCTCAATTTCCACCATAGGGACACATACAGACAGCTCCATATGTCCTTTGTATGCCTCCGTTCCTCTTTAATGAGCTCTTCTGTCAAGGATTCTCTTCACTTCCTCTTTATAGGAACAAATGCTATCAGTCCTTCAAGAACTAGTATCAAAACCAGATCGTTCATGAGGTGTCCTGTTTCTATCCATGGAAGGAACCTTCTTTCTTATTCTTATACTTTATATTGTACTTCCCCTATAGTCCCAGAAATGTAACATTTTTGTCCCATAACTTCCTGTGTAGGCTTTCTCTCTTCAGACTCCTGGAGACAGGTCTACCTACCTCTCCGTGTCATGGTTGTCTCTTAAGGTCTAGCATGAAGTCTGCTACATGCAGAGCACGTAGGATGTGAATTAAATGGCCAGTCATCTGAACTCAGTGGTTCTATGGGTTGCTCCTCAGTATGGGAAAATGCTCTAATCCTTTCATTTGTTTTCTACACCTTTAACCTCTACACACTCAGTTATTGCCCTCGGTCCTCTGCAGGAAGTTCCTCACTAAAACTGCTCCAAGGACATGCAGCAAAATACTCTTGGGTTGGCAGATGTTTTCATCAGAATGGTCTTGATTATACTTCAAATTTCCCACCACAGCATTTATCATGTGCACAGCGACACCATGCAAGGGTCATTCAAGGAGCTCCTGCCTGAGTTCACACACAGGGAACTCCTGGGATTGGGCCCTCAATATTGCGTAATTTGGTCTCATGATGTCTGATTCAACATTATTGCAGTTCATTACTTCAGGCCAGGGTGAAATCTCTGGAGCATGCAGACACAGGACGAGAGGCGACAATCCGTCCACCGTCTGTGTTTCAGTGCATGACAGCTTCTAACCACAGTTCAACATGCCAAAGAGTTTACAAAAGAAGCTAGATTTTTACAAAGGAGGATCCTATTATCAGAAGCTCCTTGAATTCCTTCACACTGGCCCCATCCAATTCGAGGAGGTCAGGAACAGTTGGAAAGCAAATGGTGGTGAAACTGTGGATCCACTCAGGGCAGCACTTGGAGAAGACAGAACCCCAGGTTACAGAACTTTGGGAATAAATACTTTGCCATTGTGACTGTATGTCTCCCTGTCTCACTGAGTAGAAATAACTCCTGGTATGACAGAGTACAGTGCTTCTTTTCATGTCTCATGCTACTTGATATTCATATAGCTCATTCAGAAGAGGATATTTTAATTTTCCTCTCTTACAGATCATGAAATTAGGTGCAGAAAGGTGAAGTGTCTAATTCAGGATATCGCAGCCATCAAACAGCAGCACCTGGCTTTGAGTGAGGTTCCATGAGGCCAACAGAGAGGCCAGTAGGTTGTCTGCCCTGGTTCGTCACCTTGTTCTCCTCGATGCCAACCGCAAGCTACACATGCAGTACCTGACATTAGTTTCCCATATTTCACAAAATAATCCCAAAGATCAATGAAAGAAGGTAAAGATTCACTGAGGCAAAAGTCATTGAAACTGCCAAGTCTTCGTTATTAAAATGACTGAATTATAAGAAAAAATAAATTTCAGAAGGAAAGCTTTTCAGTTCCTTTAAAGTAATGGAAGAGCAGAAATGCGATGCCTCTGAGTGGGCGCACAGGCTTAGACTACTGGTAATTAACGTGGGGTCACCTGTGTAACTGAGGGCAAGACCTGCAAGGGCTTCAGAGTCCTCAGAGTCACCACCACCACCCCCATGCTTTCCAAGAAAACACCTTTGCCTTCCCAATCCAAAGAAACAGAGCTCTCTATTTGCTGCCCACTGACAGGATATGCAAATGAGGAGGGTAGTTTTTAACATAAAATTTGAAATGTTAATAACAGCAGTTGCTAGGGTCTGGGCAGGCTGGAGAATAGGAAATCAGGGTTAATGGGGTACAGTTTTACTTGCAAGGATGACACACATCGGAAGATGGACTGAGTTAGACGAGCAGCACCAATGTCCCTATTTCTCCAGCACACTTGTAAAAGTTATCATTAAAACGGTAATGAGCAAATTGTTATCATTTATCCAAAATGGTAGTAATTTTAAAAGGCTTGTGATTTTAAAAAGTCAGATGCCATCATGGAGGCATCATGCATCATGAGGGCCAGAGAGATAAATGGTAACCAGGGAAGTGCTTGACACTTGTCCTAGTGAGGCTTTGATTACTGTGATAGAACACCAGGATCAAAGCCACCTGGAGAAGAAAAGGTTTATTTCCGGTTACAGAACATAGGCCATCAGGAAAGGAAGTCACGGCAAGAACCTGGAGGCAAGAACTGAAGCAGAAGCCACAGAGAAACATTGCTTACTGCCTTGCTCTCCATTGCTTACACAACCTGGATTCTTATATACCCAAGGCCCACCTGCCCAGGGCTAGCACAATCATTTCCCACGAAACTTCCATGTGGCTAACAGAGAAGATTATTGTGGCTGCCATGTGACTCCTGATATTGATATAACATCTGACTTCAAGACTACTGTTTATCTTTAAAAGATGCACATGATAGAGCACTTGACCATCTAAAGGAGTGTGTGCGTGTGTGTGTGTGTGTGTGTGTGTGTGTGTGTGTGTGTGTAAGAAAGAGGGGGGATGTATAAGAGGAGAGGAAGGAGGGGGATAGCAATTACCTTTAAGGGTCAATGACACAGAATGTAGAGATCACTTGGGAAATGAGTCTCAATGAGGAAATGTCTATATGAGGTAACGCTGTGGGCATGTCTATGCAAAATAATCTTGATTAGTGGGAAGCCCTGCCCACTGTGGGTGGCACCATCCCCTAACTAGGATGGCTTGTATGATACAGGATGAAGAAAGCAATAACGACTGTCTGCCCTTGAGTGTGGATGCAATGTGACTCTATGCTTCAGTTTCTGCTTCCCGGGACGATGGACTAAAACCTGGAAGAGTGATCCAAATAAAGCCTTTCTACCCTAGGTTGCTTCTGTCAGGGTATTTTATCACAGCATGGGGAACCAAAACTAAAACAAGAGGGGGAGGGGTAACAAGAGAAGGTGATGAAATATCTGTGGCATGATTGCAGATGAGGGGACAGAGGTGTCGAGACAAATAAGAACACACACTATAGTGACATACACACACACACACACACACACACACACACACACACACACGCCATAAAGAAGCCTGTTATTTAGAATAATGGCTATCACAATTAATTTTAAGACTGTGGTTTGTTTTTAAATGGTAAGGTTTTACTCTGGCCTTGCAATCGCTTAGTGAACTATTCACAACTTCTTTCACATTCTACAGAAATGCTTATTTAATAGGAAATGTGTTTCTTTCTCACTGACTTTTGTGAAGACAATTCACTGAATAGGAATGATTTTTGTGTCAAATTTTATTTTCTAAATACCTTCTGAATCTACAATCTTTATTTTTATTTACATTAAAGCAAAGTTTATGGGAGCAAAAGACCTTCAACTGTTGATAAACATGAGAAAGGTTGTTTACTGCTAGTGCAGCCAGCCGGGGAACTCAGAAAACCAAAATAGACTTTTGGGGGAAGAAAAGAAACACACACACACACACACACACACACACACACACACACACCACACACACACACACACACACACACACACACACACACACACACACACACACACACACACACACACACACACACACATACACACACACACACACATTTTAAAATATGAGTGTTGGCATAGAGGAAAACAAATCATGGTTAACTATGCACCCAGGATGGGGAAAAAATACCGGCCCATACACACTCATGACTTCCCGAAAGCAAATTCTGTGCCTTCAAACTTTCAGATTCAAGATTGCATTGTGCAAACATTTACCCAGTGAAGACACAAACAGAAAACAGAAGGCTACATAAATAATTGAAGGAAGAGACAGAGGGAATGAAACTATGAAATAATCTCTCTCTCTCTCTCTCTCTCTCTCTCTCTCTCTCTCTCTCTCTCTCTCTCTCTCTCTACCTCTCTCTCCCCTAACAGGCTCCTTGGGCTGCCTCTCATCCTCTTTGCATGGACAGCAGGTTGGGGGAAAAAATCTATCCATTCTTTTACTCATTTGTTGGTATTTATGTGCTCCTCCCTTCTTATTTTTGATTATATGTTTAGATTTTTGAGTGACCATGCTAAGCTCACCTAGAATGTCAACATATGATCCATTGCCCATGTGAATGGCAATCATCTGCAAGGGCCACAGCTGAGCTAAGATCTTTCATACTGGTTGACTGATTAAAGTTCTGTGATTGCAAGATGCAGTGCTGTTGAGCCAGAGGCAGAATTACCCTGGGCTATTTTGGTTCCTTAACATTCATTTCCGACCAGCCTCCTAAGTGACCTAATGTCTTTGTGACTACTACTTAAAATATTTAGAATGCCCGACTTCTTAACCCACATGGTTCCACCAACCCTAAAGCTGAGATTATTACTCTCGGATAATGTCTGCAAACCACAGAACTGATTTACCCTACTCAGTCCTAACCCATCTCCCTAACTTTCCGAACAGAAGTATTTGATGAGTGTATTAATCAATGACTTCATTTTTATCTCTTGAAAATTAAAGTGTATGTAGCCCCTTCCATGGTGAAAATCGTTATTCAGGATAACCTAAATCGGTACCTCCAAGCCATGGACATTTATATTTAGCTCAGAATAAACTATCTTTGTTTGCCCTTAAAAAAATATCTAGCCAGCTTATTAGTACATATCTCAGCGCTTTCATTTCATTTAAACTTTAAATGTTTGAAGACAAAAAATAGTTATGTGGGTTCTTAATAACTTATTTTTATCCATTGCAATACCACATGCAGGGTGCAACTCAAAAAAAAATACTGAATACTTCTGGAATAAACCTCTGAATTGTATCACTCTGTGTGAGATAGTGAGGGCAAATCAGGAGAACAAACGGGCCTTAAAGAGAGGAAGATTGAGCACAGATCACAAATCAGAAAGGAAGTAACAGTAAGGGCAAAAAGTGTGGAGAAATAGACAGGCTATCATGGAAAAGGAAGCAACACACAGCTCCAGCCACCCCCAGAAGGGGAGTGGAGACTTGCACAGAGTGTGACCACAGCTCTCACAAACCTGCAACCCAGCTGGGGTTTGGGTGAGGTCGTGATGTCTCGAGAAAGATAGGCCAGCAGTGGGGAGGCCGTCATCACTTTACGTGTCTCAGAGGGCTGCATCCAGTGTCATCTTAAAAGACCTCGTACTTAAGACTGGAATTCTCTAAGGGCCTGATAACAAGAACAGCCACGAGTCAGGATCCCTGGGGACAACTTGTCACAACAGTAAAGTGGGAGATTTCCACATGTGACAGCTATGAAGAGAAGAAGTAGCAGATATCAATAAAATGAGAAGTCCAGACAGTGGGACCTAGGCTAAGGCAGCAAAGGGATAATGGGTACCAGTCTTGCCCTGTGTGGCTAAGAGCCAAGCCTACCCCCTAAGCGCAAGTGTGGAACCTGATAGCTTCTATCCTGAAGTCAGACATTGGCCCAGCCTGTAGAAAAACCTAGGGGGTTTACTGCTCTAAGGGTTGGAGATCTCTCATGCCCCAATACCATTTTTGAATTCTTGATCCTCATTCCTCTACCACCAAGCAGTTCATTCAGTCTGTTTGAGTACAAGGAGATTTGTCCATCTGTAGAGATCTGTGATATATTTGCTTTCCCCACAACCAATGCACCTGTGAAATAGTCCTGGTTGGGACATTAGCAACTATGGGTGTGCTGACTGGGGGACCCTGACAATGATAGTGTGAAAGACTAGGCTGATCTCCAGCCTGCAATGTTAAGTGTGGCCATCAGGATGCCCTGCTATGTGGAGGAAGACAGTATCTGAAAGGGAAGGTGCAGATGGATATCTGGTCGTTCAGTGGTCCACATTCAGCGCGACAGAACTGGTACACTTTTAATAGTATGTTGGTTTATTTGTAATTGATGTTTCTATTTTTCTTCTTTTTCTGTTTAATCTTTTGCACCATTTTTACACTATAAATATAGGGCCTCTGAACTGGAGTGTAATAATTATAAAGAATTTCAAAACACATAGAAAGTTTAAAACAAGATGCCAGTGACCAGATACTAGATCCAGGAAGAAAGAAGCAGTGCCAAGAGACATGAGAAGAGAGAGGGACACGAGAAGGCAGAACATCTGATGATGATCCAGGGCCGGAAATAAAGGAGATCCTACTGAGATTACCAAAGATCCCTTTTCCATTTTATTTTATTTTGCATTTTAGTTTTGGTAAATGTAGCCCATGAGGAAAAATTCTTTCTCTGAAGTCAGACAGAATCCACTCCTATTCTTGTGATATTTGTGTCCAGGTGCCTGATTGTTAGAGCAGCACACAAACAGCTCTCCTGACAGAAACCTCGACGTTGTTTATTCCTCTGGGTGATAGTCACCTAATTGTAGCTCTTCTCAAATAACAGAGGGAGAAACACACTTGATAGTGGGGTGAATCCTTTGTACCCTCTCACTGAAAGCATAGGCTCTCTCACAAGCATACACTTACAGCCCCCTCTGAACATGTGGCACAACGCCTTGCCTTACAGAGGAGAGCTGTGGAGATTGGTTCTGATCACATATGACAGCTTCAGACTCCACTAACCCAAAAGCAACCAAAGGGAAGGGAACTGGTAGACATGCTCTCTTGATAATGCTCCCCATGGAGGAGTTGTAGGATGATAGCTGAAGATGTAGGCAGGGTGAAGACTTGAATTCCCTGAGGCCAGGGTAAGACAGGTTTCCGAATCTCCAGTCAACCCACAGATGCTACTATGCTTGCTGCTCCATGAGTCCAGACATTGAAAAGGGCAATGAGGCATTGTGAAGATAGGGCTAGCTATTAGCACTGACCACTTCTGGGTTTAGAAACTGACACTATTAATGATATTCCGTTATGCTTGCAAACAGGAGCTTAGCATGTTTGTTCTCTGTGAGGATTCACCCAGCACCTGACTCAAACAGATGACAAGACCAACAGCTAATCAATGGATGGAGCTTGAGGACTATTATGTAAGAGTTGGGGGGAAGAATTGAGGGCCCTGAAGAGGATAGAAACTCCATAGGAAGACCAACAGAGCCAACTAACTTGGACCCTTGGGGGTTCCAAAGACAGAACCATCAACCAAAGAACAACCATGGCTGAACCTAGATACCTCCCCCCTCCCCCCAGCACGTATGTAGAAGTATTTTAAATGGAAAAACTGTCTAAGTAGGGAGAGAAGCAGATGTAACAGATTTTTATGTATCTGTGTGGGTAGGTAGAGACAGCAATGAGCACTCATTGAACAAGAAAGAAGCTTTAAAAAAAAGAGATAAAACAATTTGATCAAAACTTACAATACATAACACTGGGTAAAATATTAGAGGAAATCAAGGACTCTGACAAGAGTCATATAACCTGCAAAGAACTAGACAAGGAAGCAAGGGGAACAACCCTAGAGAGGTATGCTGGGGGCAAGGATGCAGATCCTCCTGACGTTGTGGTAATGTTGCCCTGACTGCAGGAAATGGAAGGAAACTCCTCCGGCCAGCAACGACAAGATTGGCACATCCCAATAGTTAAAATGAATTATGCAAAATAACAGGTCTCCAGCATAGATCCAGATAACTGGTTTTCTTTCTGTTCATCACGACCTAATCTCAAATGAACAGTTTCTTCAAATTAGTTATTTACCATGAAACTAGGAAGTATATACTGCCCCAAGCTCTTCACAATGCCCTCCCTGAGTGCTCCAAAATCAAGCAGCAACTAGGTGGGAACGCGTCATTTACATTTATCCTCAGATCCTGATCATTTGTGGGAATGTTTCATGGTACAATATCACAAAAAAATAAAATAAAAATAAAAAATAAAACAAATGAGGCCATGAGAATACATAGTGTTTTGCACAGCTGCCGACATGGGGAGGTTTGAAGAAGGGTCAAGACTGTCAGGAGACAGAGATGACACACAGGATGCCCAGGAAGCTCACAATAATGCAAAAGCCTAAAGGACAAGTTGACTGCTTGCTGTCTAGCAATTCTGTTCGTGGTAAAAGAGACAAGGGAGCTCAAGTAAAGGCATCTAATAAATTCTCTGTCAATACTTCTTTAAGGGTCTGTCCAAATCAGTGAAATCTTTAAACATAACACTGGCTCTGGGATAGGAGATCTCACTGGCTTAGAAATGAGCCACAGGTTATCTCCATCTGGAAGTAAATAAGTCTACCGACAGCACAACATGCAAACACAATCACCAAAGACAAACAAACAAACAAAGGTTTAGATATAGAACATGTACCCGCTGTGTAAAGTTAACAGGAGAGTAGAGGTAGACATATGTGTAGTCACTCGGACACACTTTCAACTTTGTTGTTTGTTTTTAAACATTCACAGTGATGTTAGAGGAGTTTGTACCGACATTCTAATTCATTTTGAGTATGTGGGAATACTTCATATCATATCCCAGTCTCTCCTTTGAGCATTCACCTGTCCTCCCTCCAAGAGTAACAGAACCACAGTTACAAAAGAGATTGTGCACGGATCTAAATTTGCCTCTTTTCCCAGATCAGTTCATGTAACTCTATCTCATTCCTTTTAATCGCCAAATAGGATTGTCCTGCCTCGCTACACCATAGGTATTTCAATTATTTCCCCATTAACAGCATTTCGATTATTTTTCTTTCTTTTCTTTTAAATCCCCTTTTATACATGCCACACTGAGGTTTATTTTCCTTTAAAACAAAGACACAAATAGCATTCTACAATGTCACACAGTAAAGAGCCGAAATGAGTCTGTTGGCTGAGGATAGCAACAGTAACGTCCGAATGAAGGGAAAAGGAAGAGCCACACCATGAAAGGCATGATGAGTCTTCACTCCCACAGGCAGTAGCAATGACTGCATAGTATCCGTTATCAGTAAGTGCCCAATAGCCAAAAACTAGGCCAACCAACCTTTAGACAACAAACTAGAATGCAACAACGTAGGGGGAAAAGAGCCAGCTTTCTGTCCAGGATGTCTCCTTTTCTCCTCATTCGAACTTAGTTATCTGGGATCCTGTGTCAAAGCAGACAAGGAGCAAACTAAGGAAAGGACATTTATAAGCAGACATGTTCGTGAGGAAAGCCAACATATTTACAAAGAAAGCAGCTTGGGGGGTGGGGTTGGCTCAATGGGCAAATGCAGAAGCATGAGGAGCTAAGGAAAGAGCTGTACATGTATGAAAATCTGAGTATGCATTAGGCGACATTCATATGTAAAAGCCAGGCTTGGCACAGCCTCTTGTGCTAGGGACCCGGAGTTAGAAGGTAGGGGTTGGAGAGAGGTGGGTTGCTGGGGCTCACTGGATATCAGCATCACTAAAAGGGGCAAGTTCCAGCTTCAGCAAGAAACCTTGTCTCAGGGAATAGCCTCCCCTGGACTCTGCATGTATGTGTGCCTGTAACCACGTAAACATATGTGTGCACACATATGCTACACATACAGAAAAATAATACTCTTAACAGAAACGGATAAAATACAAAACAAAGAGAGTCAAAGATAGGAGTGACTATGGCTGTTTACTGTTAGGGTTTTATTTGTTTCCATGGGTCCCGGGGATATTAAATGCAAAGTGAAAAATAATGGCTTTTCACAAGTATGAATCAACAAATGCATGGTTTCCCAGGATACTTGCAGTAAGACTGCAGTGTAGCTCAGAAAACACTTCAGAAAAAATTCCCTGTCTAGATAGATACAAGGTCTGCGATCACAGGTGACCTGAGGAAGACATTGGCTCAACCAACCCCCACAAAGGACAGGAGGCCAAAAGAGTGAATCACTAGATTGATCCTAAATCAGGGAGTGTTTCGAAACCATCAGAGATCTAGCACAAGGCATGTGGATTTTATGCCATCATCTGATGCTTTCCAAGGACTTTAAAACTAATAGGTAGGGACTGAAGCTTAGCCTTCTTTTCCACCCTATGACCTACAACTCACACAGCCTTGGTTTGCAGAAAAGTTACTTTCTTTTTCTCCTCACAGTCGTCAGAAATATGAACGTGAGTATCTCTGGGGAGGAGCTCAGCCTGAATCGTAGTGCTTCATTTTTCTGATGAAGGAAAACCCAAAAGATGGAAAGAAAATCTGTTGACGTCTGGACTCACAGTGCGTGACAGAAGAAAATATATCCTATATATTTGTGAAGGGAAAACAATGCTCTACATGTAGACAATAAGCGAATCTGGCTAGCAGGTTCTTCTGGCCATCGACCATCATTATTCAACATCAAACAACTTTTATAAAAGAGCCTCACTCTTTCTCTCAGTTGTGGTCATCCTAGTAACCTAAAGGCGGTGCATATGAATTCACACTGCTAAGGACACAGGAAACTTAGGATCCTAGCTCGGAGTAACCCTGGACAGGGACCTCACAGATGCTTTTTAAATGCACAAAACTGAACATGATGAACTTTTAAGCTTTCCAAAGGCTCTCAGTCCTGTTTCCAACTGGCTGTCAGCAGCCTGAGAGAAGGTAAATGGGGTTATCCTGGTGGCAAACAAAGTTGACTGGATGTCCTTACCGGTCCTCTGTTACAACAAAGGCTTTCCGAGAATTACTAGAACAGTGCTCTCCTGTTCCCAAGCCTGCAGCCTGTAATTTGCTGTTATTTTGTTTCACTCTCTGACCCTTCTTATCTACCAAGATCGTCCCTGGAAAATCAGTAAGAACCCCAGAAGTCAATAATGTCATTGTGAACATTGCTGGGACACAGAAGCTGAGACAGGTAAGACGCCGTGCAGGATGCTGATAAATCCCGAGTAGAAATGCGAGGGTGTCTTTTGATTTCTCAGTTCAGGCCTTTCTCAGACGATAGAATCATGCTTTCTCCGAACTCTGCGGAACGTCCCCTAAAAATAACATGCCATTTAGATGCCAAGAAAGATTTATTTCTAAACAAGTAAGGGTCCTTGCATTTAAAAAAAAAAAAAAAAAAAAAAAAGCTTTCGGGCTCCCAATAAGCAAAGCTGCTGGGGAGGCTGAAGCTGCCTTTCTCTCCCATCACACAAGCTAAGATTTATGGCGCACATGGGAAATCTTGGCCAAACTTCCTACAGGCAGCTCTGAACAGATCCCCGTGGAGTTCCGGCAGCTAGCAAGTTTGTAACATTTTTATTTCTTGGCAACAGTTGGACTGACCTAACTAAAGATATCTAAGCATGCTGGGGCTGCCTGATAAGGGAGAGAAACGCACAGTTTTGAGATATCCCGGCGTGATAGACGTGAACAAAACTATCTCATCGGATGAAGCTGAAGTGGGTTGTGAAGCATCTGTGAAGTACGACGGGCCAGATCGCCTTACGTAACTCCAAAGCACTGACCATCCAGCTCTCAGGGAGATACTCCTTCGGTCCAGAGTGAAGAAACTGCTTGAATTCTGGCATTCGGGGATTATCCTATTTGGACAGCAGAGCTTTGGAACCAGTAATAACACAACTGAAAAGGTTGAAAGAAAAGAGGGTGAAGACGACGGCTACATCCCTGACACCGTGGCCTGCTAGCTGCTTGCCTTTGAAATGACAAGAAGAAGAAACCTCTCTGAAAGACGCTTTTTCATCTCTGGCCAGCTGCGACCAGGGATATTTTTTTTTTCAGGGGCGCTTCTCTGGTTTGATTGGAACTTGTTTCTGGGTGTGCCGCCCTTCCTTCAAGGGCTTTGCCCTAGGCAAGGCTGCATTCAAGAGTACAAAGTTAAAAAAGAAAGAAAGAAAGAAAGTCCAGAGCCGGCAGCCAGTGGGTGGCTTTTCCACACGGATGTGCACTTCCCACGTGCTCTGGTCACAGACAGGACTGGGCTGGTCAGGGGCCCTGACGGAACGGTGCCAGGCCCAGACACAAGTCCTCCATTCTGACAGGCTGTGCTGCCAAGCGGGAAGGAGCAGCATCCTTCCTCATCCTAAGTCCCCTTCTTAAATCGAGTAGTTGTTCTGAAGAGGGCAGCACAGCGGGGGAGGAAGGAGCAAGCATCTCTACTTGGTATTAATTATAACAAGGGGAAACCTTTATTCCCAATATAAAGTTTCTAAGTGAATTCAAGACAGACTCTCCGGCCCGGAAAGACACTTAAATGTCATTTTGATTCAGACTCTTTTGTTTTTTCCCCCCAATATTCAAATTTTCCTCTAAAGCCTTTGCCAAGTTGCCGTTTAGGCTCTCTTTAAACATCTGTTGTGATAGAGAGAACCCATTACTGGCCTCATTTTCACATGGCCTTCTCTATAATGAAGTGTTCAAATATGGAGCTGAGTCCTGGTCCTCTGTCACTGTGTGACTGTGTATAACTACCCTGACTGAGATCTCTGCAACAAGGTCAGACAAGTGACCCTCTTCAACTGAAACATCTGGATGCAGCTGTCAGTGCACAATTTCCGTTATCTCCCGAAGCTCACTTTCCAAACTGGAGGAACCAGGCTAGTTCCCCTACTCCCCTTCTCCCACCCTGAGGATGAGGAAAAAACATACCCAGGCCATGAAAACAACATGAAAATGACAGCGATCCATTAAGGTATATCCTATGGGGTTGGAGTCTCAAAGAAAATGGCTACAGAGAAGAAAGCAGTAGGGGCCAGTGGGGCTGGGTCCGCCCACTGTGAATTTCGAGGAAACTGTCAGACACACCAGCTTATTAACTATGTCTCTGTTACAAAATACTCAGATGTACATAGAAAGAAACTACGGAGGAGGAGCCTGGAGATTCGGGGTAAGGCTTAGTGCCCTGCAGCAAGGTTGAGGGCTTCAAGACTGGCTTTAATGCCGTGCAAGCTACGGAGCCATGCTAAGCCTCAGTCTAAGCAAGATGAAGAGTCAGGAAAGTGCTTCATCGTGTTTGTGTGTGTGTGTGTGTGTGTGTGTGTGCATGAGTGTGTATAACTCCTTTAGCACCTGGCACAGGTTCAGCACTTGATCACTAGCTAGTGTTATTATTCTTTCCTATCATTATTTGAAGGCTAACCTTTGCTTCTGCTACATATTTCCTGAAACATTGTAATAAATATAAGGGGTTGGGACTATGAGGCGAAGGTGAGTACTGAGCCAAGAGAAAGAGCACGTTGCACTCAGAGAACCTATGCTAGATCTTGAAAGGCTGGTTATAAATAGGTTTGGCTGATTCTACACAGGGCACGCTATTTGCAAAGCCAGACATTTAGTCTTTTCGACACCAGAAAACTTCTCTTCCCAGAGATGTACGCCACATAATGGCACTTGTGCGAGATTGCTTTGGTACAAGGCCTCTATTTCCCTAAAGTTCCAGACGTCCGTCACTAGCTACAGAAAGAGAGGATGGTACGGACAACTCAAATATTTTTGCACTGGAGTCCTCTGCACTGAGTGGTGATCCCAGGTCATCTCATGTCCGGCTTCTTGGCTGATGAACTCTCAGGCCATGTGGTACTGGATGTTAAGTATCGGTTTTAAGTGGGTCAGGACAAGCGAGGAAGTAAGTTCAGCTGCATCTTGACAGGTAGGAAGCCAGCAAATACAAATTGTAAACATTCAAGAGCGTGTCCTAGGAGTGCTGACTGGGAAGACTTAAGAAATAGCTCGGTGGAGAATGTGCTCACCACGGCCTCTGAGTCCTTGCTCGGTCATATTTTTGTAAAAGACACTTGCCCCTTTACCTTGCCTTTGATGGAAGCTTTCAAACTGCTACAGGGGAGGCAAAGGAGCAGTACCACTCAGGTTACCAGAAACCTGCCGTTTCAGTGGAAAGGGACCTTGAGAGTGACCATGTCTAAATACTATAGACACATTTAGAACAGGAGCACAGCATGACCAAAGATGTGTCCCAACAACACTGTTGGTCAGTGGTGCTGAGAGATGGAAATGGGTTATCAGCGAAAGATGCTCACGGAACACGCAGAACCCCAACAAATGCGATGCAATTATCGAGGGCTGAGTGGCCACTTGATAGTCATTTCAACCTCTGAGCTACAGTATTCTCACGTCCAAATGAGAACAAACTGACCTGACAGAGCTGTGATCAAGTCAAGTGGCATAATAGACACACAAGCATGCTGTAAATTGGTAGGCTCTTGGCTATGCATCAGAAAATGCTCCTTCTGCCGCTTAGGAAAGACAAAAACGCATTGGTTTACTGATGCAAAGAAGGAATTTTCTTTATGGGATCTGTCCTCTCAAGCCGATAATAACGTGGTCCCATTTAAGCCAAAGTTCCACTACGTGCACACTTCTGCTCTTCACATGTGAGAGAAAGTCATCCTCCTGGACTGGTGAAGAAGGTATATAGCCATGTATTTATGTCACTATAGTTGAGGATACAGATTGAAGTCATTGCGGTTCACAGTGGGCAGTGTCCTACAGCAGCCTGGACGAGTCTGTGGTGCCTTTGGAGCTCCACAGCTGAGCACATCACTGGGCACTGTTGCTCACTTTCTCAATGGAAAGCACATGAACTGTTCGTCTGATGCCTGGAAGATCTGACTCTTCAAGTCTGAAGCCAGGCAGCTATGACCATACAAGGCTGTGTACATCCACCCCTTGTGTGGGAAACTGGTTATTGGCATAAGGCAGAGAGAATAAAGGGCTGCAATTTGTCCTCATGGCTCCCACACCACCTTCCTCTCACCACCAGCTTTTCTTTACTAGTGCTGCCTTGACATGACGTCTTGTACCAATTCTTTCACAAAGTCCTTGGTTAGAGACTTTTATCATACACCTAGGCTCCCCTTTTGTGCCCTTTTATTATCCTTTGCACATAATTGGATCCTCCACCGTGTGTGTGTGTGTGTGTGTGTGTGTGTGTGTGTGTAGATCGTTCGTCAAAGAAAATCATCAAACTAGGTTCACTAAGACACCTGGGTTTTACTTACTCTATGTGAGAAGACAGAAACTTCTCCTTTGAGTCATTTCATAACAGCAACAACAAACTAAATGCTATAGTTTGAATAAGTTTCCTAAATCTGGAGTGTTCGAAATTTAACTCCCAACTGAGCAGTGTCGAGAGGCATGCCATTTAGGTGGTGATGAACCAGGAAGGGCTCTCTCTGCACTCCTGAACATGTTAATGCCATAGTGCTGGGCTGGCATTTGTAATCAGGGAAGTGGGTTGGTACAAAAAGGAGTTCAACTCCCTTTTCTCTTATGTGCAGAAACACTGTCTGGTTGTTCTGTCTTCAGTCTGGAGGTCATGCAGCATGATGGTTTTCCAGATATGCTCACTCTACCATGGACTCGCCACTAGAAGCAGCAGAAATAGATCTCTTGTTTCTCGTGCATTCTTCAGTTTTAGTCATTCTCTTATAGCAACTGAAACGGAGCTGCGTGTAAATAAGCACCACCTCGGCATCTGCCAAAGACGTAAACAAATGCATCTACTTAACAGCACTGGGTGTGCTCCATGAGCTGTGTACACACACACACACACACACACACACACACACACACACACACACACACACACACAGCCAAGCAAGGAAAAGCTTCTTAGCCTTGTCCCATTTCTCCGTCAAACATCATCCTTTATTACAGAGTGGGCTCCCCTGGTGCTGATAGTCTGCACGGTTTTGTCTTTAAGAAAAATAAAGCAAATTAAATGTAAGAGATATGTGATTTTCCTTATTATCACAGCCCATAAAGCATACATGGGGGTAACGATGGCAATGGTTTGCTGCTGTTGTCTTGGTTTGGTTATTATTGCTAGTTAGTTATTAGTTAGTTGGTTGGTGGTTGGTTGGTTGGTTGGTTGGTTAGATGGTTAGTTAGTCAGTTAACTAGTTAGTTAGTTTCTAACTGAGGTTTACAATTAACATTTAAAGTATTTGCAGCGGGAGTTAAATAGGATCATGAACACAAGGCTTTTGGCACAACTCCCAGCACAAAGACCTTGGACCTGCCTTAGGTTCTACATTGGCAACTCCATGAACTGACCTCCATAGGTGTTCTGTGGAGAACTGCTTTTCTTCCTTGACTCGGGATGCCCCACAGTCATGCTAGAATACAAAATAACTTTCCAGCTTGGCAGAACCAGTCTGGAGAAGGGTAGGTGGGATTGGAAGCAAAGCCTACAGGTCTCAGAGCATCTTTGCTTCTATGCAACCCCAGAAGCTGGCTGTTCTAATAACATGGACTTTCAGAATCCAGAAGGCATGTTTGCCCCGAGCAAGATGTCACAGTGGGCCCTGCAACAAAATTAACATCAGTGATTATGAACGGATCTTTGGCTCTAATTTTTGAAGGGGATAGATTAAAACAAGCACAACTAAAAAATCGCCCTGTGTCCATAAGCATATGCATGTTATTTTAGTCCGAAAGATAATAAAAACAGCAAAAATGGCCTGAGTACTAATTACATTCCAGGTGCTATTCAAAGCACATCTTACATATATCTTATTTAATCTCCAAAATGGCCAAGAACACAGATCAAGAAGCACATTTAGGGAGGCAAAAGAATTTGACCAATCACAGGGTGCTGATATGGTTCACCTGCCTGGATAGGCTCAGCCTGCAGCCCAGGTTTTTAATCACTAAATGGTAAGGAAGAGATGGAGTCTCAAAGAACAGACTACATATTGATTCCTAGATTAAACACACTTATTGAACTAGTTCTCTTAAACAACAGGAAGTAGGCGGGACAAAATGAAAATGGGTAAATATTAAGGTCATCTCTTACAAAGTTAGGAACAGGGTCATTGTACAGGCAGGACCAGTGACCACTTTTACAAGTTGGACCTTCATGTATTGTCCTGCAGAATGCTGACTGTAACTATACCTGCCTCATAGGCTAACTCTAAGCTTTTAAAAAATGAATATTTATAAATCATGTGAAACAGGACCTCGCATGTAGTGCCAAGCTATTGGGGCCCATATTAAGATGCACTAATGAGACCGTGTATGGACAGGCCCATAAGGCTCCACAAGGAAATTGCCTGCCCTTCTAGATGGGGGAGAAGCTGTTTAAACTCATGGAGTCAGTGTAAAGAGACTCATCGTGTGTGGAATTATATACGCCCACTCTTGAGCACAGCAGGGTTCAAAAGCTGGTAGCTGAAGATTTACAAGGAAGTGATCCTAGCCTCAATGTTTTGGGGAACTGATTACATAAAACTCCTACACAGGACTGTAAAATTCCCCGCTGAATTGAATTGAGCAACATGCATACGTTTCCTTCCATTACTTAATGCATTTGGAAAGGAGATAGACTCGTTGGAGGAAAACCAACGGAACCCAGTTTTGCCCATTTTACCTATTTTGTTTTTCTTTTAGGATGTTCTAATGAGAACTAGAGTCTTTCTCTGGAACTAAATTGTCTTTCTCATCTGCTCATGGTGGCTAGTGCCAGGTCAGGCTGGCTGATCAGCCTATCAGGTGAATAACTTGCTTGGCTTCATTCCCTGTGAACCTCCCTGCCCTACCCTGTGTTGACATTCCACAGTCCTTCCTGGGATTTCCAGGCTCCTTACTACTGCTGTGGGGCGACACGGTTCTTATCCCTGATGACCACAAAACTTTATTTCCAGATGTCTCCCTAACCCAGCCCTCACCTCAGCACAGACCTCCAGTCTATCCTGGCTCTGTCACAGCCTTCTCTGACTACCTCAGTTAAAACTGTCCTCATTCATCTTGTTTTGCTCTCTTTTCTTGTAATGTACTTGCCTTCCTATCAAATCACCTTAGATAGATGATAGATAGATAGATGATAGATAGATAGATAGATAGATAGATAGATAGATAGATAGATGATAGATAGGTAGGTGATAGATAGAGAAATAGATAGATGATAGATAGATGATAGATAGATAGATGATAGATGATAGATAGATAGATAGATAGATAGATAGATAGATAGATAGATAGATAGATAAGTTTTTAATCTTCCTCTCAAACTGATACTATTGCATCCAAACAAGAAAGTATTCAATGCCTCTAATTGCAGTGGCAGATTTCAACCACTCAAAAAGATATGGTTAATCGGATTTGTATTTATATATACATACACAGACATATATGTCATCATTAAGGATTCTAAATAAAATCCTCATCACATCTACCTATATTCATGTACACATGCATACATAGACATACATACAATATATACATATATATATACATACATACATACATATATATACAACATATGCACAAACCATATATGTAGATGTTTATGTTTTTAAATAATATGTATGTTTGTACATACATGTGTGTGTATCAAATTGTTTCAGTATTACATATACACATATACCACTTATTTTCTTATCCAGTTCTAGATATTTCTTTCCACCTCTCCGGGACAAATAATCACATTGGCATCTACCCAGGTACTTGTTTGTTCATCACTGACTCACGGTTGGGAAACATCTCTAGACATACTTCTAGCCTCCTCCCATGTGACAGTAAACACATGCTCCTGACCATGTATATTTTACTTTCAAGTGGGGCTGGAACAAAAATAAACAGTAGACTAAATAAGTACGGTAATTAAATAATGTGTGGAAATTTGAAAGACACACCTAGGGGATAAATGGAATATGCTGACTATAAATTTACAGATAAGAGAACTAAGTCTAAACAGGCTAGGCATACAGTATCTGAGACTTAAATCTTATCCTAAATCCAACGCCTCCAACTTTTCAACAACTGTTTCAAGTCCTGTCTCCATCAGTCACACGCTACAATTAGAAGCCTTGCTTTGTGTGCGCTGTCATTCTAGAATCTCGCCCATTTCCAAAAATTGAACGAACTTTATTTTAGTAAGAACTGAATCCCCCATGAACAATTTTGAAGAGCTTAAGAAAGGTAAGCTTTTATACAGTCGTAACTCCAGAATCAAAACAGAAGCCGGAGATTGCAGAATTATAAATATATTAATTTGTTACAGATAATATATTATATTAATATCTGTATTATAACTATGTATCATAACATGATTTTCTCTATTTTGTATAAATATATAATATAGAATTATCTAGGATTATACATATTGCAAAATATTATGGTGATAAACTTTGCTTTATATTTTTAAGGCTCTATTTCTGCTTCCAAAACAGCAAATGTCTAGATGGCTAACTCAGCTGACTCCTTTCTCTTCCCATCCGCAAACCTGGATTTCACAGCATGGAGGAGTCTGCAGTCAGAAAACTACTGTGCATCCCCCAGACAGAGAGGTACCTTTACAGATCTGTAGCTCCATGAGTCTCACTGAGACCAAGAGCCTGCCGAGTGTCTGCAACTGTGACGCCTCACAAACTGCGGGGTGCAGGCACCTCTGTGGAAAGAATGAAGCTCTGCCCTCAGACTTGCACACATTTGCCCACACTTTACAGATTCGAAGCAGCTACCTAAGAAAGTGTTCTATCCATATCCTCATCCTTCAGTTTCAAATAACCGGCCTGCAGAAGAATTCCATGCGTGCCTAGTGGGCTGAATGGCTGGGGACTGGGAAGAACATGGTGTTGGTCATGCGTTAAGAGGTAGAAAGGGAGATGATCCAAGTCTCTGTTCCAATGTTTACTGCACCCAAAGGCCTTAGCAATTGTTTAGTCTTTTAAAGACTGTGGATAAAACATGTTGGCAACGTTTGATCTAATTAGCTCAGATCTTTCAATTTTACAAAATAATAATTTTATATCTATGTGCATATATGAACATCATAACAAACATTACTGAACATTGAAATGAAACATATAAACAAAAGCTGTTGGTATTTGCACACAGAGCATCTTGTACTGTCTTATCTAGTGTCCACATGGACATGCCTGGGAAATATCACTGCTGTTAATCATGACAGAGGTCAATGCGCCCATGCACAAGACTTGTAACAAATCATGGCATATGACTGACACCTACCAAGCACATGACGATATGGGTGGGTTTTATTATCTTATTGTGGAGATGATAGTGATAAGAAGGCAGAGAAAGAGCAAATAACCTCTCCAAAGTCAATTCCGGAAAGGTCATCTGATGTCTAAGCCACCTGTGTCACAGAGCCACAATTTAAGTCACAATAGCTTCCAACAATAACTGGCTTAAAGGATTTCGCTGTCAATGAAAAGAACATCTTCAGATACCTGGATTTATAATACGCTCCCTTCTCTTTTCTGTTCACTTTGAAATTGATTGGGAGACTGAGGAATGAGCGAAGTCATAGGGACACCCGACAGGTGCCACTCGGGAAGAAAGGAGAAGCAACTGCTGGACAGAAGCTGGAACAAAAGGGTTACCTGTCCCTAGGTTCACCCGAGGTCAGTCACATTAAAGGATAGGGGAGATGGACTCCTCACCAGCTGTAGAAACCATAAGATCCAAGCTCACTGCAGCGGCCCACTTCCATGGAAACTTCTTTCACTCCGGGTTATGTGTTTGTGACATTGACACTACCCTTGGGGTCAGGACAAGCAACTACTTCCTTCCCTCTTTGCTGAAAAACATCCTTTATTAGAAAGAAATGTAATCTGCTCCCCACCCCTGCGGAAGTGAGATCCACACTTCTTAGAGTCTGTGGCGCTTTACCACTGGTCTCATCTCATAACAACAATATTTTTAAAAATTAAAATAATTTGTCTTACAGAAGCAACCTTTAAAGTAAACAATTCTGTGATGAAGTAGAAGAAAGCTAATTATGGGCCTATAACATCTATTGATCTATCAATCATTCAGTTTATCTCCTGTTTGGACAAGACATTGTGCTATGCAAAGGGTACGGTAAGTATTGATCAGGGACCGAGGCAAAGTTATAAGTAATTAGCCCACAGCATTCAATATGAAAATACATATTCAAGGTCTTATGAGCACTTAAGTGGGGTTTCACGAACTGGGTTGAATTGGGAAACGATTTGGAAGGAAAGAGGACAGTAAAAGAAGCAAGACCACAGCTGAGGACACAATATGGGGAACTCACAAAAGCAGCTACACTGGCCTACAGACTCTACAATACCAGATCCAGTAAACAGAGTCAAGCAGATGTAAGGCCTTGTACTTAGCATGTTCTGGTCTTCACAGGCTACATAAGCTTGGGCAACTCCGCTGCTTCTCTATGTTTTTTTCCTTCCCTTGAAAAAGTGATACAATTTTAGATAAATGAATGGATACACAGATGATAATAGCTATGTAGAGATAATAGGTGATAAATAAGATGGAGATAGAGATGATAGGTAATTGATAGACATATTGACATATAGATATAATGGTTATAAATATAATAGTTATTTTGTGCCTAAGTGAGAAGGCGAGATTACATGTGCATGCTTATTCCTCTTGTTCTTTTCTTTTTGGTAGGAAAATAAATTTGAGCATCAAACAAGAGTATTTTCTCTTCAGTTCCTTTTCCCCCATTACTTGATATTTGTACAGAGGAAGAACAGGAGGAGGAAGAGAAGGAGGGGAGGAGGAAGGGGAGGAGGAGGGAGGAGGAGGAGGGGAGGGAGGGAGGGGAGGAAAATTCAAACAAAACAAACCAACCATGTGATTATAGGATTGGAGACTTGAACCGATTCTAAAGAAGACGTCGGCTGTGACGTGGCAGAGTAACCTTGGAGTCTGTTTATACATTTCTCTCACATTTAGGCCCCAAATGAGCAAAGTAACATCAGGATTATTGTGTTGGTGTGTAGATGGGAATGGCCCACAGGTCTAAGAGCTGTTATTCAACTGCAGTCCATAGTTCCTAGCTCTAAGATGAAGTGAAATGATAGGTTTCAAAACATTACTAAATGTCTGCTCCATAACCTGGGCCAAATCTCAGTGTCCTCAAATCAGAGCACACAGAATCACCGCAGGGCTCCGACCATGGGGAGAACGTTCTGCACAAACTTCAGCAGAGGCAAATGAAAGGTAGCTGCTAAGTAGTGAAGATGATGACTTATCAGATTGACAGATGGCTAAAACTGTGAACAGAAAAATTAGTGTTTATAGAATATTTCCCATAAAAAAATATGCTAGGGTTGGGAATAGCAAGAAGATGACCAGAAATTCACGGTCACTTTTGGCTACACAGCAAAGAGGAAACCAGCCTGGATTATGAGTCTCCATCTCAAAAAGCAAATGAACAAACAAATGAAAGAAAGGAGGGAGAAGGAGAGAGAAGGGGGAGGGAAGGAGAGAGAGAGAGACAGAGACAGAGAGAGATGGGGAGAGAGAGAGAGATGGGGAGAGAGAGAGAGAGAGAGAGAGAGAGAGAGAGAGAGAGCCAGTCCTAGGAATAACTAGCTTCATGTACCAGCCAGAGTCTAGAACTCATGATTGATAAACTGCTAACTATTCCATCATAACAGATTACATATTCTACATAAGAAATCAATGAACAAATATGCAGCTAACCTGTATATATCCTCCAAGATATCAAACACCAAGTGTTCTGTAACCTTCTTGCTTTTCAGTGCTTTTCTTTTTCTTTCGCCCTACAGAACAATTTCCCAAATGGGCACAGAGCACGGTAGGTGGCTCTCTTTAATATGTCACAGGCAAGGCAGCAATGACTCACAAGATCATACATCTGTGGCACCAGCAGAAGCCTGAAGAAGTTGAGCTACAAATGAATCCATGTGCATGCTGAAGATAACCTTTCCGTTCTCCCTCAGCCCCATCCTCTGAATTCCTCCAGCCGCACTCTGCTTTCCTAACCAGACCAGGTAAGATCATGCTAAGCGTCTACTTTGGGGCAAGAGCAGACATGGGATCCCAAATGGCTAAACATGTCTCCTAGAGGTACATTAATAAGCCTGCTTGTTAGCTACTAAGGAGAGAAGCTTGAGACGGGAAGAATCTCCATAGACAAATAGCTTCACTGACTTTGTTCATCTTTCTCTATATGAACCTGTCAGCCCCCACAAGGACAGAAACTCTAGACCAGTGGTTAGCGGTAACAGCAAGGATTGGTTGCCTCGAATTGCTGCTTTTGCATACTTTATAGTTAGCCTTTTGTCCTTGCAACCAGCATACCTAACACGGAATCCTCAACAGAGGAGGGGCTAGTTTTGGATGTAAAGGTGTACTTCATGGTGGCTTGGGGCCTGCGCTCTAGGACAAAACATCACTGAGGGAGAAAGTTGTGGTACAGGGTTGCTGCTTACCTCATGGATAATAAGGACACACACACACACACACACACACACACACACACACACACACACACACAAAGAAAAGCAACTCTTCTGCTAATGTTTCCTATTATCCTTTTATTCTGTGTAGGCCTCCATCCCATGGGATGTCTGTATTCAGGGTGGGTTACCTCATTCACAATTAGTCCTCTCTGGAAATGCCATCCCCTGTCACATACATACACACACACACACACACACACACACACACACACACACACACTGAAGTGTATCTCACAAGTCTGTGTGATTCTACATTCTGTCACATTGACAATAAAGATTATTTCTTTATGTTCTCTCCAACCTACTGTGTCCCGGAAAATGGTGAGAGAAAGGGAGAGCACTAGACCACCTGTGGCTCTTCAGCTTTAATCATCATATTAGCAACCGACCAATCACAGGAAGGCAGGAGGAAGACGCCACCCAAAACAGGGAGATCAACATAGCCATCCATGATCTCTGTGCCTTGAGTATTTTTACTCCTAGGGTCTGAAGGCGCATCCCATAAAATACATGAGAAGGGAATCCTGCCTTAGAGTAGCATCGGGTGAGCTCTACATGGAGTCAACACCACAAACTCTACAGGGCCATGTTGAAGAAGTCTTCTCTTAGCAAAGAAGTAAGTGCTTTGTGATCTGAAATCACCGACCAAATAAAGTCAATCCAATAGTAAAGACATATTGTTCAAGTTCTAGTGGAGAGGTGGCAGGGTGTGAAGGGAAAGGGCCTGAAGGAAACTGAAGAACTCAAGGGTCTGAACTATGTTCCTAGGGCAGGGATTCACCAACCATGTGACCCCTGGAAACCTCTTGTTTCTGCAAATCTCACTTGAATTTTCTTTCTCAGGAATTGAGATAAGCTGAGAGAAGGTGTGATTTAACGAGCAGTTCTCTCCTGCAGGAACTTGATACTAGGCACCAAACTCCATCTTCACATGAGAGCCTCACATTTGAAAGTCATTGAAGAACCAGACAAAACAGAAGCTCCGACAGTTGAAACAGTTTTCCCATGGGTGGTCAGATCCAGAGTTTAAAATCAAGTAACTTTGACTACACCATAGGACCTGCCACAATTACTATGCCTGCCATGAACATCTCCAAGGGCTATTGTAAGCAATAAGGAAAATAAAAATGTGTGGAACACACTTGGAGATTTTCAAAGTTCTACACACACACACACACACACACACACACACACACACACACACACACACACACACACACACACACACACGCGCATGCACATGGGATGTATCAACATATACCAGGAAGGATAAAACTCAATATGCTTTCTTCAAAAATCCAGAACCAAAGGGACTTTCCATGCTCATCCAACCCCCCTTGTTTGACCTTATTTTTAAACAGTTCCCTTGTCCCCACAAGTCCCTGGTTTCTAAGCACACATTCAGACATATCCTGGCCAAGTCATCACAATGCAAGCACAAGGAACAAGGTGACAAACAGATGTGGCTATGTCCTTTGTCAATGCCTGCTATGGGAGGTACCAAGTGGGCAGCACCAAACCCCTCATCTCCCCTCAAGATGGACCCCGCGCCTTTCCTGGAGTTCATCAATATTGCACGCAATGCTGTGGGCTGTGAAGGAGGCCCCTTATAAATGTTAACTTCTCACTTCAGGACTTGCAGCACGCCAGTAGATGGTAGTAAATAATCGTATGGATCAAAATAAAACCAATTGTCATGCAAGTGGGGTGGAGGTATCTGTGGAAGCTGTTTAACTTGAAAAGACAACACAGGAAGGCTCATGTGAGCACATGTGTGTGCTTGGGTTTAAAGAGAGCAAATTAGTATCCAGAAGAGACTGAACCTAACGGTGTTACTGGACAATATGCAAAAATCCTTTTGCTTTCCGATGTTAGCTAAAGAATATGAAGTGGAGATGGACCTAGGAGCAGGGATAGTAGGCTGGGCACCCTCTATGGCGTTACCCCAACTTCAAGCTTCCTCTTCTTGTCCTTTTTATTATCCCTTAGCAAACACAAAACCCTCTTTCCAGCGTAGGATGCCTCCTGTCAAGGCAGTTCACAGGCTGGAGGCTTCATCTGAAAACGAGGAGGAAATTCACACTGTCCAAATGCAAATTTACAAGCAAGTCTACCTGTGGACCATATAGGGGATGCTCAGGCCTGGCGGGTAATGATGCCTGCCCCCAAACCTGAATACCGGAAGAATAGTTCCTTTCCTTTGACCTCTCCACACATGTGCGTACACACACACACACACACACACACACACACACACGCACGCACGCACACACACACACACACACACAACTGAAATAAAAAAATAATTTTTAAGTGCTCAAACTCTAATCAGGAAATACCATTCTATTTTTACATTTAAAACCAAAAAGTCACACTAAGGTAGTAGGAAATTACCCTTCTCCAAGCCAGTGAATCCAGGATCAGTACAGGGCAATATTTGCCAAAGTCACCAGGCCACGCACCACTCAGAACATGTCACTTGAACTGTTCTGTCCCATCCTCCCAACTACCCCGAGGACTCACAGTGAACATTCTAGTGTCCATTTTGCCACTTAAAATCGGCTCAGAAAGGTGAGCTAAACTGACCAAATTTACACAGCCAACGCAAGGCAAAGGCACAGACCGAAAGCTAACCTTTCCAGCTTATTGCTAGCCATAGATTATTGCTCGGCAAAGCATCTTACGTTTTCCGTGGCGCCTTGGTTCACAATTTCACAATCAGTGGATTTGCGGAGGGAAGGGGGCACCGGTCTCCTAATGAAAGCAGCAGAAGTTTGCTTTCGTGCTTTTGATTTTCTCTATAACTCGGATTCCTTATTCCCAGCCAGGACTTGGAAGTAGAAGGAGGCTTCAGGCACCATAAATCAGCTGTTTCTAAAGGACAGGCATCCAGTGCCCTGTACCCCCCAGGGAAAACACTTCTTGCTGTCTCAAAGACTAGGAGAATGGTGACCAGCACCTGCAGTCTCTTCCCTCTTCCTGAACTCACCGCCGGTAGAGACCCTAGGCTGGAGGGCAGGAGCGTTCCTCAGAAGGAAAAAAAAGCAGGTCAGGAAAGGAGCTAGCAAGGCTGCTTGCTGGCAGCCTCTCCCCAAGGGCTGTCAGAGCTGGGTCTGCGAGCGACGAGCTACGTGATGGAGTGGGTGTGCTGGGACACAGCCTCCTGCTCGCCTCAAGCTTACAGCGGCACTCCTGAGAACCCTAAGCACAGGGAGACTGGAATAGATCCCCCAAAAGACTGAGAACCCGCACAGCCCAGGGCAAAATAGGCCTCCAGTTGCCTAAGTTCGAACCCGGACTGCCCTACTAGCTAGTAGTGTGATTTGTTTAGCCTGGCTACCGTCTGGCTGGGTGTCTCAGTTTTGCTGTCTGTAAAACAGAAAGGTTGTGGAAGCCGATCTACAAGAATTCCTACTACCCGGAGTTACTGCGGATGGTCATTTCAACCCAGTCCTTCCTGCAAAGCAAGACTCACCTTACTGGGCCAGCCAAGCAGGCTCGGCGACAGCGACCAGATGGGTGCGGGTTGGCCGGCCACTGCCTCTTTCAGCGCCCTGGTCCAAGCCGAACCCAGGAGACCCAGATGCTGGCAGCCTTCCCCGACTAGCCTCTTACTTTCCGCCGCACTTTCTTTTTCCCCCTCCGGAGCTCCTCCCCCGCCACCGCGCGATTGGCCCCGGGATCCGGCCACAGGCTCCACCCGCCGCGGTGACTCGCGCTCCGCCCGCGATCGGGGCTTCCCAAGACTAGGGTTGGGGCGGCAGCGGGGCAGTCCCGCCCGCTGCGAGGAGGAGCCGCATGGGGCCCGCCCGCCGGCGACTGCTGGGCTGCGCTGGGTGCCCCCGCGTGGGCCACCCGGGCTGGGGCGGAGCGCGGAAGGAAGGGCTAGCCCTGCAGCCGGCTGGGCGCAGGACCAAATGCTCAGAGCAGGTACTGCGCCTCTGCACACCTAGACGCACGGTTGTGCTCCCCGCAAGATCGTAGTCCAGGAGCCCAAGTGGATCCTAGCTTATGGTTCCTTTGGTCTGTGTATTCACCTGTCACACACTAATGGCCATGAGTCGATTAAGGCTGCGCCCACCATACGCTGAGCTCCTAGAGCAACAGGAACCAGAGGCAGCACAGCCTTGTCCTCAGTCAGGAGCTCTCTATCGCTCTGCTAGAAGTAGCGGTCACTGATAAGAGTCTGTTCTGACAGCAGGACGTTATCAGTATGTCCACTGTTCATAATCAGCGAATAGTAAAATGAGAGGCAAACGCTAGCATTCAGGACCAGGAAGCTGAAAAGGCAGAATACATAGGTGATTGAGTGGAATAATTGATTACAGACGAAAATAATTTTCTATTCCTTCATTCTCCTGTCTTCATCCACGTCCTTAGAGAGGCTTCAACTGCCATCTCCACGGTACACCGCAGTTATGTAATCATCTGACGAGTTTTATAATGGCCTTCTTTAAGTCAATTTCCTTGTTCAAAGGCCTCCCCGAAAGCAAAGCTCTTTAAACCCTGTCCCCATTTCAGAGTATCACCAACTAAGGCAATCTGCCAAACACACTTGCCTCTTCCCACAGACCTTGCTCCTTGCCACCTCCTTGAAGTCTGCTCCACCCTCAAGCTACTTAACTGTGTCTTATTAATTTGTTTATTCAAGAAATTGAGTCCCAGACGAAGCAATTAAGCAATGAGGAAAGGAGTGTAAAAGGAAAGGGTGTGTGTGCATGGGGACAAAATAAGAGCCAAGAGTTGTCAGCCTCACTAAAGATTCTGGCTGTTCAACCCTCACACACTTCCCTGACATTGTAGAGCACTGGTTACATTTGCTTTGCTCTAACCAAAAGAACAACTTAAGTAATGGAAAGACCTACATTGACTCTACTCTACCAGATTTTAGTCCAGTCTTCCGCTCCAGTACCTATGTGTCGCATTGTGAAAAGAGGGGAGGCCATTCGCTTTCTGGACCACCAGAAAGACAAGGAAGGAAAAAGGCAAGGGACCAGATAGTATTGTCACATGCATGCTGCACCAACCTACTTCTTCCGGCTGGAGCTCACACCTACATTTCCAGACTCTCCAAAACTGTCGTTCAACACACAAACCTGTGGGCGACATTTCATATGCATACTGCAATAACGTCGTAAAAGAAGTAACAGAGACGCTCGTGTGTGGTTTGACTTCAAGAAAATTTAACCATTGCATTATTATCTATGTCTGGATATCCGGCACACGGTCCATGCCCACAAGATTGTCACTCATCCAAAGAGGGAATAATCCAGAACATTTTCGAAGTTACTGACAATAAGTACAAGTATACCTTGATTCCTTTCTCAAAGAGATTCATTAAACATAATCCAGGCACGAACTTTTTCTTTGAATGGAGTACACTTATTAAGCAACACACTAATGATTTTGTAGGTTACCTACAAAATAGAAGGCATAAATCCACCATAATGGCTTCAGATTTATTAATTCACTTAACTATTACAGTGTTATGCAAAAGATGGTCAGAAATTTTAAATAATTTCCTCAATGTTATAAATCTGAAAGTGGAAGGTATGGAAAAAAATCCCAATCCAGGCAGCCAGCATTGACTTTCCAAAGCACCCTCCTAGACAAAAATACCTCAGACGATCTAGAAGCCAGCAAGATTATGACAGTTGCCAATGGACCCAGATATTATCCTGGACATATAGCAGCTGTACATGACATGGAGATAGAGGCCATATTGACAAATATAGCATATCATGATTTCAGCCTACATAAATAGTAGAAATAAAAGTTAGCCAAAGCTATATATTCATATATTAAGGCATTTGTTATCACAATTACTACATCTGGGCATATATCTGAAAAAAACATGGATGATAATTATGGGATAAAGTGAAAGTTAAATAGACATATGGATAACAATTAAAAGGAATGTGAAAACCAATGCATTGTGGATTGTGTGTGGTCACTCTGTGCTAGTTCTTGATCTGACATAACGTATGATCGCCTAGGAAGTGAGTCTTAACGAAGACTGTCTAAACTTGGTTGGTCTGTAGGCTGGCCAGTGATTGGCTTAACAGAGGTGGGAAGCCTCACTCCAAATGTGGGAGGTGCCATTTCATTCCCGGAGCTCTAGACTGGGTGAAAATGAGAGCGTTAGCTGAGCACTGCTGTGCAAGCATTAAGCAATTGCTCTCTACTCTTGACTGGATAAAATACACTCAGTTCTCTCAGATTTGCCACCTTCTCCACTCATATGAATGACTGAGATGTGGAATTGGGAGCTAAATCAGCCCCCTTCTCTCTCAGGTCATTTTTGCCAGGAAATTATATCACAGAAGCAGAAAAAAAGAAAAGAAGCAAAAATATTAAAAACAGCCATCACCTTTTCCCTTTAAATACTTGGCTCATTATTGAAAGATTATTAAGAAAACAAAATTGTTCTAAATTATCCATCCACATAGTAGATATTCAATGGATAATTGTCTCCAAAGCAAATGAATGGATGACTAAATATTCTGTTTCTTTGCTGTTCAGCATCTGGACAGCAGATGTTTTGGACATGCAGAAGATACACAATAAATATCTTGTGGTTGATTGAGGTGTTTGGGGACAGCCATCACCTTTCCCTCTTCCACCTCTTTCTGCCTCTTTAGGCATCGTTAATTAACTGAGCAAAGCTGTAAGGGGCACAGGTTTGAAAGTTATTTTTCCAACCTCATCGATTAGGATGTTATCACGAATACGCCACTGTCAAGGGCTCTAACGACCTTGTTAGTGTTCAGGGGTCAACCTTCCGACTCCATCTTGCTTGACCACTCAAGCCGCATTAGACAAATTTGTCCCATTGATCCTTTTCCTTCAGTCATGCCTGACTCTGGTTTTCCTCTGCCCCATCTGCTACATTTTATGGGCCATTGTTAGATCTCTCTCTCTCTCTCTCTCTCTCTCTCTCTCTCTCTCTCTCTCTCTCTCTCTCTCTCTCCTTGGCAGGGACTATCCGCTCAGCCTAGGGAATGATTCTATTCCTTCTTTCAGTCATCTTATCTAGACACACAGCTTTCTAAAATATCTATATGATAATGACCTGCAAATTTAAATCTTCAGCCCGAACCAAAGACTAAACATACTGCTCGCCTCCTTCATATACATTCTTGATATTTCATGTACATCTCAAACTTCACATATTCAGAATGAAGCTCATTAAGGGCAGAGTTTCACAAGCCAGACTAAATCAGATTTCACATTCTGTAACACGTTGACATGAAATCACCATGTTGCTTCCTTTTCTCCTTAGTTTCAAGCTCTGTAAAACAGGAAGAATAGCATGTTTGCTCTAATGCTCCTTTAAAACTAAGTACCATATGAGAATAAAACTCTTGGGACAAACATCGACATCAGAAACTATTTGTAAGTACTCATTTTTTTTAGAGAATAAGTACTCATTTTTTTTTTAGAGAAATAATATGAGGGTGGTGGTACTGTTGGAACATTTGTATACATGACTGAGTCCCTTTTTTCAATCTCCAGTACTAAAGGAAAAACACAAAAGAAATATATCTTCTGCTTTCAAATATTCCACAAATTGTCTTCACATTGAGCTGACCTCCAAAGTCCTCACTGGAGCCCATATAACCTGACATCATCCAATACTATGTTATTTTTTTGATCTATCACTGTGTGGCCTCCATGCTTACACAGGCTCAGTAGCATGCTCCCCGCATCAGGACTGTTGCTCTTCTGGTCTTAGTTAGGGTTTTACTGCTGTGAAGGGACATCATGACCAAAGCAACTCTTGCAAAGGCAAAGATTTAGTTGGAGCTGGCTTACAGGTTCAGAGTTTTAATCCATTATCGTCATGGTGGGAAGCATTGCAGTGTCCAGGAAGTGGATGGTGGAGTCAAAAGTTCTACAACTTGATCCAAAGGCACTCAGGAGAAAAGACTTCTGTGTCTCACACTGGGCAGAGCTTGAGCATATGCATTACCTCAAGGCCCTGCCTCCATAGTGACACACCTCCTCCAATAAGGCCACACCTACTAACAGTGCCACTCCCTGGCCAAGCATATACAAACTACCACACCTTCTGTTCTTTTTCTTGGGATGCTTTTCTTGCAAGTTGTCCCTGTCATTCACATCTTTCTGCATTATTCAAGTTGCACTTCAGGGAAGTCTTTTGTAGGATCACATGGAATTCCTTTATTCTCTTATCTTAGCTACATTAGAATTTTTCTCTGTATTGAATGTCTTTCTAATGAGAACGAAAGCTTCACAGGAACAATAAGCTCCCTAGCAAAAAGGAAAAACAAAACAACAACAAAAAACCCATTTAATAAGTGCAGCTGCTAACGTATAAACCCAACCCAAAACTTTCTTCTTACTAATATTTCTATTACATTTATTTATGTATCTATAGTTATATATTTATTGTTTGTTCATTTATTCATTGTGTGTGTGTGTGTGTGTGTGTGTGTGTGTGTGTGTTTTGGGAGTGAGCGCTATAGCACATGAACCTTTACCTGCTAAGCCATATGACCAGCTCCAGTCCAAGACTCTCATGGTTCAATAAGTTCCAAAATTATCACATGACAAGAGCTTCTGGGTCTCATCTAGGATTCCACACAGTGATGGGTTGGACACCCAAAATGGAATAACATGAAGCTGTCAAAGATGAGCTCTGCTGTATGTTATAAGGCAAGGAAGCAGATTTGATTCAGTTACCATTCACAGTCAGAGAATAAACCAAACTTTATTCCTCTGGATAGACGGGTCAGCTGGACATTGCAAAAAGGCATTGTTTGGTGCTAGTGAGATGAATCAGTGGGTAATAGCAATTACTGCCAAGCTTGATTACCTGAGTTCAATCCCCAGGACCTGCAAGATAGAGTAACATGGCTGACCTGGACATGTGTATTATGTCCCATGTGCACTTACTCACATATGCACATACATATGCATAAACAAATCCATGAATGGAATTTAAAAATCTGAAGAACAGTGGTCCCTATGAACTGAGGAGATGGGCTACGGCTGTTGGGAAGCAGTTTCTGCCTTTCCAGAGAACGGGAAATAGATGGATGATTACATCTAAGAGGAATGGTCCCAGCCATTGAGATAATATTGAGGGGTAAGAGATTAATATTCACAAGGGTCAGCACATTTAAGAGACAATTGCTTAAGTATTTGATACACAATGACAACAACAGTTGACATACCAATGGACATGGGGAAATCTTACAAAGTCCTACCCTAGAGGAAAAGCTACAGGCAAGCAATTAATGGCTACTAAAACAGATAGGATAAGTTTTCTCCAGGGATGAGCCTGATACGTTATTCAGTCCCAAGTGGTCAGCTACTCACACATACATATACAGCTCTTTTAGAAAATAGTTTAAGGAAGGTTGGAGTTTAACATCATGATCCAGCTAGAAAGACGTTAGTCTCCCAGGATCATAGGATTTCAGGTATTCCAGTTGAGTCTGGATCAGCATAGGACCACTGCTGAGCTATTACAGGGCCTTCCAAGGTTCAGTATTGTCTATCTCTGTAGGCATGAGTAGAACCAGTACAGACAGAACCAACACATGCTGCAACCCCCAGAGGTTAGACAGTTCTCCTACAGCGGTCCTAGACAAGTAGCAGAACCACGCTCTCAAATTCCTGCTTTGTCCATCTTCGGGTCTCCTTCCTCGGGTACTTGTCTTTTAGTGATAGCCCTCCAGTGTTGCCACGGGGACGTGCTTGTCAGTAATGGGGTAACATTAAAGGCAGGATTTCCAGAAGAGCCTGGGTGGTTTGGGCTGTCTTAAAGCTTCAGGGTACTGTTAGAAAAGACCTAATTTTCTCACCTTGCTTTTCTCCTCCCAAACAGGAATGTTGAAGAAAGGTCAGGATTTTAATAAAGTCTTAGAGGGTGGTTATTATGCAGTGTTGACACTTGACTACTGCAGGAAATTTAAAGACCAGAACTTCGCATGCAAAGAAAGGAAACTTCCCTATTAAACTTCTCCTTAGCCTCGTAAGTGGTCAACACCTTTACCAGCTTCTATCCCCTAAAATTTAACCTCAATTAAAGCCGTGTTCTTCATACAGATATTGTCACCTGTGTTATCCTATACAGGAAACCATTACAATATTCTCTTAGGTAGACCCTATCTAAATTGCTCACCATCTGGTGAAAAGCCTCAGTCAGTGACAGCATAAGAGTGCTGATATTTCCCTATTCTCAGCAGCATGAAAGGCCAGTGCTATTAAGCCGTATTGTCCATGTCTATCAGGGAAACTGATTGATGCTCTGATAGACAGGAAGTTATATTCTTCATTTACAGACAAGGATTTTCAAATGGTCCTATGGGAATCTAAAATTCCCTGCAGGATTCTCCCTCTGACATCAATGTTGAGAGATTTGGGTTTTTTTGTTTTGTTTTGTTTTGTTTTCAATTGCTCATTCATACTTCCAAGCATTAATTAAGCACGTATGTTATGAAGAACCTATGAACATCACTGAGATAGCTTAGAGATGTTTCTTCATTACAGCGCAGAAGAGAAGGCAAGTAGTTACAGTGCTGCCTATGATTTCAGAATGAAAGCAGAAAATCCTTTCTCCATTTCAGAGAGTGGCTGCAGCTGAGCATGTGGTGTGCTTTTTGTAACAGGAATACCTCAGTATGGTAAAGGCTTCACCTCAGTAGTTCTGTTCTCTTCTTATAGAAGCAAATTCTTCAGCCCCAGCTCACAAGAACCACAGATTCTCTGAAACTTCCCAAGCCAGGCCTCCATCACTTTCACTGTTGTCAATATTCTTGTCTTTCCTGCTCCCAAAACATCCCAACAGGTTCTGAGTAGTCAACGGCTTTCCCAGCCCAAAGTTCAAAACTACTTGTACCATCTCTGCCAAAACAATATGGTCAAGTCCATTATAGCAATGCCCCTGATACTATTGTCTGTCTTAGCTGGTTTTGTTTTTATTTGTTTTTGTAGCTGTGATAAAACACCATGACCTAAGGCAACCTGGGGAAGAGAGGGGTTTATTTGAACTTATAACTCTCAAATTGCACTCCATCTGAACCAAATCAGGGCAGGAACTCAAAACAGGGCCATGGAGGCAGGAAGCTGGAGGGAGGAATGAAGCAGGACCCATGAAGGACCTCTGCTTACAGGCTTCATGTTGTAACTTTCCAATCTTGTGTTCTAGTTCAACTTAGGATTCCCTGCCTCAAGTAGACATCAGTCCAAGCCCCTGTGAGCTCAGCCCACCTTCATCAACTATCAATCAAGCAAGCCCCTGTGAACTCAGCCCACCTTCATCAACTATCAATCAAGAAAGGGCACTGCAGACTTCCCTACGGACAATATGATGGAGATTCTTTCTCAACTGAAGTTCCGCTTCCCAGATAACTCTGAGTCTAGCCAACCAAAAGAAAAACAAACACAAACAACAGTGAAACTTAAAAACAGCAAACAAAGCAACAGAAACAAAACCGATCAAGACAAAACACAATCTGTCACCCTTTTTGATGTTCAAAGGCAGGGGTGATTTCTCCTGCTTGTAGTGAGGAGAGAATCGAATCACAGAAACTGACTTATAGAATGTTACGCGGCCAGTTAGTGTTGGAACCAACACTAATCTCCAAGTCTAAGAGTTACCTATGGAAGGTCACCCTCCCTTCACACTACAGTAACATGCAGGAGAGACCTCAATCAAGTATGCTTGGTCTGCTGAGCAAGGGCAATGGCCTCTGTTCAGAAAAGATCAAGAAGGAAAACAGTGAACACGAGTATAGATTGGGGCAGAGAGGTGGACTTATGTTTCCAGGGATACTGCACCATGAATGTTATTGCCATCTTGCAGAAGCTGAGGCAGGAGGATTGAAAGTTCAGAGCTGGCCTGAGTGAAGTGACTTTGGGCCCGGGCTTGGATATTTAACAAGACACAGCTCAAAAGTAAATGGAGATATGGGGAAGGGTTGTGGCTCATCAGAGAGAAAAGGGGAAGAGTATCAGTTCATATGATCACTATCTGACATATAAACACAGGAGATGCAACAGGATTGGCACGAAGTGTAGGAGTGTTAGTATGGTACTCCAAGGAAGCCCAATGGAAGCACTTTCCCCATATTATGGGAAGATGGGATGGATTATTCATGGTGGATCTTTCGACATTAGCTGGAACTCATGTGGGAAAAACCGCTGGGCAACTGTGCTTGACTGGGCATCAAGGAAGAGGTAAGACATCGTTTCATTACTATAACAGCAAGAAGTGCGACTTGTCTGATCTTCTGTGCCAGAATTTTGCTCAACATGAAAAAAGGTTTGGAATAGCTGAATTACAACTCTGCCTGCTGGAAGATAGGGGTGGTCCTTAAGCATTGCAGATTTTACACCTCTTATGTTATCATGGGCACCACCTTCATGATGTAAGTATTTTTCTAGTTTTATAGGTAAAAATTATGAGACTTAGAGAGATAATGCAGACAGCCCAACACAGCAGAGCTGAGACAGTTTTAAACCCTGGCTCAAGAGTTTACCATGACGGTCTACTCTGCCTTGCTCAAAATGGCAAGCTAAATCAATGTCGCACTGTTAATTTTTATTACTGTAAATAAACATTTTAGAAGTGCAAAACAAAGACACCATGAAACGTAATGGGAAGCTTTGGCAAAGTAAGCACGAGCATGTAAAGAGAATTCATGTGAAATGGGGCCATCTTATAAATAACTCAGTTTTCATGTTGATAGAATGTATGACATGTAATTTTACCTAGTATGATAATACCTTCATTTCTAGTGGTGCATGATGTTTCACCTTATAGGACGTATTGTGAACATGCTATGCCTGCCGATTCGTGAGCCACTGAGTCATGTCTTGCCAGAAAAATGAGCTAATTGTTGAACGATGTCTTTTCCGTTGGGAAGTTGCCTGAGTTAAGTACCAGCACTAGAGACATACCTGGAGACAAGACCTGAGGAAACTCTAGCTGCTTCTTAACCCCAAACAGCCAGAAGAACTAGTGGAGTGATTTCTACATCTTGTTTTCACACGGTTCTATAATTAGTGCATTGGTTCGTTGCACCTTTAGAACTGGGATCTGAAATAGTTATAGCAGTTGGTAACACAAGTCCACACAGAGTTCTAGGAGAGATGGGTAGGGTGGTACTGATAAGTGTAGAGAGGTGTAGGTCTTTGGAACCTGGAGGTCCTTCACAGAGATCTGGCCCCGCTAGGTGCATGGGTTCAGGTGAGGGGGAGAGGACTCAGGCAGGGAGGGGGGAAACTGCTTTTGCTGCCCCCAGTTGCCAGTCTTTCTCCTTTCCGCCGCTGCTGCTTGGGTTACTCGGGCTAGGCTGAGCCTACAGAAGACTGACAAGCTATCGAGGAGTGGAGGGGAGCTTCTGGCAGTGATTTCGGGATAGGAGATCTCTTCCCGAGCAGTGGTGTTACAGTTCTTAGGGCAGTAGTTCTCAGACAATGGAATAATTCCTGCATATCTTTAATTCTGAACAGGACACTTAAATACAGTTTTTTGGATGGGTCTGTGTCTGACAGCAGGTACTTCCTATTTTTTTGGCCTGAGAGCTTGGGAAGACCTCTTTTACATATGTGGGAGCATGGTCCTGTTTCTGTGAATGATCTATCTTCAGCCTACGTGACCTGTGGTCACATCCTCACCTGTGGAGGAGGGGCTTGAGGCATTGCCCTACATGAGTGGTCTGTCTCAAACCTCTCTACAGGAGTCTTTTAGGGGCACAGCCACATGAGGCCCTGATATACTGGGAGAATGGAAATGTACCTACCATACCTTTTAGGGTCTCCTGGGAATTCGACTATCTCGACCAGGAATCAGGGTACCTTTCACTGCCTGCCGCCCCACAGAGAGGAGCATGGAGCATGCTTCCTGACTCAGGTTAGCTGCTCATCCTCGACATAATCACCTCTGTTTTGAGAATAGTTGAGTCACCACCTGGAATGAGTCAGGAATTCTTACTTTTGCCCTAGAGTGGTCAACAGCCCTCATGAACCTCTCGAATCACGTATATAACTTAAATTTTACAATATCCTATTGTTTCTGCAGAATTTGTTTTATCCATTTTGTTTCTTTTTTAATGGATAGTTTATGGATTTATATTTCAAATGTGATCCCCTTTCCCATTTCTCTGCTTTCCCTTCCCCTGCTTCTATGAGAATGCTCTCTCTCCCACCCACCAACTCCCAACTCAACATCCTGGCTTTCCCCTACACTGGGGAATCCAGCCTTCACAGGACAAAGGGTTTCTCCTCCTGTTAATGCCAGACAATGCCATCCTCTGCTACATGTGTGACTGGAGCCATGGATCCCTCCGTGTACACTCTTTGGGTGGTGGTTTACTCCCTGGGAGCTCTGGGGGTCTCATTGGTTGATATTGTTCTTCCTATGGGGTTGCAAGCCCCTTCAGCTCCTTCAGTCCTTTCTCTAACTCCTCCATTACGGTCCTTGTGCCCAATCTGATGATTAGCAGCATCCTCATCGGTAACAGTAAGGCTCTGGCAGAGCCTCTCAGGAGACATCCATATCAGGCACCTGTCAGCAAGCACTTCTTGGCATCAGCAATCGTGACTGGGTTTGATGGCTACATACGGGATGGATCCCCAGGTGGGGCAGTCTCTGGATGGCCTTTCCTCAGTCTCTGCTCCACTCTTTGCCCCTATATTTCCTCCCATGAGTATTTTGTTCCCCTTTCTAAGAAGAACTGAAGCATCCACATTTTGATCTTCCTTCTTCTTGATCTTCATATGGTCTAATTGTATCTTGGGTTCTGTGGTTTGAGGCTAATATTCACTTATCAGTGAGTGCATACAATGTGTGTTCTTTTATGACTACGTTACTTCATTCAGGATGATATTTTCTAGCTTCATCCATTTGCCTATAAATTTCATAAAGTCATTGTTTTTAATAGCTGAGTAGTACTCCACTGTATAGATATATCACATTTTTGGTATTCATTTCTCTGTTGAAGGACATCTGGGTTCTTTCCAGCTTCTGACTATTATAAGTAAGGCTCTATGAAAATAGTGGAGCATGCGTCCTTGTTATATGTTGGAGCATCTTTTGGGCATATGCCCAGGAGTGGTATAATTGTTTTATTCTTAAAAATTAGAGACGTACAAAACAATGCATAGTGGTAATAGCCCATAATGCTGTTGATGCTGATGAGGCTAATACAGGAGGGTACAAATTTGGAAGTAACACCATGCATTCAAAAATTAAACAATTAAGTAATAATAGTGATAATAGCATTAAAATAGTAGTATTAGATAATAGTAATAACAGTAGAAATAAAAATCCCAAGATGTCAATCCTAAGACTATCATGTAAGTTATGAATGTTGAGTGATAAAAAATAACCTGTAGTATTGAAATTTGTTGTAGAGAATGACTAGCCCAGTTCAACCCTGATATTACACAAATTCAAGCAAAATTTAGGAAAAATTTAAAAGTCATTGCTTATTTTAACTCCATAGAATTCATGTCTGAAAAATAGATTTTGACCAAGTACATACCCATGAATGAAAAACACCACATTTTGAAACACAGAAGGCAATTAAATTTTAAGTACATTTGATAACTTTGTACATATATAGCTATTGAATAGGACTTAAAGTTAACAGAAAGGAAAAATAATTAGATTTACTGGGATATTTTTTGTTTATTTACTAATCTCAAATAAACTATAATGTTCTTTGCTTTTTTAAGAATCGCTTTGATGTTCACAAAATTTGTCCTATGGAAACAAGAATTAAAACAAGTATTAAGTTTTCACCTTCATGTAATATGAATTATTATGTGCACTATTATATTATAAGTATATTAAATAATTAAGAAATTCAATTCTTCATAGAAATGTGGAGTAAATATAGAAAGGGAAATTTCTGGAGTGAAAGGTACATGTGGCTGTTGGACATTCATATTGTACATTGAACTAGAATGTGACTTTCAGAGAAGAAATCAAGTACCATGCTCTGCCATGATATTTGGGGTTGGGCAGTGAGACAGACAGGATTTTTCAAGGAGAAAGGAAGGCAGAGGACACATACTAGTAGAAAGGGTGAGGACAGGTCAAGCGGTATAGGGTTACTCAAAGCAGAGATAGGAAATGACCTCTTTCTTTGACCAAATCTGTCTCCTAGGGAGTAGGTGGTGACAGAAAAAGCTGGTGAGCCTTCTCCTAGCTGCGTAAGGGCGTTACTCAGAGAAAATAAGGGGTGGGGGAGGGTCCTAGAAGCAAATCAATAAAAGAAAATTGCTCATGTCACACGGGTAATACCAGTTAGAGGGCTTGGGTGCTGGGCAGACGGCTCACTGTAGAAAAGCAAGCACTGGTCCTAAAAACAGACGGCATTTCTCAATTGAAATTCCTCTTCCCAGATAGCTCTGAATCTAGCTGACCACAAGAAAATAAAACAAGAACAAAACCAACAAAACCCAACAAAACTAAAACAAACAAACAAACAAAGCAACAGGAACAAAACACACACATAAAAAGTTGGGCATGGCTGCTTATGCCCGTGCCTCCAGCATTGGTGAGTGAAGACTGTGGCCTAGCACAAGCCTTGGGCCTCTGGTTCGATTAGAGATGACAATAAGTTACAGAGTGCTAGAAGAAGACACCAGTCACCTGACCAGGCATCTACATGTGTACCTGCACACTCATTCATTAGTGTACATGGAACACATACATGCACACACATGCACATACCATGCACACATAGGCATGCATAAATGTATACATGCAAATACACATGTACACACACACACACACACACATGTTTTTCATACTTCAACTATAATCAATATAACCAAACAACTTTCTTAACGATATCCAGACTCTACTGTAACAGACTATGCTTTAGGGACTCTTCAAAAGTTACAGGCACAAGTGACAGTTAAAATAAATTTTCTCCAGCGGCGTCAAGGATTCTCTAGAGCAGAGCTCAGTGGTGACTTTCCAATAAGGAGTAGCAGAACGCTGCAAAGCTGGCACCAGGAATGCTGTGAGGACTGCATTAGAAGTTGCAGAGGGGATTTAAAATTGGCTGAAAGCAATTACCCACTTTGGAATTTGGCCAAGGTCTTAAGATTTAATATCCCCTCTCATCCTGGTACTTGTAAAGACCTCTATGGTCAGAGACCTTAATTTTATTATTCCTGTAAAATTCATGGAACTGGATAGCATTTTTAGACCCCCCCCCACACCAAAAAAAGATCACACACCCAACCCCCATGCACAACCCTTTTCTTTTTTTTTCTTGGTCATCGCGCTTCCAATATGGCTTTGATTGCTGCTGCTGTCAGTAGGATCCTTTCTCTGCCCCTGAAGGCCACTTTATTTATTGGTGCTATGTTTCCAAAAGATGCATTTTCCTCCACCGAAATGTTCGGCTGGCCACTTAATAGCATAGGCTGACATTTGGGTGACCACTCACGAGAGCAGCAGTTTTTGTAAACTCCATAGCTCCAGCATGTCAATGGGGAAGTACCTTGAGTAAAACTGATGCAGGATGACCTTGTTCTAAAAAGAAATAAGAGAAAATACAGCCAGGAGGACCCAGTACCGAGTCTCAGAACACGGAAAGCGGTAATGAGCAGTTGTACACAGATATACAGTTTTAAACATCAAAAGCTATGGTATAGCTCAAACTTTAAATATGCATAGAGACAATATTGCAGGCTGTTTGAAAAGTGATTAGACACGCACCCAAATTCCAACAGTTAAATAGGCAAATATGTGATCCAGCAATGAGTGAACACAGGAGAGTAGAGCCACGGGTGTAGATCGGCTTCTTGTACAGCTTTGCTCAAAAGCAAGAAAAGGCAAAGGGACCAAGAACATCTTGTCATGTGTTATTGAAAGAAAAGGTTGGAATTTTCCCAATAAAATTTGGCAGAAACTGCAACATCGTTTCACTTTCACAGTGTTAAAGTCAATACATAATAATACATAATTTCCTTGAAAATGTCATGTGACAAAAAATGGACATTTTAATCCTGAGAATTTATCTAAGGAAAAATTTATGCTGAAAAGAAATAGAATGAAACAAAAAACAATATCAATCCAGGGGTGATTAAAAAGAACTTCTACAACACAACAGAAAAATGAATAACCCAATTAAATAATAATTAAGAGACATGAATAGAGATTCATTTGCAAAATATATGTACAGCCAATAGAGATGCTCGCCATTCTCAGTCACGGGAGAAATGTATATTAAATCCATGAGAGGAGAATGAATCACATCACACCCATTAGAGCGAATGCTCTGAGAAGAAGTGGAGGACAGGGAGGAAAGAAAGAAAGAGTGGCTGTTGAACCAGCATAGAGAAATTAACTGAGACACTGAGACTGAAATGGGGAGTCTCTGTTTTGTGGATCTAGGATGCTAGTCCTATATGGTGAAAGAGTTCTGAACGTTGATTGTCTAAGAATATGAATATAATTTAAGAAACTTTAAAAATGGTGAAGAAAGTCAATTTTCTGAAACGTGTGTTTTTAAAATTGCGATATGATACTGGCAGAAATATTTATGTGTGTGTGTGTGTGTGTGTGTGTGTGTGTGTGTGTGTGTGTGTGTGTGTGTGTTGCTGGGAATCCAACCGGGTATACACACACACACACACACACACACACACACACACACACACACACACTCATGCACTAGACATGGGCTGTATATCTGAGTTCTCCGACTGGCCCTGGCCCAGTTCAGTGATTTGGAGACACTGTGTGACAGTATTGTTCAGGCACTAGAAATTATATATACTATAATAATTCCTACGTTAAAATAAAGCATTCAAAGCTCTTGTGTGTATAGCCATGTGGCCAATTACAAAAAATGGAAAGAAGTGATGTCTGAAAATGTATGAGTGTATGCAAACTCTGTGGTGTTTTATGTCACTCCACAATAAAGTTTACTACAAAACAGATAAAATTGTCACCGTATCTCTCCAAGACAGACTCCATAGCTTTTCTCTAATGGGAAAAGACTGAATATAGTCTCCCTTCCCATAGAAAGACAAGGAAGTAAGTAATTTGTTATATGTTTAAAAAGAAAAGTCAACCTAGTGTTTGGCTTAGTATAAAGACATCAATAAAGTAGAAGCTAAAAATTGAGTCACCGGCTTCAGAGAAGCCTAAGGCTACAAAACATGGTAATGGAATTTATTTTGTTTTTTCACCAGTTCTAATTTGTGATTCATTTTCACTACCATTATTAATGTTTTACCCTCCTCATTTGGTGTGTATGGTGAGTACTTTTCCCTTGTGAGTATGCCCTTTATTTGGTGTTATGAAATTTTGCTATTGGAATTTATTTTCAATGTTGCAAGCACATTAAAGTATGTGGTATATAGCCTTTGTAAGTAATTTTCAAAAGATATCAGTATTGGTTCTAGCATTATTTATTCAGTAAGGGGTCACTTATTTCCTTTGCTAAGGAATGTTAATATATTTAAAATATATGGCAACAACAACAAAAGGGCGTTCAATGTCTCTGAGAAGTTATTTACTGTGCTTCAACTTTGTATCTGTATAAAGGAAGTAAGGGGGCACTCATCTGTATCAACATATGATTATCAACAGTGCCCAGGTCTCTGTGAAGATACCGTCCATGAAACATTGGGGGTCGGGGGAGAGCCATGTCTGACATGTTTTAATGAAAGGTTTTGTGTGAATCACAGAACTGGATAAGGAGAGAAAGAGGGAAAGAAATAGAAATATAGGCTTCTCGGAGGTGCAAGTTTATAGACAAAGTGGATGGAAAACCACAGGAAACCACAGGAAAGGAGAAACACCACTCAGCCCAGGTGTACTAAACCAGGCCTACTTAACAGTTGTATTCCAAAATTTGAACTGATTAGTTATATAAGAGAAAGAGAGAGAGAGAGAGAGAGAGAGAGAGAGAGAGAGAGAGAGAGAGAGAGAGAGAGAGAGTAGGCTTATGCACGGATATGGAGGTGTTCATGTATATAGAAGCCAAAGAGAAGCACAGTGTTGTTCCCCAGGTCCCGTGCACCACTACCATGGAGTAATTGTTTGCTTTCTGGTGTCTTGTTTTGTATTGTGTCATTTTGTAGATAAGGAGTCTGAATGACTTAAAGCTAATTAAGCTAGGCTAGCTGGACACTGAGACCAGGAGTCCATCGTGTTAGGCTCTATTTTAACATATGTTCTAGAGATCTAATCGGGCCCCTCATGTTGGCTGTTTGTAAACATTTCACTGATTGAGCCTCCGCTCATCCCTGATTGTGAGTTCAGAAATAATTTTTCTGACTTCTCAAAGTCTTGATGTTTAAGGACAACCCACAGGGATTAATACCTTCATTCTGAATGCCAGTTACTGTGAGGATGTGAGGAACAATAAACATCTCCTATCATGTCCGACAATTTGGACAGAAGATGGAACTCTTTGTCCCACCCCCCAGACAGCACAATTCTGTGACAGTACTGGTCCTTTCCCCCAAGGAACCACAGGAGTTTTAATGGAGTCATGGATGGTAGTAATTTTATTCTCCACAATTTTCACACAGTTATGTACTTGTGATAGGCTGTTGACAAAACTTGCATTGATCAGCAGAGGCACTCAATAAACACATTTCAATTGATCAGTGTTGCAGAGGGAAACGTATGACCTTAAAATGCTTCCTTGATTTATTGTCAGAGCACAGAGGTAGCTTATGTATGAATATTTAGGCTGGAGAGGTCTCTCCCTGGAACTGTAATAATTACAGTCTCCGGTGTTCCTCAACATCAGTCTGACTTACAAAACAAACCAGCTCCTCTGAGCAGTGATGGGAGACAGCTCTGCAGCGGGAGTTACTACTCTCACTGTGAGGTGAGGCTCCTGTTGAATGATGAGACTTTCTCTCAAAGGATGCAGGGAAAATGGAGGATAAGAGCTGATGCCAGGGAATCTTCACCAGGTGGCTTTGTGCATCTGTCACAGAGACTCACACAGCCCTGTGCTCCTCACTCCCTTGACTGTTCATAGCTATGACATACAGAGCTACCCGGTGTCCTTGCATCACCAGGCTTCAGAATATTTAGCTCTGAGCCCCCACCAAGTTATTGCATGGAGAACTAATTAAGCGCCTTGCTTGATTTCCCATAGAGAAAGACATGAACAGACAACTTTATTAAAATTGCTGTAGTCATCGTTCTTTATCATGGCCTTTCTACCCATGCCTTTCATACCCCATTTATATCAATGAGTCAACATCTTTTGCAAGGCTTTATTCTTGGAGACCCACGCAAGTCAGAGTTTAGGGGAGAACCTCGGAATATAAAATGTGTAGGTGAAATTGTCTTGTTTGTGAAGTCATTAAACGAGCTTGGCATCTTGGAAGGAAAACTGCCAGCGCTGTTCCTAAGACCATTGACAGCAGTGATCTGATGAGGACACGCTTTCTGTGATTTGATTTGTCAGCACAACCCAGCTGAAACAGGAAGCCAATAGCTTGTCTCCTCTGAAGCCCTGATGTGTTGGGTAATATTAAATCACTGCCTGTCGTTTTCATTCTATTGGCATGTCTTTATGGAGCAGGGGCAACGGTAATTCAAGAACTGACTGACAGCATCACACAGGGATGCAGAGAGCATGCAATATTGTGCACATGTGCATTCTGTCTGCCACACTTATGCCTGTGACCAATCAACACTTTTCACCTATGTACAGATTATTATTTAAAAAAGTCATTGATGTGATGTCTCTAAACAAGACGTACTCTCAGCTCTTGGTAAATTTTGGGACTATTATAGGAGTTAAGATCACACAAATAAATCCCAAAGAAGGAAGATAGAGGTCATAGCAAAAGCCCAAAGTTTAGCAAAGTGGTGTGTGTGTGCACGCGTGCATGTGTGCATGTGTGCATGCACGTGCACTCACGTGTGGGCATATGCGTTTTGTTCTGTTTTATCATGCCAATTGATCCCATGTGGTATGTTGTATCCATGTTTACTCCATGGTTTCAGTCTTAACTATTTTCTGTTACCACACCAAACTCTGAATCCTTGATGATTCTTCCTCAATTAATGATAGCCAAAATATGCAGACCTCTCTGTATCAGTCCCATCCCTCCTGTGACTGGAAGGACAAACATACTATTTTGTTGATGTTACTTACCTTGGCATCCGTACAGCTAAATTTCTAAGGCAGAGAGAGAAGTGTTTACTTTGTTGTCTGTACTGAAGCTCATGACTTCTGACTCATGAACACCGCGTACAGAGGCTAAGGAAGAGAAAACAGCATCGGAGAGTGAAATGTGTGGCCCATCACTGTGAGTCTTAAAGGTCAGGCTGCAAGCAACCTGCTCTTAGATGGAAATTGCACAATGACTGAAAATAAACATTCCGATGAGATTAACTGGACAAAGTGACTATTATAACCTCGCTGTTTGTTTATGTCAGAGCAAACAGCACAGTGCCTGAGGTTTAAGAGATAAAATTAATTCGAGACAAGAGAATAGGAAGAGCGAGTTGTAAGTATGGACTATGACAAATAAGGTATGGTTATACAGTGTGCCAAGTCAGAAAAAACAGCTGAATGTGTAAGGGAATCCGAAGTCCTCGTGAAAAGCTGCTCCCTTAAGAATTTTTACCATTCAGGATTTTCTATCTCATTTGCTTCCTCTCGGGTTTTGTTTCTGTTTTCATTGTGTTTCAAATCTTCATCCACCATTCTTACAGACCACACACCACACACACACACACACACACACACACACACACACACACACGCCTGGATGCAAAAACCTTAAGCCATAGTCAAGCATTTTAGACTCTATAGCTACAGAGAACAGAGAAAGTAGGGAAACTGTCAACGTTAAACAGTATCATTCTGTGTGTATTCTTGTATATGTTGTGATGTGTATTCTTGTACATGTTGTGATGTATATTCTTGTATATGTTGTGATGGTTTGCATATGCTCAGCCCAGGTAGTGGCACTGTTAGAATGTGTGACCCTGTTGGAGTAGGTGTGGCCTTGTGTCACGGTGGGTGCCGGCTTTAAGATCCATATTGTAGCTGCCTAGAAGCCAGCATTCTGCTAGCAGCCCTCAGATGAAGATGTAGAACTCTCAACTCCTCCTGCACCATGCCTGCCTGGTTCCCTCTTTGATGATAATGGACTGAACCTGTAAGCCAACCCCAATTAAGTGCTGTCCTTATAAGACTTACCTTGTTCATGTTGCTTGTCCACAACAGTAAAACCCTAACTCTCACTATGTGTGTAAACACACAAATACACATGCAGAACACTTGAAGTATGTCTTTGCCCTCCTGTTTAAGTTTTCACGGAATCTTTAGCTATGAATGTGGGCATGAGCTCCCCACTTAGGCTACAGCTGAATCCTTCTTATCCTTCCTACGTAGCACACGCCATGTGTTAATAATGCGCACAGCCCAGAACTCGGTTTGAGTAGCAAAGACTACTCAGAGTCAGATCCAATGGTGAACACCACCAATAATTAATTAAATCAATAGAATGGTATAAATCTTTAATCGGAGTGACTCAGGAATTAGTGGTGTAAGTTCCTCTGGGTAGCAAATGTCACTTCAGATTCAGAGTTGCACAGTCCATGTGTAAATGTCTGTTCTGAAACAACCAGCCAGCTGGAAGATGGTTAGCCTAACATCAGCTCTTATCTAGTTGAAGACCTCAAGTTAAAAAACTAAGCAATGGGCAACTTAGATCTTGTAGGTGCTACATAGGTATTATTATACTTTCTGTTTTTGTTATGACCATGAGCTAACTTAATAATATCATGATTATTATTATTCTTTTATTTTCTGAGACTGAGTCTTACTGTGAGCCTGGAACTGACTATGTAGATCAGGCTAGCCTTGAGCTCATAGAAATCTATCTGCCTTTGCCTCTGCCTCCTGATTGATAGGATCAAAGCTCTTTACACTCAGCCATACAATAGCTTGTTAATAATGGAGGATGAGAGTCCCATGCTTGTGGATTTTAAAGAGCACCCTTAACGTAGTAAATATTTTTAAAATATTTGAAAAAATATTTGGCCTTTGAATTCCTTGAACATTATCCATTATTCATACCATGTATTTTCCTGTAAGCTTTGTACACAAGTCTACCTGTATTAACTTCCCTGTGGACCAGCAACATGGTTGTTCTGACTATACACAATGAATGATACCTAGGTTTGGTCCTACGTAACCACAAAAATAATAAATAAAACTCACTCAATAGGACACAGTTTTTCTGTCTTCAAGATAAGGGAATGAAGTCATATCTAAGGGATAGTCTAGGAGTTTGCAAGTTGGAACACTAGACATTTTCTTGTTTACTCAAATTTACAGGAAACGATAATAAATGGAAGAGGCAGTTAGAGTGGTTGAAGAATGGATTCATTATTTAGAATTTTCTCTGTTCCTCATGTTCAGAATGGAAATGTACCCTCTGCAGACAATTGTTCTACACTTAAAAACTTAGCTTTCCTTTATGCTTGCTTTGCAACTTGAGTTATTGTTGACTCAAACAAAGGCAACCTTATTCTCCTAGCCACTCTTTGTTCGGCCTATCTATTTTAACCACTTGCTGAGAACTTCCCCAGTGCCAGCTGCCTTGGTACTCTGGGTGCTCTGCATAATAAGGCACGACTCTAGTCAAGTTGTTCACAGCCTAGGGACAGGCAGAAAAAAGATCGGCAGTGCAGAACAACAACACAAAGATAAATCTGATAATTAATTACAGTATAGGCAGACAGAAGGTATTTATAGAGTTATTAATTCTGACTGAAGGAAGTAATGCTCAAAATTTCCATGTATGAGAATTGTAAGTTTTCATATAACTTTTTCAGGACGAAAGCTTTCTTAAAAGTAATCTTGGAGCTGGGTGGCAGTGGTGCACATACCTTTAAACCCAACACATGGGAGGCAGAGGCAGGCAGATATCTGTGAGTTTGAGGACAGACTTGTTTACAGATCTAGTTCCAGGACAGCCAAAGCTGAAACCCTGTCTTTAAAAACAAACAAATGGGCTGGAGAGATGTTGTGGTTTGCCTTGCCAAGATGTGGTGTGGATAACATGGTTGGTGAACAGAGTTGGTGGACTGGGTGATCAGCATATTGTTGGTTTTGTAAATTGCAGAATGGTAATAATACTTGGTTCACCTATGTATAGGGAAAAGGTTTTTTAACTGGACAAAAAGGGGGAAATGTTGTGGTTTGCCTTGGAGTTTTCTCTGAATTTGTGGAATAAAGGCAAGAGCACTAGATTTGGGCAGAGGAAGGAGTCAGGAGCAGGAGGGGGATTAGATTCAGAGGTTAGGTTGAGAGAGGACAGTTGGAGACAGTTGAGCAAATGGAACCTGAGCAGGTGGGGGGGAGGATGAGAGAGTTTAAAAGAGTGAGCAGAAGAGGAGTAAGCTAGGAGAAAGAAGGGAACGGTTTAGAGACAAGATGGGGAACTGAGAAGGGTTAGAAGAGACAAGAGATGGAGAGAGAGGAGAAGCTAGGAGTCGTTGTAAGAGAAAGAGAAACTAAAGCATAAAAGAGTTGATATATTTGGGAGAGTGAGTAAAGAAAATAGGTTGAGAAACGATGGGGAACTGAGAAGGGTTAGAAGAGACAGGAGATAGAGAGAGAGGAGAAGCTAGGAGTCCTTGTAAGAGAAGGAGAAACTAAAGCTTAAAAGAGTTGATATATTTGGGAGAGTGAGTAAAGAAAAGAGAGAGAGAGAGGAGAAGCAAGGAGTCGTTGTGGGAGAAGGAGAAGCTGGAGACTTGGTAAATAAAAGGTGCAAGGGATAGATGGTACCGGGCTTTGTATGTGTAAGTGGGCAATTATATCCTACCAATTGGATCAAAGATTATTGTGTGGTGTGTCCTTTTGTGTAGGAGTCTCCGTATAAGAAAGTGTGTGGCTGGGCTGAGTTTCTGCCCAAGATATCCAGCAGATATCTGGGGCAGTGAGGTGTGGAACCCTAGCAGGGTAAAAACACCAGTTGTATGCTCTTTTGTGTAAGAGTCTCAGTATAAGAAAGTGTGTGGCTGGGCTGAGTTTATGCCAAGATATCCAGCAGATATCTGGGGCAGTGAGGTGTGGAACCCTAGCAGGGTAAAAACACCAGTTGTATGCTCTTTTGTGTAAGAGTCTTAGTATAAGAAAGTGTGTGGCTGGGCTGAGTTTATGCCCAGATATCCAGCAGATATCTGGGGCAGTGAGGTGTGGAACCCTAGCAGGGAAAAACACCCTGAGGGAAAACATTCCCCCGGTTTTTGTTTTTACTTTTACTTTTACCTTTTTGTTTTTATTTTTATTTATTTACAACAACAGAGAGATGGCTCAGTGGTTAAGAGTACTGCCTGTTTTTCCAGAGATCCTGAGTTCAAATCCCAGTAACCACATGGTGGCTCACAACCGTCTGTAATGAGCTCTGATGCCCTCTTCTGATGTGTTGGAAGACAGCTACAGTGTACTTATATATAATAGTAAGTAAAAATATCTTTTAAAAATAAAGAAAAAATAAAAAAGTAGTATTTGAGAAGAAAATAAATTGAAGTCCTAAAATGTTACTCATGAAAAGTTTAATCACCAAATGCTTGATCTCACTTACTTTGAGGGAAAGAAGAGTCAAACAGGACCAGGATTTAGAGCTAACTGCTCTGTTCACTTCTTCCACCTACTCATTATAGGTGATAAACAATGGTTTATCACGTGACTTCTCTATGCCCAGGACTGCTCTAGTAGAAAATGAGAGAATAATTAAGTGGGCAAACATCTTTGCTATGTCTTGGGGGAAACAGTTGATCCTAAGAAAAGGATGAGAAGCATATACAATGAGCATAGAGTCACCTCATAGTTTCAGGAAGTAAAAATAATTAGTGAAGAAATGTTGAATAACAGGAGTGACTTCTCAAGTTCCCAGTGGCCAAAGTGGAAACAATTTGTGTGACCTAATAAACTGGAATTGAGTTGAAACTTTATGAATAATACATATCTATGTCCTCATGGTAAATGATGGGTGAATAAATAAATTGCTGAGGAGAAACAAATTTTCTTTGCAGAACAATTCTTAATATCCCAAATAGATTTCAGGGCACTTTTCCCTTAATAAGCTAGGTCTCTCTTGTGTGTTTTCCTTACTTTACATTCCTGAGTGTTTTGCCTGCATGTATGTATGTGTACCTAATTAAACATGGAGGCCAGAAGAGGGCATCAGATCCCTGGAACTAGAATTGTAGACAGTTATGAGCTACCATGGGAGTGCTGGGCACCAGGCCTGGATCTTCTACAAGAGCAGCAAGTGTTCTTACCTGCTAAGTCTTTTCTCCAGTCTCAATTTAGAACTTCTTCAATGTGTGTTTTGCATAGTGACTTCCTTCCAATAAATCATTAAAATGGGGGAGGGGTGGCGGGCATATCGGGAAAGAATAGAAAATCTGAGTTCAGATTACAAAACAGAAGTTAGGCTCAGTGCAGTCCATGAGGAGGTGGAGGTGGGCAATATCGCAGGGCTTTCTGGTAGCCAGCCTTGCCTATTGGCGAGCTTCAGGACAGTGAAAAATCCTGTCTTCTTTCCTCTACACAAATGTGTACCTGCATACACATGAATATTCACATATAAAACATACACAAACACACACATACACACATACACACACACACATATATACAGAGAGAGAGAGAGAGAGAGAGAGAGAGAGAGAGAGAGAGAGAGAGAGAGAGATTGGAAAGTAAAGCAATGTGACATTAGAGGTCAGACAAATGACGAAGGTGAAAGGCACTGTCACAATTCATGTGTGCACACTTGGCATGCTGTTACAAAGATGGTTCATTACCTCTGCGCATTCCTCCAAAACCTATAACCCTATTCTAATCATGAGAAAAATGCCAGAAAATTTCCAGTCAACACATCCAGATGCAACATCTTTGATCGGTGCATGATCAAAGTGTCAAGGGAATCATAACAGGACAACTTCAGAAATCCTAGTTGAGAACATCTCAAAGTAAACACCAGTGCATAATACAATGTCACGTTCTCAACAGAGTAAGAAGAGGAAGAAACTCATACTTCTCTCTGAAACTCCATATCCAGGCTGTAGCCATCTGCCTGTTCCCAGACCGTCCTTTTCTTCCAATCTCCCATAGAGAAACAGCCTATTAAACTTTGAGCTCTAATGGATTTTCCAGTCAAGAGCTCCAAACATTCCCACAACCTTCTAAAACCAAATAAAACAAAGAAACAAAAAAAAAAAACAACAAAAAAAAAAAAAAAACATAGATAGGTCTGTCCAAGAACAGCTGATTCCCTGGTACTGCCTTGGATTGGGCTGGAGACAATGGGCAAATCTGTAGCAGGTTTTCTTGGTTGACGATTGCTGTGAACAGGACCAGCCCTCTGTTGGTAAGGTCACCCCTGGGAAGATGGTCTTGGATTATATAAGAAGAAGGCAGCTTGTTGGTTAACTCCCTATTGCTTTCTTTCTTATTTAATCCAGGACTACCCTCCCAGACGTGACTCCACCCACAGTGAGGTAAGCCCTCCCACATCAATCATCAATCAAGGAAACCTGCTACAGACTTGCCTACCTCACGTAGTCCAATCTCATGGACTCAATTACTCAACAGGAACCTTCCTCTTCACAGATGTCTCAAGTGTGTGTCAAGTTGATATAGAAGAAACAAACAAACAAAAATAAACCAAATTAACCAACACAGGTACCTGGGGAATAGCTGGGTACCAAAACAAAACAAAATAAAACAACAAAAACAGGAACTCTCAATACTGTACTTTCAATTTTTCCAAATACATAAAGTTGTTGTAACAAAGTCTATGTATTGAATTTCACCATTAATGAAGCTTAGCAAATTGTGTAAAATAAACTATAAACTACTAGAATTAAAAATCTGTTGAGAGTAGAACAGAGAAAAGGATTCTAAGTTTAGTAGAATTGCCCGTGACGTGCTTGAAAACATTTATTGCTCCCGGCAGCCTAACTGGTCTCGGGGTTATTCCATGTTGTATACTCATGGTTGAAGATTTGGTGTTAGGAACTGCAGATAGGAGAGCGCATGCCTGCTATTCTCTTTAGTTCTGAGTTATCTATCCCACCGAATCCAATATTCCGAGGCTTGTCCATTACCTGGAATTTCATGATTTAACCTTTCTTTCTATCTGACTAGTATTCTGCAGTGTATATGCATGGCAGTTTTAAAACTCATCTGTCAGTTGAAGGACATTTCGATTGTTTCCGTTTCCTACTTATGAGCATTGTGTCTGTAGAGTAGCATAAGGAATAGGCATATACCAAGGAGGGGTCACATGGTGTATTCAGATTTTACTTTTTGTGGGTTGTCTGGAGTGGTTGGACCAGTTTGCATCCACTGGCAGTATATGAGTGTTCCCTTTACCCAACATCTTCCATTTTTCAAAATATTTCCTAGCCTTTCTTCTTTTGAGAAATCTCTGTTTAAATCCAGAGCCCAGACTTTCAATGGGTTATTTTTTTTACTCTTTTTTTAAAGTTCTTTATATATTTTGGACATGAATCCTCTGTCAGATGTTTAACTGGCAAAGATTCTCTTCCGTTTTGAGGACTTCCTCTTCACTTGACATTTACTTGTTTCCTTAGCTTTGTCGCAGTTTTTGAGTTAGTTTGATTTGGATTTTTATAAACTCCCACTTGTCAATCCTTAGCTACCATTCCTAGACAAATGGAGTCCTGCTCAGGAAGTCCTGCTCAACACCTACATTCTGAAGGACACCGCCCAGGCCATCTTCTATCCCTTTCAGTTGTGGAAACAAAACTTTACATTTAGGGATTTGATCAATTTTGGACTTAGTTTTCATGCAAGTTGATAATATCTTAAGTAAGTTCATTCCTTTGAATGTGAACATCCAGTTTTCACAGCAGCACATGCCAACAACGGTCTTTCTTCAGCAGTGTCCATTTTGACATATCCCCTATTAGACGGCCTTCTAATAATCAGGCCTATTCACTATTCATGTTTTACATTTATTTACATGTCTACTTTTGTGCTACTACCATATCGTCTTTGTTGCCATTTTTGTGTGATATATTTTGATGTCTAGAATGGAAATCCCTCTAACGTTGTTAATTTTGCTCAGAATTGTTTCAGCCATCTGAGATCTTTTCTGGTTCCATATAAATTTTCGGATAGATTTTTCTATTTCTGCAAAGATTCAGGTGAAGATTTTGATTGTGATTGTATTGAACCTGTGAATGGCCTTTACTAGAGCAGTCATTTTTACATTGATAATTCTGGCAATGGGATGTCTTTCCATTTTCTAGTGTATTACTTAATCTTTTTTTGGAGATTTAAATCTTTTTGTTCTGACCATATTTCACTATCTCAACTAGCTTTATTCCTAAGTCTTTTATTTTCTTTAAGATTTTATAAATAACAATGTTTCATGATCTCTCTATATATTTGTTGGTGATTTTTTCAAGTTGATTCTAAAATTGTTAATCATTTCCTGAAGTTTTCTGGCAGAAGCTTTGGGATTTCTTACATAGAATATCACATCATCTGCAAATAAGAGTAATCTAACTTCCTGTTCATCTCTTTATATCTCTTTAACTTACTTCTTTTGCCTTATTGCTCCAGCTAGTGATTGATAATATTGAAAAGAACTGACGAAAGCGGACACCCCTGTCTTATTCCGGGATGTCAGTTAGATTGCTTCATGTTCTTCTCTGTCTAGAATTATGTTGGCTATAGCTTTTTTATACATAGCTTTTATTCTGTTCATCTATGTTCTCCCTAGTCCGTCTCTCTCTAGGCTTATTATTATGGAACCATATTAGATTTTGCCAAAGGCTTCTATTGCATATACTACGATGATCGTGTGATTTTTATCTTCAAAACTATTTATATGGCTTATTACATTTATTCACTTGCATAGCTTAAACTGTCCCTGCATTGCATATTAGAGTAGGATAATCTCAATGTATGTATTTATGTATGTATTTTGGTTGCATGTGTTTCATTGAGTATTTTTGAATCTGTATTAATTGGGGATATCGGCTTGTAGCAATATTGTTGCCATGCCATTACGTGGTTTGGTATTTGAGCGATACTAGACCCATGATAGGAATTTGGGGATCCTCCTTATGGACTTTGGGACTTGAAATGCATTGCTCCGGGTTCTTCTAGCTTTAAAAATTTTTGTTGAGAAGCCAGGTGTTGTTCTGATGGGTTTCCCTTTATCTGTGATTTACAGTTTTTCTCTTGCCTTTTTCAATACTCTGTGTTTGGTCTTAGTGTTTTAACAATGATTTTCTATAGGGAGTTTCTTTTCTGGTCTTACTTATTTGGTGCTCTGTGTGTTTCTTATATCTGTATAGGTATATATTTCTTTAGTTTGGATTTTTTTCTATGATTTTGTTGAAGAGCTGCTCTATACCATTAACCTGGGATTCTTCTCACTCATTTGTACCTATAATTCAATGGTTTGGTCTTTTCATGGTGCTGCATATTTCTCATGTGTGTTGTTTCTTTATTTTTATATTCTTCACTTATTACTCTTAATTTGCTACTCACTTATCAGAGCCTGATCATCTATATTCTGCTTAATTCATTTTATAATTTATTTATTATAATTAACCCATTTAATTCATAAGGTTTTTCCATTGGCTTTTCCGGTTAGGATAGTGTGTATTTCAATCCCATCTTCATTTCAGTTTAAGTCCTCTTTGATGTTATTCTTTATTAACCTACATTTTAAAATCCTGGACCACCTTCGTTATCTCTACCAGCCTTCTGTTTGTCTTGTTGGTCATCACTGAAGCTTATTTTGTCTTTAAGTTCATTTTCTTTATATTTATTAGGCAATTTCTATGTGTCAACTTTATACTTCTCAAATTCTTTCATGAAATTTATGACTATTTGTTTTACTTGTGTTTCCTAGTACTCATTTAGGCAATTCTCACTGGTGAACGTTTCTAGAGGACTGGTCAATTCGAAGGGAACAATACTGCCTTGAGCTTTCATGTTTGAATTTTTGGAATGAGATCTGGGCACCTAGACTTCTTTTGTCAGTTCTGTGTCTGGTGTGGATGAAGCAGCTTGGATCCAGCACAGGATGCATGGATAAAACCTAAAGATTGAACGTAGCTCAGCTACAAGAAGGTCAGATGGGCACACGGAACTGGGATGACACACAGAGTATGCGCACAGTCTAATCCTAAAGTTTGGAAGTACAACTGGGTTTTAGGGAGTGTGCGGGGCAGAGTTAGGTCAACTCACCTGCTGGACCCTTGCAAATGATGTTCAGGATTTCATGAACAGAGAAGTTGGCTGTGGCATAGAAATGTGCTGTTAGTTAAGGGTATACAGGCAGGGTCCTGAAGGAAGCTTAAGTGTTGGGTGATAACATATGTAGGAATGGCCAGGCTAGGGCAGGGCACTGGATGTGAGACCTGGGGCTTGGTGAGGATATGTAGAGGGTAGGATCAGGCTCATTGTCTGGGCTAGCCCCTAATGAGGTTTGTACAAGATCTGGGTGTGCAATTTGGATAAATCAAAAATATTTAAAGGAAGAGTGGCAGTGTATCATACAGCTGGCCAGAAAAGTGGCTACTAAAAAAAATGGAAGCTTTAAAGTATCAGAGTATGGTTAAAACAAAACAAAACAACTGTGCTGTTTGAGAAAGAGCAAAACCAAATAATCTGATGTAGAAAGAATTTCAGTGGCTTTTCATTTACTCTTGTAGCTAAAATCCAAATGTTGGCCAGAATGGCCTCATCTCCTTGCCTTACAAATTCCAGTTGTAGCTTTCTAAGCGTCGTAGGGAGCATTTTGGCTTTGCTTCTCTTTACTGCGCATGACCTCATCTTCTTTATGTGGCTGGTGCCCTCTTGATCTTTATATATAATCCTTAGAAAGCCTTTCATTCTGTACCACACTTCAAATAAGTGTTCTCCTTTGTTGCAGTTCTGTCTCAGTAACATGCTAATTTGTCATGGTTGGTCCTTCTGGTGCTTTTGTTATTTGTCTCCCCTTCCATCTAAATTATAAGTTCTATGAAACCAGACGACAAATCTGTTCCATTCGATCATTTATTCCAATTGCATAAGCAAAAAAACTTTAAATATGGTTAGTGCTCAATAAATACTCAACTGCTGTATTTGTGAAATTTTCTTATTTTATCAATATACACTTTATGTAAGTCCTTCGGTTCAGTATTATGCCTTTACTCTGAGTACACAGATGAACACTAGCAAGGTTTTAATCTGCAGTGACTGCTTTGAAGCTACTCTCAGGCAGAAACCCGTGCAGTGTGTACCTAGTCTGCCCAAGTGGAGTAAAAATAGGCAGTGCTTAGCAACCAGCATTTTGGACTGAGCTTTCTCCTCTGAGAATGTCAGAGTAATGTTAGGGCTCAAATAGTGAAAGGATTTAGGAACTGGTAAGTGTATTAAACAATTAGAGAAAAGTGCTTTTGAGAAAAGGTTCCAAGCACTTGCTCTAGAAAGAGCAGGAACATGGCATGCCAATGATGAAGGAGTCCCTTTACAGGAAGCCTTGTGTATCCCAAATTAGGTAGATGACATAAAGTACATAACTACCCAGGGCTAATTGCATACAAATCTTCCTTTCCCCTCTAGTTTAGCTTGATTCATTGCTCTTATTACTCTACTTTACTAGCTCTGGAAAAAAGCTAAAACCAAAGTGGACAGTGTTTCACTCATAAGTCTAAGGATTTGGTTTAATTTTTAATTCTCTCCTGCCAACTTTTATATCCAGAGCTCAGGTTTGATTTTGCTACTACATATTTGGACAGATTTGGACAAGACATTTTTGTGTTCAAATTCACTTTTCCTCAACCCTCAAGGAAGGGATTTAGCTCTTTCATTAGGTTTTCAAGTAAGAGATTCTGGGAAGAATAACAAGTTGTGTAGCTACAGGATGAAAAACCACACAATTCTTTCTGGAGTAGAAGCCAAATCCTATGGTTTAGCAGAGCTAAGAGAAAGCTGAGTCTTCACTTTGATTTATCGTTTAAGACAAGTTCCTAAAATTTTACAGCTCTTTTCAGAGGGGAGAAAGGTTACTATTTCTTCAACAAGAAGTTATGGGTGTTACTCGCCTCTGATGATTTTTCTTGGTGAAGCTGAAACCCTTATTGAATTTTCATTAAGAACTGTGTGCAGAGGGACTTGTTTCTTACCCTTGCTTCCTTGTAATGGTGCTCAGCGACCAGCTATGGAGCTTGTCCATAGAGCACACCAAGTCGCATACATTTATGTTGAAAGAAAAGCAAGCAGTTGAGTGAGAAGTAAATCGCTGAAGATGTTAGCTACGAAACATCTCCTCTGCGATTCCGTTTCTTCAGTTTCCAAATGTGCATGTCAGTGTCTCCTGCAGTATTTATATACAGCCATGGAATATATGAAGTGAGCCATAGAAGCTAGAAGCCGAAAATAGCATCACAGAGTTAAACATGAGCTTTGATATACATAGTCTTCAGATAAAGCTATCCCCAAAAGACTAGCAATAATGAATGGCAATGTAATCTAAAATGTCGAATTGGTATTCTCTCTGCCCCCGGTGTGATAAGCACTTTCCTGCTCTTAGAACTTGAGCGATTTTCAGAATCGGAGACGCTGAATTTGAATCTTACTGTCGGACTCCAGTCATTTCTGTAGGCGGCCACACTTGGAAGCAGCCTGAAAATCATTCAGTGTGTGTCCTGTTTTGTGGAAGAAAGCTGTGAGGGGCGAAATAGCCTTTACGAAATGAGTTCACGGACGCAGAACACCAGTCTCTGTCTGACTCCCCATCTATCTTTTCTCTATTGACAAAGAAGTATTTGTTAAGTTTACACAACCTCCGTCTTTATTATTTTGGAAAAGGTAAGTGTTAGTTACATACAACGACCTAAGGACGAGTCAAAAGGAAAAGCAATCAAAATGCCCTTAAGTCAAAACACATTATTTCCTGAACGTCTCCTGCCATACATTGCAAACTTTAAGTATTTTCAAATATATAAAAATCTACTGGAAGTATACAATATGACTATTTAATATTTTCGCTGCTACAGGTTTGTCATGGGGAAATCCAATTCAGTAGGCCAGGTAGTTTGTCCCCAATACGTCAACTAAAGAGATAATGGTAGTAAAAATAGGACCAGACTTCTGTTTGGTGCATCCACACTGGGTGGAAAAGCCACACTCTAGTGATTGAATGTCTGTTCCTCTGGAAGGTTCACAGCAGCCTTAGTGTAGGGGTCAGGCTGACAACGTTTATGGTTTTGGTTAGGCTGTGGCCTGATTGATGGTATTTGGTTCTGCCAGGTCCTGGCGATGCTTTAATCACTGTGGGGCAATTTGGTTCCATTACAATATGATTGCTCCTGACTAGTGGACAATCCCATCATAAAATGATCTACTTGCAAGACTTAATAGTCCTTCAAAGGTGGACATCTATTAGACTCCTAATTTGGTATCTTAAGTATTGAGTTGGGAGGATTATCAGCTCTAGATGAACAGTTTTAAATGACTAACGTGTCCATGTGCAAAGAAGAGTCTAGACTCTGATTCATAGGTCTAAGGCAGTAAAGGAGACAAATAGCACATGTGAAGATGGCAGGCTTTGGTGTGCAGTTGCCCAGCAGTGTCTATAGGCCCAGGAGGAGAATCGTTACCTTTTAGGAAAAGCACCCTCTAAATCTTTGTTACGATTTGGTCCTTTTAGCATCTTTCAGTCAAATCATCCAATAAAACTTCATTTTGACTCTTCCCAGTGCACCTGTATATATTCCACATATCCATATTCCACACCAACTGCAGATATAGCTGAAATTATATCCACCCTAGGCGCAGTGAAATTCCAGCTACTATCAGTCACAATGTTGCCTCGGGTTAAATTAAATTCTGTCTTATTCTTCTAGGCACCTGCTCTACAGATCCTTTTCAGTCACATCTGAGGTTCACTTGGCCTTGTGTTCTCAAACCTATGAACACAGGAAGGTTAAACTGGTCCGTAAGGTTTTCCAGGGATAAAAGGTTCTGTACCCTGTTGTAATAGCTCATCTTGGTTGGCAACCAGACACACTTAGAGAGAACCACAAGGGAAGAATTGACAGATCAGACTAGTCAGTGTTCACATCTGTGAGGCATTCTTTGAAAAGCTGCTAATTGATCCATGTGCCTAGCTCCCTGTGGTGGGTGCCATCTCTAGTCTGATGGGACTAGGCTCGCTAAGAAGTATAGCTGAGTGGAAGCCTGGAAGCAAGCCAGTAGGTAGGTCCCTGTCCTAATGTTGCTCAGTGACGAACTGTAGAATTTTAAAGCAAATGCACTCTTTCTCCCTCATGTTAGTTTTGCTCAGAGTTTTATCTCAGCAATAGAGAAGCAAGGTAATAAACATGCTATGTAGAGTAGGCTAGACATTTGAACTGGCACAGTTAACATGGGGCTAGGCTTGAGCCATGTCTCTAGGCACTGACGACAGGTTCAATGGAGAAAAACCCCCCAAGTTGGCAAGCAAGAACTCTTCAGAGACTCACAACCAAGCCCCAGCATTCTGCTGAGAGATTTTTTGACAACTTTCTTTTGAATAGACATTCATATCTTTGAATATAAAAAAATCAAAGTCTAAAATTTCAGACCCCGACTAGTTTAGCGGGACATATAAGCTAACTGCTAGATTTCCTTCATTGTTGATTTAAAACTGGGAATAACTTTGGAGTCATGGCTCATGTTCTGTAGCTTGCCTAAGAGATCTGAAAATAGGATTCACTGACAGAGAATGTCATCTGCTGTGTTAGGGATTAAAACAAAAGCCAGATGGGCCCCAAAGACAGAAGCAATGGGGCAGATGGGAAATGCCTACCACAGGCTAAATAAAATGCAGCATGAGACACTGGCTTGAATTTTACTATTTTCAACCAAAAGGATGTTGGAAAACCAGATGATTATCTATACAGTATGGCATTGAGGCTACTGGAAATGTCCTGAGTGGCTCTTCCTCTGATTAAATTCTAAACTCTAAAAAAATACGTCTGCCATTATCCATTTGATAACATGTTTTCACAGAGAGATATACACAGGACTCTCTGAGAGCATTGGAGCCAGGGTTATACACTTAAGGGGTATTAGAAGCTGTTAAGCATTGTTAGATGCTGTGGAATGATGGTTTCGTGTTGATCTACTTTTAAGACTATTGTAAGCACCCTATAATTTTGCTGTTGTTGTTTTTCTGTGAATGGATGACCCTAAAGAGAAAGCTATTCAAGCCTTTGTGTGGCAGCAGATAGAGCCTCCCTCATGCCTGGCAGCTTGGAGTGGGAACTTGAGAGCATAGCACCTCTTCTCTGACAACAGGCCAGGCTTCTCTCATGCCAACCTGCTGTTTTGGGGTGCTTTGTAATCTCTCCGAGAGCATTGTACCTCTAAGGTCCACTACACCTGAAGCTCATGTTCCAGGAAGGCTTGCCCTAGTCCGTTCTGTTCCAAACAACCTGTGCCATCCTGCAAAAGCATCGTCCTAAGCAAGGCATGGCTTAGTGAAATTCCTGTGAACCTACAACTGTCTAATCTAACTCAATATAAGACGAGTACTGATTGAACGGAAGCTCTGTTTTGGTTGGAATAAGCACAGTCTTTGAATGCCACACCCATGCCACAGTCCTATCCTTACTGTACAGCCAGGCTGTTCGACTTTCTGTCTGCCCTCTGGAACATTAAGGTTGATTAAAGACATTGGATCTTTTCATAGTTACTATAATTCTTTAATACACACACACACACACACACACACACACACACACACACACACACGTGTGTGTGTGTGTGTGTGTGTGTAATGGGTCCCACTACAGATGGTTGTAAGCCAAAATGTGGTTACTTGGAATTAAACTCAGGATTTCTGAAAGAGTAGTAGGTGCTCTTAACCACTGAGCCATCTATCCAGCCTCCTTAGTAATATATATACATATATATATATATATATATATATATATATATATATATATAATGAATGAAAGGTTAAGTTTGTGATAGGAAACAGTAGCAGGAGCAGCAGCAGCAGCAGCAGCAAGAAGAGTGTGGAGAGTGTTGGTGGGTGGCTGGAAAGTTTCAGAGAGGTGTGTGTGTGTGCGTGTGTGTGTATGTGTGTGTGTGTGTGTGTGTGTGTGTCTGTGTGTGTGTGTGTGTGTGCTGTGGGGATGAAGTTAGGGGAACAAGAGGTGAAAAGTGGGAATATCCAGAAAGGGAACTCGAATGGCAGAAGAGGGTGGTGAATACATGTCTAGCCCAGTTCACGGAAGCTGTCAAGCCTTGAAGTGTCAAAAGTGGTACCACTACCTACTGTAAAGGCCCAGTGTGCTGCCTCTGAGTACTACTGTCACCTAAGCCTGAGGATGACGCCAGCTGTTGAGGACTGGCCTCTGGCAATACGAGTTAAGAGCAGTCAGTTTAGCCCTGGGACCTAGACATATAGATCTCTGGCTTCTGAGGCTCCTGTTCATTCATTGTCAGTTTTCAGAGCCTGGATTCTATTAACCGAGCACAAAAATAGCTCGCCCTCAAGGACCTAGTACCTACCCAAGAAGTACCTTGTCTACTCTAGATTTCAATCCACATGAAGCAAAAAGATGCTACCACCAGAAAACACTGAAAAATTACCAACTGTCCAGAGAGGAGGAAACTGGAAGGGTGACGAGGCGGTTAACACCACTTGTTGCTCTTGCAAAGGAACCTGACTTCAGTTCCTAGTACCGGTACCGCATGGCAGATCATGCACTCCTGTGACTCCAGGTTCAGAGGACCCTATGCCCTCTTCAGGCTCCAGTACATACTTCATGCATGTACATACACATAGACAAAACAGTCATGCCCACAAAATAAAAATAAATGCCTTAAAAATGCATCGGCTCCATTAATAAGAACAATGTAAATCCACAGGGGATTAAAGTGCCCATTTAGACACTGTCAGCCTCAGTATCCCTATCTCTCATTTATAGAAGGGGATACTGACCTCAGAAAGGCAATGGCTCTCCCCAGACAGCATGCTGAAAGTTAGGGAGGGGACCAGGTGTACGATTTAGCCAAGTGAAAAACGATCTGAGAGCTAAGTGGAAATTTCGTGGCTAAATACGATTCTTCTTTGCAAAATGGAGTACAATGCCTCCCGAAACTTGCCCCACATCCACAGCCATGTCTGTTTTACACAGTATTTACAGCCTCAGATACAGTGGGAAACGGTGACTCTCCATTTCTGTAGTACTAGGGTACCCTGATATCTCTGCACTCCTCCATCCCTATGACTTCTTATTTTTCTGTTTTAGAGAACCTGGCTGCAGAAGCAGAGAACTGTGGGTCCCCCTTCTTTCCTTCAGAGCTCCCCACTACCATGCGCACACACACAGTTTTCTCCTGAATCAGTTTGTCAAACCTTTTGTTGTTTACCCTCTAGAGTTACAAATAAGCCTGGTCTTGCCAACATCAACCAGGTCACAGCATTGTTTACAGAGCAGTGGTGGCTTTCTGTGATTATAGCGCACGGGAAGCATGGAGCACCGCCCGGTCTATCAAGTGCTTCCTTTTTGCTTAAGTCATTAGTGTTCCAGCCTTCGGTTCAGGGTTTCTGCCACGGCTTTTATCTGCTAAACTAATGTTACATTAAAGTGATAAATGATGCTATAAAAATGAGGAACCCCGGCTGAGGGATTAATGTGAGGTACCCTTTAAAGGGGATTTAGATTATTATGTGTTTTAAATGTATTTGTTAAAAGATTTCCTAGAGCACTGTGGTAATACACCAGTGTTAAACCCCTGCATTCTGATGTTGTCTGTTTAAACAATGTCAGATCATCTCTCCCTACACAGGCATGGGAGATAAATCTTCTCATTAAATGAGGCTCCTTTGGTACCATCCACATAGAAGCTCGTGGTGGGCAAATGATTAAGCTGCTCCTCTGAGCTCATTACCATTTGTTTAAACACTGCCTTTCCCTTTCTAATACCTTCCTTTCCTGTAGCCTTCACAAGACATGCCCTGTTTTTCCATACCAAATTGCTGAAGCCCTGGTTTGGTGGTCTAACATGTACAAATGTGATTTGGCAGAGAACAGAACCTTCATTTCTAAGGGTGGTGCTACTGAATCTTCTCTTTAAAAATCATTACTTAAACCAATTATTGGTCAGCTGAACCAGACCACTTATAAAGTAATTAAGAAAAATGTCAGTTTCCCAGTCTTATCACAGGTAGATACAATGTTTCACTTTTCTGAGAACTTTTTAGAGCACAGGCTTTCTTGAAGTCATTGCATCATGAGATAAATGTGCTAATTCTTGGAGATGATTGTATGCCTACTCTCTAGAATACTGCTATTAAATTATTCCTTCATATTAACTATAAAGGGAAGAGGTTTTCTTCGTCACGTCTTTAATCCTCTGTCATTTATTTTCCTAAGACTTGGAAGCACTTATGATAACGGATGGTGTCAGTGGAAGAAGCTTTGCAGCAGAGAAAAGGTTTAATTACTCTGCAGTGCTATCAGGATATCAATTAGAGTTTGCAGGGAGTTCCATTCCTAGTTCTTAAACAGTGTACTTCTGTTTTGAGTTAAAGCAATTAGAAAGCTGTGCAGATCAGCTCTTACAGGCTACCTCCGAAGGTGCGTCTGAGCCCAGTTACTCTGCTGATCTTTTGCAAAGCAGTTGATTCAGGCTGATTCAAAGAAATCAACTGTTGCGTTATGTCAAGGCAAGGTGCCTCAGAGTATGCTTTTCTCATTGTTTGTCTCACAATCTTAATTGGAGAATAAAAGTCTCGAACTTAGGAAGTCTCCATATGTCTGTTTACTTTGCTCTTTGCAGAGGCCTGATTCGCAATCTTGCTGACGCTGCATCTTTTTGCATGTTTGGGGATGCAGAAAAAATGTTTTACCCTTAATGAGCCACCGTTACAGTTCCATGTGTCTGACTGTGGCCCTATATTTAAAACCATTTCTATTGCACTTCTATTTCCTTCTGCTTGCCCATTCTCTACCTTAACATTCGACACCTCTTTAATTGCCTAAGTGATTTCTCAGGATTAAGACCTAATTTCTCATACCATCAGTTCTTGTTTCAGCCAACCCCATATCTGTCTCGTGCAGTAGGCATTTTTAGAGGTCTTTTTGAGCTGGTGTTGGATAGTTAATGGATTTGTGGGTCACATGCACTAATCTTCATATTGATCTCTAGAACTGAGTTTAATTGCCCTGGAATAAGGAAGCCATAGACACGACATTTCTATTCGGAATATTTTAACAGAAAGTAAGCCTGGTCTCCGTTCTATTGCTGTATTGGATTATATACAGATGATACATAGTGTCTCAACACCCTTCATTAAAACAGTACATGTCACAATTTCACCAAATGTCCACAGGTATGCTGATTGATAGTCCTTGAAGAAATCAAGCGAAAGGGAGACTCCTGGTTCCCTGCACAATCTGCGGAGTTGGAATCTCTGTGCCTTTCTCACAAGCCCCATGGTAATTCCTAGATTGCATGCTATTCACCTAGCAGAACTTTAACTACTCAGCTTACATCACAGTCTTATCTAATCTTTTGTTAACACCAGCTTTCTTACTTCTGGATGGGTTGTATTCTTCTGGATTTAGAACCAGAGATGGCCCTGGGTTTGCTTAGGCTGAAGACGATTCAGAAGGACAGCACATAACTCCTAAGGACAACAGAAGGATGAGCTGTGCTCCCAAGCTGCTTAAAATCCTCTGGGACTAGCTGGAAGCCTGAGACTGGGGAAGCTACAGAGAGTCTCTGCAGGTGACCCTCACTGAGATTCCTACCGGCACGGGATATAAAGACTGGAGGGGCTACCTCCTGTAGCCAGACAGGACTTCCAGTGAAGGGATGGAACATCAATCCACCCACAAAACCTTCAACCCAAAATTTGTTCAGGTTCCACTGGCACCTACAAGATGTGCAGGGATAAAGATGGAGTAGAAACTGAGGGGACAGTCATCAAGTGACTGCCCCGACTCGAGACCCAGCCCATGTGAGAGAGCCAACCCCTTACACTATTAATGATGCTCTGCTATGTTTATGGACAGTAGCATAGTATGATTATCTCCTGAGAGGTTTTATCCAGCAGTGGATGGGCACACATGCAGAGCCCCACAGACAAGTATCAGGTGGAGCTTCAGGAGTTTTTGAGACAGTAGGTGATAGAATTGGGAGAGCTGGTGGGAAACCAGAAGAAGACATAGAGTCAATAACCTAACCTAACCTAACCTGGGCCCATGGGGACTCAGAGAGACTGAATTACCTACCAAAGAGAATGATGGGGCTGGACCTAGGCCCTCTACACATTTGTAATAGATGTGCAGCTTGGACTTCATGTGAGTCCCCACATAATTGAAGCTAGGGTTGCCTCTCACTCTATTGCCAGCCCCTGGATCCCTTTCCCTGGGCTGGACTGCCTGGTTGGGTCTCAGCAGAAAGATGTGCTTAGGTCTATGACCACTGGATCTCCCAGGGTGGGCTCAGACCTATGAGAAGGGGGACTTCCTCTTCTCTGAGGAGAGCGGGAGGGAGTAAAAGGGGAAGGAATTTGTGGAGATGGGATTAGGAGGAGAGGAGGGAGTGGGAGGGTGAAAGAGAATAAAAAATAAATAAAGAATCCTATGACTTGTCCACATGAAGTAGATTCTCCCTTATGTTTTCAACTTGTCATCGCCTCCTGCTACCTTTCATAATCCATGAACATGTGCGTGTGCATGTGCGTGTGCGTGTCTGTGCGTGTCGTGTGTGTGTGCAAAGTGCGTGTGTGTGTGTGTGTGTGTGTGTGTGTGTGTGTGTGTGTGTGTGTGTTTTCTCTTCTTTACTTCCACCAAACTGAGACTGGAAAAAAATGGCTAAGAGTACTGAATACTCTTGCAGAGGACCTGGGTTCAATTATCAACACCCAACTAGTGGTTCCCAACCCTCTGTAACTTCAGGTCCAAGGGATCTGACTCCTTCCGGCTTTCTTGGGCACCCCATACACATATAGTGTATGGATAAATATGCAGACAAACACCTTGTCTTAGTTAGGGTTTTACTGCTGTGAACAGACACCATGACCAAGGCAAGTTTTATAAAGGGCAACATTTAATTGGGGCTGGCTTACAGGTTCAGAGGTTCAGTCCATTATCATCAAGGCAGGATCATGGCAGCATCCAGGCAGGCATGGTGCAGGAGGAGCTGAGGGTTCTACAGCTTCATCAGAAGGAAGCCAGGAACAGATGGATCATCCTTAGGAAGCTAGGAGGAGGGTTTCCAAGCCAACCCCTACAGTGACACACTTCCTCCAACAAGGCCACACCTTTTAATAGTGCCACTGCCTGGGGCAAGCATATGCAAACCATCACACACCTATACATGTAATAAATAAATAAATACATTTAAGTGTTTCCAATTTTAAATCAAGGTGTTTGATCCACTTTGAATTGACTTATGTGGAGAGGAAGATATGTAAACCTAACTGCGACCTTCTGCAGCTCAGTATACAGTTCTTCCAATATCATTTAACAAGGAGGCCACTTCTTCCTCCATATATTTTGACACCTGTGTCAAAAAACTATGTGGTTAGAGTTGTTTCTGGGCCTTCCAGTATCTGTCACCGGTTACATGGTCTAAACTTGCTGTGCAGTTCTTCTGCAAGAGTTGCATTGTATTTGTCAACAGTATGCATCAAAACAGTGATCTTAATTGAGTTTAGTGAGGTGACTAATTAAAAATTATGATGTTGAAAATAATTTCAAACTATGAATATGACTTAGGCTTGTATTGCATTGGATATGGTTATAAATGTTTTATATAATATTGAAAGAAAGAATATATAAATACTGTGTACAGTACATATTTGTTCAAAACACATAGATTCTAAAGATTTTATGTATTTTATAAGTTGTTTGATGACAAATAAGTTAGAAATATTGAACACAGTGTCACAAACCTTTAATCCCAGATACTCTGAAATTGAGGCTAAACTGAATAGATGATCTCAAAAGCCATTAACTCAAGTAGTCTTTTAACCACTCTGGGATTAATCTAAATAATCTTGATGACATATAAAGGCCAAATGTCATCTCAGTACTGACACCCTGAACCTCAAGGCTCCCTGTAACATCCTCAAGTGTCATCCACTGTTCCTAATCCTCATCTTTCCTCTCCTTTCCCATCCAAAATGTGTAGCCCTGGTTCTGTCTTCTTTTGACTCCAGATCAATTGTTCACCTCTAGTGATAGGCTAGTTAGTCAGAATCCATTAGCTCACCACCCCACCTTGAGAAGACAGTAGAATCTTCCTACAGACCCTGCCCTCTTCCATCATGACCCTGTGTTTTTCGGTGGGTTCACGATGGAGTCTTCCTGCTGACCCTGGGCTTTTTTCATGGGTTCACATAGAGGTCTTCACAAAGACTTTAGTTTTAACCTGCAGTAGAAAAATGTTCTGTCTCTTTAATTTTAATTTAATTTAGTAGATTCTAAATTAAATTGCTTAGAACTTTCTGTATGACTGTGTAGCCTTACTGTCACAAAGAAATGCACAAGGAGTGTGGGAAATGTTCTGGAGGGAAGGCATCCAGGACTCTCTCTGTCCTGTCTTCCTAGGGGAACCCGGATGATGAGCCAGTTCCTGGGCATTGGCAGAGCCTCTGAAGATCCTGGAAATAAGGCCACTCAAGAAGAGGAGTTTATTCTCTGTAGAAAATGATCGGTTGACAAGGCAAAAGCTGAATGACTGGGTTTGTGTCAGCAATTATCTCAGGCTGATAATTAACTATTTTCTTAAGTTTTTAGAAATGTAAATAACTGCAGCTTCATCTGCTGTAATATTATTGTGTTTGGCTTTCAGGAAAAGCAGCTCCACTCGCTACCATTTTGTGTATGCACATCTACACACATTCATAATTTGGATTATAAACTACTACATAATTTATAAACTTTTCATTGTTCTTCTCTGACTTATTGTGCATATTGTAACCTTTTAATATTTTGTCATCTATAATAGTGTGGAGGAAACACACTCACCTTCATTTTTATTTTAATAAATATTTTAGAGTCATGTAGTCATATCAAAATTCATGTATATAGTACTGATCTTTTACTTCTCGACATTTCCTAGTTTTCATAAGTATTTACTTATCAAATTTCCCATATAAATATTAGACCTAACCAATATAGCTATGAAAATAAATTCATATTTACAGGCAGCTTATACTTTAATTTTTAGGAATAATTAAATGAATATTTCCTTAATAATGCATTATATTCCATTGTTTCAAGCCTGACACATAGTTTTAAATATCAACAAAATTATATAAAAGCTTTCTAAATTTCAGTGAATAAATATCAATCAAATATTAATAAAAATAAGTCTTTCAAAATGAAAGACATTAGGGGAACACAAACATATACACTAATATAAACATTAATAATATATGTAAATATTAAGACAGGGCATATATGAGTTTGTGCCAAGGCTTAGTTGCATAGACAAACCATACCAATAAATTAATTGACGAATAAATGAATAAGTAAATATCAATCATCACTGAAGGTAATAAATATAAATTTTAAAAACTTCACAGAAAGAAAACAGTAAAATCTCAGAGAAAATATTGTATAAATAAAAATTAAATACTAAAAATATTAAATACTATGAGAATATATGAATAACATCACAGGCAACACTCAGAAGCCAGGAGAAAAGAATTCCAGAAAATCTTCCAGTTTTGTGTAAGTCTGATTAAATTCTGATTTGGTAGAAAATAATCCTGTGATCAAATATATATTTATGTCCTGAATTTTGTTTTTAAATTCTAGTGTATCTAACCAAAATAGTGAAACCAAATCTTCAAAATTACTATAGGGCAAACAGCTTCCAAATTGTTATGATTTGTTTAAAAGATCTTAATTCCTCCCAACCAGAGAAAAATAAGCTCTCTCAATTACTCTGTGCTGGGTAGTCAAAGAAAGACAGGGGTGTGTTTGTTATGAATTCTGATAATTAATCTCATATGTCGATTTTGTTGGACCACAGATTGCCTAGACACTTGATCCAGCATTCTGCCCATGTCTGTGGCTTTACTTAATATTTGATCTAGTAGACTGAGTAAAACTCTCTCTCTCTCTCTCTCTCTCTCTCTCTCTCTCTCTCTCTCTCTCTCTCTCTCTCTCCTCTCTGTGCTTCTCTCTCCTTCCCTCACTCCTTCTATCATTCTTTCCTCCTCCTTTCTCCCTCTCTTCTTTCTCCTCTCCCTTTCTCCCTCCCCCTCCTTTCTCCTTCCTTCTTTCTCCTCTCTTCCTCCTTTCTCCTCTCTTCTTTCTCCCTCTCTCCTTTCTCCCTCCCTCCTTTCTCCTTCCTTCTTTCTCCCTCTCTTCCTCCTTTCTCCCTCTCTTCTTTCTCCCTCTCTCCTTTCTCCTCCCTTCTTTCTCTCTCCCTCCCCTCTCCCAAGGTAGGGGACCACATATTATAAGGTAGAGATGTGAATAGACAAAAGAAGCTGCTTGACTGCTTTGGTCTAAGACTTAGGTCCTTCCTTCCCTCATAAGCTGAAATGTTGGTGGCTTCCGGAACTGCATTAGCCCTTTGGAGTTCCATTCACTGTTCTTGAGAAATGTCCGCCTTCATCGTTCTGTGAGAGCAATATCTTTCTGTGTGTCTCTCTGTGCCTCTGCTTCTGTGTCTCTTTCTCTGTATCTCTGTCTGTCTCTGTCTCTCTTTGTGTCTCCCAGTCTCTGTCTCTGTGTCTCTGTCTCTATCTTTGTCTCTGTCTCCGTCTCTCTTTCTCTCTGTGTCTCTCTCCCTCCCTCCTTTCTTTCCTCCCTCCCGCTCTCCCTCGGAACTCCCTCTCATGCATTGCCCAGGCTTTTGATTGATAGTATTCAAGAAATTCTGGCTTCACTGGTAGGATTTCCCATGCATCACTTAATTTCCAAGAGTAGAAATGGATGTCAGTTCATAATAATGTAGCCAATCATATGTAGTGTTTTCAGGCGTGCTTATAAGAAAAGCATCACCAGTACAATTAATGATGGTAAAAGTGTATTAGCAGAAGAATTATGGACAACTTCTTTGAAAGCTCAAAATGAAAAAGAAAATAAATTAGTCACCACTATTGAAATTCTGCAGTTTCCAACCATCTCTTAGGTATTTATCATGCTGTACTCATATACCATACAAATGTGAAATTTCAAATACACTATGCATGAATTAGCTGATAAAATACCTAGAACAGAATGTAGTTAAGTATTCATTGCTAAATGGTTTTGGCAAGAAGCTTGACTAGATAACGCCTCATGAAAAGTGCCAGCCATTATTATCCGATTTCAAAGTCCAGACTAAACCTCCATCAGTATCTCGGAAATGGAATAAAAATCATAACTCTTCTGTTTTTAGAAGTCACTCCCATCCCTTCTCTTCCTTCCTCTGCAGGATTAAGTGAAACTTAAAGCTGCAAATTCCAAACAAATTATTTTTGCTAGCTTTGTTCCCATATGCCAATTATAAGCTATATCTGAGTACAAACTCTAATGAACGAGCGGGCATGGTGTGGGAAGGCAGAATGAAACGTAACTGCTTGAAAGATCAAATGTAATTTAAAAATTCCTCCTTACTCATGTGCTGAAGAGTAGAAAGCTTATTAGGACCCAGAATTATAGTCACCGTTTTAAGCTTTAAATCCCTAACGCTCAGCTGTATTTTATTGCACTGCTATTCTTCTGTGTGCTGGGGACGGGAAAATGGCTTCCCCAACAGCCTCTTTCACTGTGGGCTCATCACATTCTTAATTGCTTTATCTAGAAAATAAAGCAGTTTTATACGTTAGTTATCAGAAACAATGATTTCTGCTCTAGATTCTTTCCTAGTTGGCTTGAATTCTAGGCAAAGAAAACCCCGCTGAGGGCCACAGCACATCAGTAGATGTTACTTTGTCCTCAGCTGTGGGGTTGACAGCAATGCCAATTAAAACTCAAGCCCCCCTCGGGCTTCTTAGGAACGGCCTTTGGTTTTGCAAAAGGGTTGGGTTAACTCTGAATGCATCTGAACAATTGAAGATGGCAAAAAGAATTGTGTACAGAGCCCGTTACTTGGGATTGTAAGTGCTACATCATGTGCTACAGAAGTCTGAAACCCATGGAGAACGGCCACAGAGAGGGTCTGCCTATGTAATCCTTGCCCACTGACAGCTAGAAGCAAAGTGACTTTCTCAGATATGCACAGTTCAGATAGAACTAAACACAGACTTTTCTATTCTGTGAAGCTTCTCACAGAGAGGATATGGTTTGACTTTCACCTTTCTCTTTCCCTATAATCTAGGGTGTAATTAACGATGGATAGACTATATGACCAAAAAAAGGAACAGAACACTTTACACAGCAAACTGTGAATGTGTCAGTTCTGTGCGGCTCTATGAGCCCCCCCCCATAGGTTTGTGATAATTCTAAACTCCATATAATTTAATACTTACTGTTTGAGAAAAGAGAATAAACAAAATTAGATGTGGTGGGGAATGTATCTTCACTCACAGAGAACTTGCAAGCAATGTGCAAGGCCCTGGGTTTGGTCACCAGCACAACAATCAAGAGTAGTATATGGAGAGGAACTGACACATGGAGAAACAAACCAATGTACGCATGCGAAAAGTTTTCAGCTCCTAATTCTTTGTCAAAATTTGAAGGCAAACCTCTGTTCCAGAACAGCCCAGTATCATTCAAATTCCAACAACACGCCATGATTTCTGGCCATAGAAATTGGGAAAGGGAGCAGAGGAGGAATGGGAAGAAGACAGAAGGAAGAGAACTATAGAAAAGAGTGACCCTGCCCAAGTCTCTACCTAACTATACTCCAAGGACTGATCCAAACCATAGAGATCATTGTTAAAGAAGTAAACTTCAGTAGATCCATCACTCTTAGAAGGCCAGACAAGATTATAAATTAAATATTACTAGATTGAAGGCCTGCTAAAAAGGGAAAATAGAAACACAATCCTGAAAATTACAGCACATCCCTCTCCCCCTCCCCTTGATCCTTGAGTCATTTAGATTCAAGCAGCAGAGAAAGGACAGTTTTCCTGTTAATCCTATGATGGGATGTTCTTGTGCCTCTGGGCCTGGCAGCCTCACAGTTTGTAAGCATGTGCCCTGAGACTGAGGCTTGGCTAGCCATCAGCAGTTGGATGTAGGTCGAATCCCATCAGTGACCTTACTAAATTTATAGATTGCAAATGATTTATAGTAGATCTGCTGACTTTTGTAATGTCATGAGCTGCTTTACATATAAATCCCCTCTTCTATGCTTTTATATGTTCCTCTCTTTCTGTTTCTCTGGAGAACACACGTACAAAGAAAATCACAGTGTTCCCCAAGCATGAATATATTAGAAACATAAATAATTCAGCCCATGGGGTTGGGGAGAGAAAATAAAGTTCCTGGGTCTGATGTAGACCTAGGAAGAGTTGGGGTTGATGAACATGATCAAAACTCATTGGATGGGATTCTCAAAGGTTAATATAAACATTATTTAAAATTGAGTTTTTTCAACACCACTCTGGCTCCCCTTGGAACTCAATAGTTGGACTAAGCTAACCTCGTACTTACAGCAATCCATCTGGGCCTCTCACTGTTGGACTGGTCGTGTACTCTTGTCCCGAGCCTGATCAGAAATATTTGAATTGTAACCAATTTAATGATTACAATTGTAGAAAAACTCAATAATGAAAACTGTCTTTCTGGTAACAGTTTTTGATCTATAACATAAATTAAATGTATAGTTAAAACATCCCTTGTAGAACACTTCAGCTCTCTGGATTACTGTTCGGTCAGCCTATGTTGTCCTAGCTCTGTAGAGGTTGAGATAGGGAGGCCATGAGTTCTTGGTCAGTCTCTACTACAAAGTAAAAACCTGACTCAGGAGAAACATGAAAATGAAGACAAAGAAGGAAGTGAATCCTCAACCTTTATCAGCCACTGCTGTGAATGGAACATGGTATGGTATAGCCACTTTAGGGAACATTCTATCAGTTCTGCAAACAGTTAAATTTAAAATAAATGTGAGACGTTGGGGTTAAAACATGGGTCAATTTCTTTGCTAAGTGAGAGTAGGCAAAATTTTATTAGAAAATGTGCAGAAATCATGAACCGTAAGATAAAAATTATTGAATTTTATAAAAACAGAAACTCATGTTTACAAAATAAAAATGCAAACAACTAGCTGAGAGGAAATATTGATATTTGCCGCCTATCAGATTGTGTTCAGAATACATAAGAACTTGCATAACTCAATATAACCAGCAGCTCATTCTTTACAATGGTAAATTTTGAACAGACATAGTAAAGGTATATATGTAGGACATAGTTCGGTTTACTATTGCCGTTCTGAAACACCATGACCGAAGCAACTTGCAGAAGAAAAGGTATATTTTGCTTATGCTTCCATATCTCGAATCACTGAAGGGAGTCAGGGCAGGAATCCACAGATGATGGATGCCATGGGGAAGTGCTGCTTACTGCCTTGCTCTTCACGATTTGCTCAGACTCCTTTCTGAACGACCTCAGGATCACAATCCTATGAGTGACCCCTCCCACAATGGGCTAGGACCTCCTATAATAATTATCAACCAAGAACATGTCCTACAGGCTTGAAGATCTTAAGGATGCATTTTGGCAATCGAGCCTTCCTTCTCTTTGATGACAATAGCTTGCTTTAAGTTAACATAAACTAGTATATGTATACACTGTCTACAAACAGCCAATAAGCATGTGAAAGGTGGTTAATAGCTTTAGTTGTTACAGTAACGAAATTTTCACAAATAAAGTATGTCAACACATGTCCTTTCAAACAGCTTGTCATTAAGCAACTACATGCATCCACTTTGGACAAAAATATTGATCGGTGTGAATAGTCATCTACTTCTGGCGATGATGAAAATTGCTAGGAGTAATTTTTCATATATATTAAATGCAAACCTCCCCATCACGTACCCATTCCACCCCTACGCTATTTGCTACTGAGGGATAGAACTACGTGTTCTGTACACAGCTTGTCTCTGCATGTTTATGTAAGTTTTACTTCTAATCAATAAAACTGGTGAGTGACTACAAATAAGTGACTCTATCAATAAATTCTGGCAAGTGGGATATTAACCAGCAAGGAAAAGTAGAGGGTTAAATTATGAAGGTACTTGTACATATCTGAGTGAAAGGAGCCAGACGTAACAAACCCATAGTATATGTCTCCATTTACGTAAGATCCTGAAGCCTTCTTGTGATCAGTGTATCAGAGGCCAGAGAATGAGCATGAGAACTCAGAGGAGCAGAGATACCACAAAGAAGCTACAACAATGTTGAGGATCTATGGAATTTCTCAATATCTTTATTACAATAGGGTCACAGCTACCTAAGATGTAAAAATTGAACTGTGGATTTTAAATGATTTGTAAATTATTGAGTACCCGACATGCTATAATAAACTTGTAAAACGAAACAAAATAAGGTGATCGATGCAAACTACTCATTAAAGTCCCTCCTAATTTATCTGATGTGACTTTTCAAGCAACTCCTTACAGTTGTTTGATCTGATGAAGACTTGGTGCGTTTTGACACAAGCTTTCGCAGTCTTTAATCAAGACAGAAAGTTAGATGGATTTATTAGATAGCTAAAGCACAGGTAATATGTCATACTGGGTTGGAAATGAAAGCAGCTGGAATCAATTCTCCATTTTGCCTTTAACCCAGCCTTTGCCCTCACCTCTGTTTAGACTGACAGATGTCAAGGTTGTAACAGTGACCTGGGAAAAGATGAGATCATGTGGGAAGAAGGACAGATATTTAACTCTGCTCCTGGAATTTCTTCTTTAAGTTTGTATGTGGACGAGTTGACTCTGACCACATATTGATTCCAGCTGTGAGGAGCATTCCTCTCTCTGAAGGGCTTTGAGAAACACAAAATAAAAGTTCACTCAGGTCTCCCTTAGCTTTGTGCTATCTTCTTTCTTCCCTTTCCTTTTGTGTCCTGCTTCTATGTTGTCCTTTATCCCCACAGACACTCTTATTCCTCTGCACTCCATCCCACTGATTCTCTTTCCTCACCTCTCCCTCTCCCTCTTTCTCTTCTTCTCCCTCTCTCTCCTTTCCTCTCTCCCTCTGTTCCCCTTTCCTGCTACATTCTTTCCTTATCCATATTTAAGAAGGATTATATCAGCTCATTAAGGTCCGGAAACACTTGATCTGCCTCCTCCTACTTCTTTCTTTTATGCACAAAATTAGAGAGACTGAAATTTAATTCTGGAAGCTGTTGGAAGCCAATACAGTTTCTTAAGGGGCAGAATTATGTGATCAACTTTAAAGCTTTGAAAATTCAGCCTGCCTAGGAAATTATAATGGGTGATGAAGAGATTGATAGGAAGTAGAAAATAGGTTAAAAACAAAATAAAGCTATAATGAAAGTAATAAATGATTGAAGTGACTAGCCCTTAATTAGTATAAATAGGAGGACCAATAGGAGGCTTTAAGAGACATTTGAAGCAAGGCAAATTGTGTGTTGGTAGACAGAGTACTAAGAATAAAAATGATGGATGAATTATGATTAAATTACATTATTTATGTCTATGCAAATTCACAAAGAAACAGTATTTCATACTATAATATATGCTTACAAAACAGAACATGTGGCTATCAGAAACTCATATATGTTTCTTTGCTGAGTAAGGAGGTAGATGGGGATATATCATACAGACAATATGGAGTGAATGATTCCATACCTTTATATACATACAGTGATGTATATAAAATCCTGTGGCTATTTTGCTGGAAGTGTATATGCTGCTTGGTGATGGATAGAGCTGTGTGATAGATGAGGCCATAAACTGTTGCTCAGAGAGTCCTCAGTCAGTGTGAGTTATAAGTACAGCTAATGTGTAGCTGACAATTGAAGCGAAGGGCAGGTTCAAGTTATCCATGTTCTACCTAATGACCACGACAATTTAAGGTGTGTTCCTCAGAATATTGTGTCGAAGGTGTTAGCTACGTAATAATCCACACCTGAGAGGCAAGGAGAAGTCCAAACAAGAGTCATATGACAGAAGTGCAGACTAGAAAAATTGGAGTAAATGAAGTTGCCAATTTTCTCCATGCACATGAATTAGCGACTACCACATTTCAGATAAGGCAAGAAAAATGGTGAATCCAGAAATGAAAAACAGGGTGGAGAAAAAAATCTGTGTGAAGCTGGAGGCCTAATGTAGGAAGACTCATCAAACACCGTTTTTATTGATTCCTAAGGCCAGAATTATAACCAATGTATAGAACCTTTACAAAGAACCCCGGTGTAAGGAGAAAATGTCTTCATTTTGTGAAAATGACTCGAAGGTTAAGTGGGAGTCTTCGTGAAAACATTTACTACTACATTGATAGCAATGGTCCATCTGCACATGTGCATAGATGGCACATATACCTGTCACTGTCAATCTGACAAACTTACAGGGCAGGGAATACATTAAATAAGGCACAATTTCCAATACTGAGCAAGTTAACAAAAAGTGATCATGCTTATTGATTGAAGCTAATGTTCATTGAAGAGACAAATGAATGTTAAACTAGGAAGGATTTGTGACTTTCAGTGGACATCAATGCAATTATTTCTGAAAAATATTCTGAAAATGACTAAGAACAATAAAAATATGTACTGGCCATAGTAGCAGAACAATGCAGAAAAATATTAATACTTCATTTAAAAGTAAAGGGCTTATCTTCCCATTCAGGTTGAATGACTCCATTTCCATTGGCTTTTGCCAACTATTTCTAAGGGTCATAAGCTACACAGAAGGAAGGAAGTTTCTAGCTGTTGACTTTTTAAACGATTCTGAGTTACTATGATTATAATTTTCTCCTGTTGTTGCTAGGGAGTCATAAATGTCACTACAAGTGTAATTTTTTTGTCCTTATTTTGATTTCCATTGACAAAGTCTTTCCATTTCCAGCCACTTAGTGTCACCCTATCACAACCCAAATTATAGTCTAAATTACAAAGACAAAGTGCTCGTTCCCTCAGCCACAGTGGAATGGCAAACTCACGGAGCAGAAATTGCTCCCTGGAGCACTGACTATTCAGTCTTTCATTTCCTTTCTCACTAATCATTCATGAGAATTTCTAGCAAAATAAGGCAATAAAATAAATATTTTACTTCTTGGACATTTTGTTATGTTTAAAGTCTAAAGTATGTTTAATCAGGCCAACTACTACTATGTTTAACATCTGGATAAATACTAAGTGACTCTATGATTTATTACAAATTCTGATTAATTGTCATTAATTATTCATTGATTATTTAAACCATTTATCATGTGATTATTCGTTATTAATGGTTATTAGCCAATTATTAATAATGTCTGATGTATCTACAACCACTTTCTAGTTGAGATGCTAATGATGGCAAGCTCTTCAAGGTATTTTCTTCATCCTGAACCCTAACTAGACAGTATATTGACAAAATATCGCTTTGAACAATGTCTTTCATAAAGCGAAAAACACGCCTGATTTTTTATTCTGATAATGCAAGACCTCAAGAGCTGGCCGTATCCCCTGCCCATTCCTATATTATAGCCTCACCATGCAATCCTTAAACAGTCTCCTTATCTAAACTTTGCTCCAGTTCTTAACTTTCTGTGTTCGTCAGACTTCATCTCCAATACCATCTCTTCTTTAAAATCCACTGTAAAACAGTCATCACACTTAAAACACTCACTATCCCCTGAGAAGACTCCTGTCAGTTAGTACTTCCTACGATTTCGTCTCTTGATCCTCAGGATCTGGTACCCAATAGGAGCCAAAAAGGGCTATAAATCTACCAATTTATTCCATTTATTCTCAAGAAACAGACGATCGCTCAGTGTATATCTGGTAGGTGGGAGACAATAAGTTGAAATTAAAGAGGGAATGTTTTGTTACGCACACTCTGACAGACACAGTATTTTCTTCTGTACTTTCCATGTCTACTCCCCTGAGCTCAAGCTGACTAAGTTCCATGGAGCACCCCCCAACCTGTAAAAGGAGTGACTCTATGTAATCAGCTATGGAAAAGCCCACGTGAGTTAGCATGAAAAAAATTCCATACCCCAATGGCAGAGACTCAGCACACAGTAAGTATAGCTAAAATGACTTGCTTGGATCGGAAAAGCATGGTTATTTAGATCCATTTGGGCCATAGAAACAAATTAAATTTCCAGGAGTTGTGCAATCCAAGATAGGTAGTTTCAGAACAGTAGATGTGAATAGCAAGTCTTGTGTAGCCATTACTAAGTGCCATAAACAATACCATTGTTAAACCCTACACTCCTGCCTTATCTCTTCTAATCTCAAAGTTACAAAATATCCCAGAATGTTTCTTTAACCCTTCTACAGAACACTGACTCTACAATTTATGAGGGAAAGGGAACACCAGCCCCCTAGCTGAGATTAAAGGGAAAAGCCAGGTGATAAAGGAGGGAAAAAGCCGAGAGCATGATCTCACAAAGGTTTGGGGAGTGTTTTTAAAAAAGCGATTTTGGAACTTAGAATCCTGTACTTTAAATAATTGATCAAAAGGGAAAGTCTCCTGAAATCTGTGCCAGGAGCTTGAAGTTAGAGATCACTATTGGTCACATAATGTGTAATACATCAATCAGCTCAGGTACTTAGCAACAACAGTGGTTATCCAACAGCTTTTAAAACATAACCAGGATTCACTTTTTTTTCAGGAACTTAATGATGTCCTGAGTTAATAAAGCAACCTCACCCATCTAGACTAAGCATAGCTTGTCAATTATTACCATAAGCATCGGCACTTGAAGCAAATGTTTAACTCTAAGTTATGTCAGAGCACTTTTCAAAGTGATATAATTTGTGTTAAATCTGTAGAGGACTACATTTAACGGTTCATTTCAGATATGCTCTCTTAGTTGCTGGTACAATCTAGTAATGAGTGTAGAGCAAACCAATGTCAAGTTTTTCCACTCAAAAAGCAACAGACACACAGTGTCCCCAAGCTGTTGTTTGATTCGTCTGACTGTTTTTCCTTCACAGCAGCCTAATGCTCTGTTTTCCACTTCTCTTCGGTTTGATCTGCCTGATACCTTTTCATTTTTCTATTGCTTTAGTGTCATAAAACTTCAACAAAAGTGACTTAAAATTAAAGCTCCCTTTGGCCCTCTCACATCAACTGGAATGTGAAATCACAGGAATAGAATGTCTTCTCCCTTTCTCCCAATTTCTAGAAAATTCCATTGACAATCAAGTAGTTTATGCCATCGCCAAATATTTTTGAGTGTCTACTAGGTTCTAGGTACTCCAGACAAACAAGCATAAAACAAGAAAACACTCATCTACTTATCAAGTTTCCACTCCAGAGCAGGGAGAAAAACAACAACAACAAAATCATCCGTTTGGTATTCTGACTTGGCATTCTCAAAAAATTCTCTGGAAAATACAGATCACAGAAAGACTCAGACTTATTGGCTGGCCATGTCACACAGAGTGACCGGGAAATGTTAGCAGATAAAGCAGTACCACAGCAAAAGAGGCCAGGGAGTCAGTCACTTTGATTCATGAAGAGGTGCATTTCCAAAACAAAACAACAAAAATATGAAACCGAAAAAAGAATCCAGCCCTTTTGTGAGGCAGTGGAATATCAGGAATATTTAAAGAAAGAAAATGCTGAAGCCAAAGATTAACAATTCCTTGGGCCCTTGCTTAAGCAGCATGCACACCAAACTTGGGAAGACAAAGAGAAGGTTGGAGGGGTCCCAGTGTAACTAATCAATCGATGAAGCATTATTAAAAGACATAACTGTTTCACTGTTACACCAATGGTTAGTGGTGACTTCAGCACAGGTCTCTCAATTCCTACAGCCTTGCTCCAGTCCCCCCACTTTCCATGAAGAAAGTAGTTGATGCCTCCTTTCTGGTTGTCTGGACCTTCCTTTATTCACACGACACACACTAATACCTTTTATTTATTCCCACTTGATCCTTTGAAGTTCGGTCCCTAGCTCCCGTGGAACAGCTGGGATTCTATGACCCTTAAGGACAAACATCAATATGACTTCTAAGCTCCTGAGAACTTGGGCTTTTGCTAGGCTCAGAAAAGAGCAATGGTTTTCACAGTCAATAGTCTCCATTCCATTTCCGTGTGCTCTATCCTCCTTAGCAAAGAGAAGGTCCAGCAAACCAAAACAACTGAACAGAGAAATGTCTTTGGGCCTGTGCTCTTGTTACAAACTTAGAGATCTAAGGCTCACCATGCAAGCACTCAGGAATTCCAAAGGGCAGTTTCCTCTGTTTTTACAATAACAACATGTGTCCTTTTTTTCTTCTCTCCCATTCTTCCTGAGAGCTTTGCTTCCCCATCCTTATATGCAAATGTAAGTGCATATGAACCTAAGTGACCTCATTAGTAGCAAAATCAATAGTCCATGCTCAACTAGAGTTCCCTGTGATTAGTTCACTAATATATGTCCAAGCTCACAAGCACAGTCACAGAGATGTTTTAATGATACAGCATAAATAGTAAAGAAAAAACTCTGTGGATGGCTCATCTGCTCCAGTGAGTTTTGTAGTTGCGGTACCAAAGTTTGTTATGCAAGATGCTGCGACTAAGGAAACAGGGTGAAAACGAGATACAAATTCCATACTGGTTCTTGTATGTGGCTCTCCAACTACCTTCAAATAGAACGTCTGTGAAGAATTCAGGACAACTGTTTTTCATCACCATCATTTTCCCACAAGAGCACCGGCCTGTGCTGATGCTTGTGAGGAAATACACAGAGAAAGGACCATGCTCCATCTCTGGTCCATGCAGACCTCAAGAGTTTCACAGAGAAGGAAGATAAATGGAGTGATGAGCATGGTGTTGAAGTCAGCAGACACGGAGCAGAGGTACTCTCAGTATCGCGGTGCCGGTAGATTGCATCTCCATTCAGTAGCTATGCCTCTAGTTAGCCCCCTGTTGAACAGTCATGCGCTATTAGACAAGAACTATTTACTCCTTGTATCTGGTTGGTCATTGCGCCAGTTTCTAAGGCTAACCCAAGCATTGAGCCCTTGTTTCCATTCTATTTCTTTTCTCATCATCTAGCATTCCATTTCTTCCCAGAAATTCTTAAGATCATTGACTTCGCTGACGGAAGTCAGGCTTCTGACCGACTAATAAATAAGTTCACCAGTGAAAAGCCTATTTTTCATTCTGTTTAATTACAGGCTTCAAAGACACTCAAAATGGAGGCTGTCTGAGGCACAAATAATACTGTAGGCTTGGTTTACTTTTCTCCTGTTGGCGTTGGCACTGAGCCCTTCCTCTGCTTTGAAATTCATGGCTGTGTCTGTGTCTGCATACTAAACAGACCATGGCTGTCACTGAGCCTGCTCTGCCTGTCCAGATGCAGTGCAAATAATCCAGAAGCCATAATTCCAAGTTCAGAGCTGGACTTTAGTTAACTGAGACGGTCCATTTATTTCCAGCATAATCTATGTAGGTGATCATAAATGGGTTCCTATATAATCATTAAAATTGAGTTTGGTAAACTGTCGTGGAATTTACTATGTTTTGAATTCTAGATATTTGATGTCAAATATGGCCCTTTAAGCATGAGTGCATAAAACATTTGAATGACATATAGACAAGATGTACATGTAGCAAACAGACAAGAAACTCATAGTAGAATCTTTTCTCTACCTCACTTCTTTCATCAGTCTCCAGTTCTCTTTTACAAACACTTGACAATCTGTGTCACATTCTGCGCACACACAAGCATATACAGCACATTTTACACAGCCGAAACCCATTATCCTTCCTTTGTATAAAAATCTCAACATGCTATAGGCCAACTCCTATCATTTGTACCTTTCATTTAAAAATAACATTAAAAGCCCTCTCTGCATCACTCCGGGTCTGTCCTCATATTTAAACATAATTCCTGGAAATAACCATAATAGCCTTCTCCAATTCTGCTGCATGGAAGTAGCCATTTTGTATTTGATCATGCTGATGGACATTTGGTATTTTAGGGGGTAGCACTGTGAATTATTATATGTACCATTTATAGGTTTAAACAATGTACAGATATAGATACTTTCTAGAAAAGTAGAGCTGTGGCCAAAGGGTATTTTTTAATTTAGTAAATATTGCCCAATAATTACCTTCTAGTATTTTTAGTTATATATGAAAGGATATATTTACTTATCCTCTCCTTGCCACTGTCTTTTTAAACTTTAAATGTGCTAATCTGATCACTGAAGGCACAAGGTGGAGGACAATGTCCTACTCAAAATGATATGTAGGGAAAGAAGGGCAAAGATATTCTACAAAGCGTCAACAATTGAATTCATATTTACAGGTCCAAGATGTTATTTCAACAATAAATAAAGAAGAAGAAAGAAAGAAAACATGTTCCCTGGAATGAAGTCCGCACTTGAATACTGAAAGTTATTCAAACAGCCGGCTGGCTTTGCAGGTCAGCCTTTAAAAGCCTTGACAAACATTCCCTGGGTTCTGACCTTCAACTCCTTGAGCTCCTAGTCCCTGTGAGCATGTAGCTTACATTCCGTCCCTGGGTGCCCTTTATTGGTCACATACTCCATCATTAATGCACACTGCAGCAGGACACGTAGCACAGAGCAGCTAACGTATTCTGAGAAAGCTAATCAGAGTGAGTGAGCTACGGATCTGGGTGCATCATTCTCTTTAATATGTCAAGATCCAGTCCTTTCCGTGTCGCTTCCAAAATCCCAACAATGGGATACCTGTGTTTGCCACTATTCCAGGTAATAATTGATACTTCTGGTAGCTTTGGGGGGTCTCTATGGGGTTGATACACTGAGAATTTGTCCTTTGTGTGATTTTACTACTGCATGTAATTTCTTCCAGGTGCCACCAGCACCCAATGCTTTATATTAGTTATTGTTCCAAGAATGAAACCCAGCAAATTCGTGACCTCAAGTCTCATTTCTTTGTTCCTATCTGCACAGCTCCTGAAAGACCTGACAGAATTGTATGCTGTGCTTTACTTTCTTATACTTTGGGCTGTTTTCAAACTCAGAAATGCTATGGACACAGAAATGCTATAGCTGTACTAATTTAGAAAATGTCTGTCAATCTCTGCAGCTCACTGGATCCTGACAGACTTTCAGCTCTTCCTGCAGCAGACAGAGCAACTTTTAGTTTTATGTGGCTAGTCTGTAGCAGAATCTTTTTGGAACCAATACTGGCATCCTTGTATTTCTGTTACTTGAATGCAAGGCATCTGAAAGGTTGAAGAGCACAGCATATTAAGACCTTCTTTCTCTGTTTCATAACAACCTGGGAGCCTGGCAGCTAATGCATTGGCCCTTTGGTGGTATTAATGAGATACCACGCACTCCTTACTCGGGTACAATGGACAGAGAAGACTAGGTAGTGACTTGAAAGGAAAAGGCTGGCTTAATTTGTTTTATCTGTTAAGCTAGATCCCAAATGGTTTACATCTAATCATAAACAAAGTTTCTTTATAGACAGAATTTGAATGCTCATTTTGCTCCCGGTTAGTATGCAAATCTCTTTGCAGCATTCTAGCAAAAGAGAATACAACTCATTTTCTGTGCTTATAAATTGTTCATTATCATGCTCTCTGATGGCCAATCCATCCCTCCATATGGCATAAACACTAGGTGCTAAAAAAGGCACATTTGAGATCAAAGGGAAATCACATATTAAATACAAAAAAAAAAAAACCCAAGCCTGTCACTTGAAATTTTGTAACAATTTATTTGTACTCATCTTTACATGTGATAGTCTGGGAAAGTAAAAGCTTCAACTGACCTTACCAGCCCCTCAGTGCTACAAGTAAGTGATGTTTGAAAAGTCTTGTACAAAGCAGTGTCCATTGAGAGTCAAAGTAGCATACAAACACAGTCTCTAAAAAGAAACATCTCTTTTCTTGAGACTGTGGGTGGAAAATGTAACCTCTACCTTTCAGCACCTAGAACTAAGATAATTTTGTTAGATTGCTGAAGATTTTGGACCTCTCAAAGGTTATTTCTTTTCTTCTTTGGGAAATAAAAGGTTATATTTCATTTTCTCCCCATACAGGAATATCATGTGACCATAAATTTACCTCAGTAATTAAAAGCACTCCCTTTGTATGTGTATTTAACTATTATTAAAAGCCTTCAGGATTGACTTCTGTTTCTGTTGACTGGGGAATGTTTTCCCTTAACATGAAAATAATACCCAAATAATAACCATCCTGCCTCTCACTGAAATTCAAAACAAAGAAATCAAGGGTCCCAGTGGTTCTCTAGATCAAGAAAAATCTACAGAGAAAACAATACACCATTCAAATCTGTGTTCTGTAGCATGCAGAGGAACGTCAGTAGATTTCCTGCTCCTGCTGAATTTAAGAATCTATCCAGAGACTATTTCTTTTTCAATTAAAACTCTGTGTACCAACAATAAACTTTGCTGCAAAGCTTTTAATTTAAGAGAGAGAGAGAGAGAGAGAGAGAGAGAGAGAGAGAGAGAGAGAGAGAAGTAAAATCACATTGTCTCCAGGCACTGCTTTCATTAAAGGATTAAATTAATGCAAGGCTTGAATTTTATTGTTCTAAATATGTGTTTCAGCTAGCGCTCTCAAATCTATCCTGTGAAGACAATGAAATGTAAGTAGATACAAAAATATTGTTTTTATTTAGCTTTTGTAATATTCAAAGAATCAGCAGACTCAAGTCACTTAAAAGCCCTAAAGAGAATCATGTTAAAAAAATTCCCCGCTTTCTAAAAACAAAAAACAAAACAAAACAAAACAAAAACAAAAACAAAAACAAGACCAGCAACAACAACAACAAAACAGGAAATGCAATTGTCGTTGTGATCACTGTTGAGTAAATAAAGAAGGAGCTCATGGATCTCCAGCCTTTCGGTTTTCTTGGGTTCTCCTCCTGTAAGGTTTCCACGGTTTTCAGCACAGAAAAGAACTGTGATGTCCTCTTCCTTTGCCTCCAAGTTGGTAAGTATGGTGATTTCAAGGAACAGTTTCAAAGCGGTCCATTTTCAAATCTAACTAAATGAGCCCACATTTTATCCTGCGTTGTGTGTGCGTTTCAAAGGGCATCGGACGCGAATTGTGTGAATAATTGATTCATTTCGTTGCTTTTTGAGACCTAATGGTTCTCAGAATTCTATTCCGGAGATGAGGAGGTGCCATTGATAAGACTGATGATGATGAATGGGAACTGTAATGCCGCGCGACTGAGCGCAAGTGTCAGGAAAGCACTTCTGCCAAGCGCTGCACTCTGGGTGGAGCACTCTGCCAGCCAGCTGTTTCCAGTTACCACTGCCATACTCTCACAGCCCCGTCTTTGGGCAGGGGTTCTGAAGCAGGAGACAGGCCAAGAGGGAGCTGTCCTCAGCCGTGGAATCGTTCAGTTTCAGATCCTCTTGTTCACAGTCTGCCTGGCTCTTTGAGCTGGTGCGTGCCCCTTCATTGCTGCTTCTTTGCATTAATGTTTGGATCTACTATCTCTTCTGCGCCATGACTGAGCGATTCTTCATAGTGTTTACTTGACTCTGGACTTGAAGGCTGCCCACATCTAGTCTCCTTGTTTTGTGCCTTTGACAGCCTTAAATGTTGACCCTAGTATCCAATCATTACAACCAGGAAGGACGGTACCGGGAAGCTATAAGCTGCTTTAGAGCTCCGGGGCTGCAGCTTTCCCTTGCTATTGACAGGACTCTGAAGAAGAGGGAGATAATCAGTCCATAGCATGGTTTTAGCTGATGGCTAGGTGTGAGCTTTCGTTGTGAGCCGTTTTACATCTCTGCATCTGTTATACTTAGCTTCATTTATTTTCTGCTGAGTAAAGATAAAAAAGACCGCCTCAGCTGACATTCAAAATAGCAGGGAAGAAATGTAGAAAAGACAAAAGAGTGACTGATATTCCAGGGAAATAGCATAAAAGAAGTACATCCACTGAAGCTAGACACAATACTGTACACAAGACGGTGTTAGCTGGATGAGTCTGCAATAAAAGACGTGCTATTTTAGGAGAGAACACAAGTCCCACATCTCAACAAGATTCTCCTCTTTCACCTGCATTCCTATGACCATTGTTCTGCATGCCTGACCAAAAGGAAGGAATCAATTACCAGTTACACAGTGAACGAGCAACACAAACCCACTAGAGAAGAAGAATCACAGACATGGTTAGCTCTAAATAGTCTTTAGGAATGAAAAAAAATAAGAAAAAAATGGCCCAAAGTTCATGGTCAAAACAAAGACAGAGACATGCATTTTGATAACAGAGAATATTGGAGAGGCAATAACTGGAAGGGGCAGGCTCACTCTGATGGAGGCCTGGCTACATTAAACACATTCTGAATACCTAGCAGCCATTTTTTTTAGTATATCAACTATGGCCGAAGACATTCACAAACAGTTTATATCCATTATAAAATGATCTATTATCACTTTCTCTTAAATTTGCTTTTAACCACTGGATATTTGCAATTTGGTTAGAATTACTCTTTTTGTATTTCTAGCTGCATTTATAAAGTAATATTTAATGTAAATAACACATTGTTCTGCTTCATATACAATCCCAATTTTATAATTGAGTGTATGAAATAAAACATGTTACACACCCTTTCATTTTAATTAGTTATATTTTTAATCTACTCTTCTCCCTATACATAACTGATTACACTGTCAAGGAATACATGGTAATTAACAAAATATGAATATGGTATATAAATATAAATGACTTTGTAAATTAATTGCCAGAATAGCTTCCTAATGAGATGTCAACAATCTGTTTTGGCTCAGTGAGCTGAACATTTTGTTTAATATTAGGGAAAGGTCAAGGTGTGATGGTACATGCTTATAATCTGAGAACTCTGAGGGAAGGCTGAAGCATCAAGATCTCAAGTCAATGCTAGTTCGGGTTACATAACCAGTACATGGCTCTCCTGGAGGTGTAAGACCTTGCCATAGAAGGTAAGGATGTAACACAGGAAAGCAACTAACAGACAAAACTTAGACTTGCACCCAGAACTGAGAATTCAGTGTTCAGTATTTTTACAAAAAGGGGGAATATTCACATCTAACTTTTAATTCAAAATTTTGTGTACTTGGTGAAATAACTGAGGGATAAGCAGTTTGTGCTTTTTGTAGAGACCACGCAATTTCCAGTCAAGTTTTAGATGACATGATTCGCTCTGCTCCCACTTCCAAACTATTATAGCTGAACTGCACGGTGGCTCATGCTGAGAAATTATTGTTCAGAAGAACATAGCCCGTGGAATTTGTTATTCATTTATTCTAAGACTATTATGAAGATGTTGTTTCTCTTGTTAGCGGAACTCAGGCTTCTATAACAAGGAGTGGTTGGACAATTGGTAAGCGATGCTCCTTCCTCTGTTCCTCTCCACAGGACTTTCTCCTCTTCTGTTAACTGCAGGAAGCATAAGCCAGAGATGGAGATCAGCCCCACTGCTGATCCTGGGTGTTGACTCCATAGGGAGATATGGCGTCTGCAACCCCCAGTTGCAGTATCACAGGGCGCTGAGGAAAAGAGTGTATTGCTAGTTCATTTCTATTTACGCTCTTGTGTCTTTCCCCCCAAAAGATGTGCCACCCAAGTTATTTCACCTATGACTGGGTTTTCTCAGTTTTACAGGAGAAGCAGAGTAATGTGCTCCCTCCTTATGTCACTGATATTTGAAAGTAAAATATTTCACATGCAGCTATGCACCTGGTCCAGAACAGTTTCTGCCGTGGGAAACACTGGATGGTGGAAACAGAGGAGAGCCCAGCAGCTCTCCAGGTTGCTTCCTGAAGTCACCACATGAACAAATTTGTGACTTCAGTCCATAGATTTACAGCACAAGGGGGAGCAGTAAGGATCGGTCTAGCCATCTGTGCGAGTAGGAATCGTTCCACAACATCCAAATGAAAAAGAGCCTAGGGGCTTCTTTATACAGTGTTTTTCCTTTGATATCTACTTGTAGAGACCTCTAATATCAAGTGTTTCCTTAAATCTTAAAAACTACAGACTTGTATTTTTCTCTGCAGTTTTCCTTTTCAGTTGAAATTTTTAAGTTAAAAATTTAATTAGTTTATTCACTTTACATCCCAATCTCAGCCTCTCTTCCTCCTAATCTCCCCCCTCATATGGTCCCCTCTCCCATCCTACCTCCCCTTTTCCTCTAAGAAGGGGGAGGTTCCCTCTGGGTGCCAACCCGCCCAGGCACATAGAATCACTGCAGAACTATGCACTCCCTCTCCCACTGAGGCCCAACAAGACAGCCCAGATAGGGGAACAGGATCCATAGGCAGGCAACAGAGTCATGGACAGCCCCTGTTCCCATTGTTGGGGCGTCCACATGAAGAATAAGCTGCATATCTGCTACATATGTGAGAGAGGCCTAGGTAATTCCTTTAACATTCATACACGCATAGAATGTTTGAACCCAACCTACCCATCCCATCCTTTGCCCACCTTTACTCTCCTAACTTCTTGCACTTCTCTTCCCCATCTTGTGGTTTCTCTGCCTCTTCATACCCAGTGAGTTGAGTTAGAGCTGCCTGTATGTGGGTGGGTGTGGGGCTTTATTTCCCAGAGAGCAAACTGCCCTTAGAGCTTGTATGCCTCAAGAAAAGTAGCTCTTTCTCTCCAGAGGAAGAAAACAAAAGTGAACAACTGTCACGAGCTCCTCACGTGGTGTGGAATGGCATGAGCTCATCCCCTAGCCATGCCAGGAATTTGTCTGTGATATTTTCCAGGTTTTGTACATGTGGTCCCAGCCATTGTGAGTTTGTGTGTCCAACTGCCACTTCTATCAAATACTTTTATTATAGATGTTCATTGCTTTTGGCTCTTACAACCTTTTTGTTGTGGTGATGATTCATTGGTTGGTTTGGCTTTGGTCTTTTGTTTGTTTGCTTGTTTCAAGACAGAATTTCTCTGTGTATCCCTGGCTGTTTTCTGGAACTCATTGTGTGGATCAAGCTGTCCTCCAACTCAAAGATCCTTCTGCCTCAACCTCCCTAGTGCTGGGACTAGAGGTATGCTCTACCATTGGTCTTGTACACTTTCTGTTTGCCCCCAAATTCTATGATGATGTCTGATCCTTGGAGACACCAGTATGATACAGCTACCCCATTTAAACTTGCACACTGTACTCCCTTTCTTTGTAACTTGACTGGTGGCTGGTTTAGGACCAACATCAGCATCCTAGGCAGAATATTATTCAATGATAACTTTTTTGTTTAAAGAATACAACCTTTCTCTACTTTGAAAGTATTACATTTAAAATTGGAGCCATTATAATATTGTTAGAGTTTATTTTAGAACTCAAAAGTTACTTTTAAAAAACACAATTTGAGAAAGACCTGGAGTCCAGGAAGAAGGGAGGATGTCCCTGCAGTCAGAAGACCATCTTCTTTGCTTCTGAATAGCTCTGTAGGTCTTCCTGAATTCTTCAAGTGTGGGAACTGATGTCCATCATACTCTGACTCTGAGGTGTGCATGATCAGAACGAAATACATGGCCCCTCCTTGCCAGTCATTGTGAAGATACACTATAACTTCATTTCTCCAGTGAAGTTCCCCAAGCTTTTATTCTTCAGAACCTCCACAAGGGGGTGCAACGGGCTCAGAAGGAGGAAACGAAATGAGGTTGGATACGTGTTAACCCTGAAATCTATGTTAAATGGCTCAATGGTTTTAAATAACAAACAAAACAAGGTACTCAATATTTATGGTTGACTTTACACTCTATAGACCATCTTAAATGAAAATGGATACTGGTAGAGATTTCTGTTTGAGGAAGAAACACTCCATTTCCCAGCCAGGAGCTTAGAGGTCAAGGATCTAAAACAAGAGTTCATGGTTTGCTCATAATTTGAGTAGCATACCATGTTTTTAAGATTGCTGCATTTTAATACTTTAGAGTTTCATGACATAGATACAGATATAGATATAGGTGTGACTTCAAAAGTCAAATATGTGTGTGTATATAGATATACAAAACTTCAAACTATAAAAATATTACAGTATCTCAGATAAGTCTCTACAAGAAAAATTACTATTTGTCGAATGGTTCCAATGCTTTACCAGGATGGTCTTTATTGTCATGTTCTGTGCTCAGCTGGTAGCATATTTACGGCACAGGCATTAGCACTTGGGCTCAGTCCTGAACTGGTAAAGATGACATCATGGCCCCTTATAAGATCTGTGATTGATTATTTTCAAGCTTCTTCTCCGATGTTAACTTTTCTTAGAATCCTTTTTAGAAGTTACATTCAAGCGTCCAGTTTCCTCTTAGCCACTTGTGTTTATGAACATTGTTAGCCTCTGTAGGTACCCCCAAATAAAAACATACCCCAAATCCAAATCTCAAAAAATAAAAAAAGCCAAATTCTGAGACAGTAAATGATTTTTGTCTTGTGTGTTTGGCATAAAACAAACAAAGAAAACCAAATACAAACAAGCATCAAACAAAAACCGTGATGTGTCAAATATGACTTCTGACTATTGTCCTAGAACACCTAGTGCACTACCTCAAGAAGAGTGCTGGGGGCGATGTATTATGAATGCTTTCAAGCTACATCGTGCTCGGCCTGACTTTAACATTGCCTAAAGGGCAGCATGACTATGAATATCTTCTTTTCAGAAGTCAACCAGGCTCTAGTGACCAGTATCATTGTTCACTCCCAGGATCAGCATCAGCACAGTGAGTTCTGAAGAAAGGCCCTCTACATTCAGCGTGCTATGCCTCCCAGCACAGACAAGGGCAAATGACAAGCACATTCTTCACCAAAATACCACAAAACAGTCTCTAGGCCACATCCTGAAATTCTTCTCCACTTGGACCAGGTCTGCACAGTTTAAACCACTCTCAGCAACAAAGTCTTCCATATTTTTACTAGAATAGTCCATTCATCCCCCACTTACAGCATTCCACTGCTTTCCAAATCCAATGTCCCAAAATCCACATTCTTCCAAACAGAAGCATGGTCAGGTCTATCACAGCAATATCCTAGTCCCTGGTATCAACTCTTGAGTTGAATACCACATGCCTGTTCACATCCTAGGAGCTAGTTCCACTAATTATAAACCAAACCACCATAGAGAATTCGAATTATGAAGGGCTCTATCTGAACAGCTGAAAATACAGAATGAGAGTGGTAGAATGACTATCACCTAATGCATCTAGCATTTTGTCCTTAAAATGTTCCTAGCTAACTACTCCATGGTTCAGATCATCTACTTTTTAGACTCAAAGCTATCACAATGAGGTATTTTATTTACACATCTAGTGCAAATCTACTTGTCTTCTGAGTGTCTTGAGTGAGGTAGAGATAGGGTAAATATTTCTTAGTATATTGGGAACTTATCTGTAGGAAAGTGATCAAGTAGGTATTCAGGGAAAATAGATATGTTGAGTATAAAGTTGAAGGCCCAAGGAATAGTGTTCCTTTGTCTAAAATTAGAGACTCACTGCTCTTTCTGTATTACTAGGTGTGTAAATTATGATGAACAATATCCTGATGGCTGGTCTATCTGGTAAGGTTCTCTGAAAACTTTTATAAAACGTGGCTGTGTGTGCACACTTCTCCTCCTAGGTAACTCAAAACAGTCAAGTCCATCAGATGCAGTCTCATTACAGACATTTGCTCCCTCTGCCTCTGACATTTTTCCTATTTCTTCCCTCCCATGAGGCATCCCTGAGCTTTGGGGACACGGGTATAACACACCTCCCAACCCAAATCCACACACTCTGCGGTCTCTTTCTTCATAAGTTGGCGAGTGATTGGTTTGAGACTAACGGGGATACACATGGCTGAGGGAAAACTGGGCAACTATGAGTCAACGTCCAGAGAATATCAGTTTCAGGCCAGTGTTTGCTAAATGCCTCCTATGATAAAGCATCCATGGTTTTCAAGACTCGGAGTTAATTCTATAGCTAGAGTTTGTTAATGATAAAATAATTATTCCTTCTTGAAAACTTTCCAAATGATTCTTTCTACCTCTGGTTGTAAAAGCCATCCAACATAGCCAAATGTGTCTTTAATGAGATATTCCTACAGAACATTTAAAACAGTTCTTCTAGTACCCTAAATCAAAACTTGCATAATTTTCCAAACTCAACATTAATTCTGTGAATGAAACACTCAATTCCTCAAAGGCAGAGACCCTATCCTCTCTGTCTTGAATCCTTAACCCCGATATGTCAAACATGTACATTTGTTTAAATACTAATGGATCAAATGAATAGGATGTTGAGTAAAAGAAGGAAAAGAAAGGGGAAAGAAGGAAGGGGAAAAGGAAAGAGTGACTTCACTTTTTAGATGAACCCTCTAGTTTCAAGGAACACATTATTGCCACCAGCTCTCAGCACCAGCCCTCCCTGAGGACATTGGCAATGGAGAGTGATAACGGATTCCTCCAAGAACTTGACATTCACCTTTGCACTCGTTCGCCTAAGCATAGCTGAGGCCCTGTGTACTTCCCAGACAGTGACAGACACTCACACTTCTACTGGCTCCACCTCACTTCTCCTCTGTTATGTTTGGTGCCAGGCTCCTCCTGCTGATTGTCATGGTGGTTCTCCTTTGTGGAGTAGCGCTTTTCTGTCTGCAGTGCTGGCTGAAAAGGTGTGGAATTGATCGCCCCAGACGCACCATGGCTGTTTTTGCTGTTGGAGACTTGGATCCCATTTATGGTGAGTTGCTGATATCCTTCTGGGTTCCCCTGTGAAATCGTGAAAAACTATCGTTCCAAGGAAGATTTACACACTTAGAAAATACATAACTATTGGGAGAGCCAAGCGTATGTATTAAAGAGGGATCAAGCCCGAAAAGAGAAGAGACAGCAGAGAGAACATATGTCTCACAGACTCACCGTAGAGAATGGCGAAAGAACCTAAGCAGCTTGTTCAGTCAACGAACGAATCGAAATGTGCAAAGATAAACACCCCAAACGAGCGGGAGCACTTAGAGTGCAGAAGAGCGTCTCTTTGCTTTGATATCACTCCTTCCTACCCTGTAGTTAGAGTCTTAATTACTAAGCCCTTGCCAACTCATTTAACTCGTCTCAAGAAACACTGAACCATGTTCTCTGAAGTAACAGTTGCCAATGGAGAGTTTGAAACCATTAGGATTGGGCACAAGACAGTCAGCTCTAATGTACTTCTTTGCAAAACCTCTAAGGAGTCCTGATTATACCATCACCCATCCTATAGGTTCTATCCAAAATTATAGCCTGGTCATCATTTTCCAGTTTTCACACCGGGAAGGAAAGCGGGGAGAGAAGAGTTAGTTGTAGCAGTCAGTCTTATCTGTCAGCAGAATGAAAACACTTGATGGTTTCTTTGTGGCTATAGTTGGTCATCATTTCTTCACCTGTCAGCATTGTCCTTTTATCTAGAGGTGGTGAGATTTTTTTCCCTTCCAGGTTTTATGTTATCACACAGGTGACAAAAGAGTTCTTGATAAAAATGATCTTGGCTACCTTTCAGAAACTTGAGCCAGTGTGGAGTTTTTGATATCCAAAACAGAGAAGCAAACAAATAAGTTGATGGAAAAGACAAAACCAAAAACCTAAGAGAGTTTAACTTTCAAATGTAGTATTAAGGGTCTGTGGGGTGTTCAGCCACAAAAAGGACACATAGTCCACCATCACCACCCTTCACAATGCTCAGGGAATATTGCAGAAGAGAGGGCCAAAAGATTGTAAGAGCCAGAGGCCAGGAAGAACTGGCATAAAACAGTGTCTTTTAGAGGTGACAGGATTCTGGACTCAGCAATCCAGGTCAGCTGTGGCTCCCTGCACATGATCGAGCCATTCCAGCATGGAGAGGGGAGAGGTAGGCAGGATCCCATTCCTAGATGAGGGACTATTAACAATTAATGTCTTCTCTGGGATGGTAGATAAATTTTCCTTAAAGTTACGGCTCCTGGTAGATCAACCATGCTTCAATAGATGGTCTCTATCCATGAGTCAGAAATGAGACTCAGTGGGATATTAACAATGAACAAGGAGGACAGGAATTTCGGAGTAGATAGGAAGGTGGGGGTGGACCTGGGAATGGTGGGAGGTGGGGGTGGATCTGGGAATTGTGGGAGGCGGGGATGGATCTGGAAGTAGTTTTAGAAGGAGTTGAAGTAATTAGGATTATTTACCCAGAAATGAAATTATCAAAGGACTAGCAAAAATATATTCAAAAGAAAAATATTTAGTGATTCTTATTTTCTATATGTTTCCCAGCCTGAAGTCATTACTTAAACAAGGATAAGCCACTATCAATTTCAGAAATTGGTGTTTGGGAAGGATAATTAAATTCTACAATAACAAATAGATCTTTCTCCTAAAATAAAAATTACTTTTCATGTAGTATCAAGAGAATTATGGTCACTAAACCTAACTAAATGTTTGTCAAAGGGATATTCATGGAAATATTGACCTCCTTTTCTTCATTAAATACTTATTTAAAAATGTGATTTTCTTTCTTCCAAGTAAACTTTTATTTCTAAAGGAGAGCACATAGCCTTATTTCTTGGCCCTTCTCTCTCTGAGGAAAACTCTTCCATTAGGCATCCTTAAATATTAGAAGTTGCTTGCTATATTTTAAATATTTTACTTCTGGACTATTGTGTTACAGTCTGTTAAAGGCTGGTGTTTTAGCAACGGTTGTGTGATATTTTTCTGCTTGCTGCATGGTGGTTCACATACCTGATGTTAAACTTGCCTGACAGGGGGTGGGGGAAGCACGTTACAGCTCACACATTAACACATTGCCTCAAAAACATGCATAGATGGCCCTGAGACCGGGGAGGGGGGGAGGGGCTTAAAATCACAGCCTCTGATTAGGCTGAAGTCATATAACATAAATAGATAAATAGATAAATAAATAAATAAATAAGCAAGAAATTGTCTTTTAAAAGGTAATGTTTATTTCAAATCTACCAAGTCCTAAGCAATAATTTCAGACCTTTCAGACTTAATCTCCATTTCATAAATGTGAACTTCAGAAAGTACTCATCAGTTCTCTTAGGGCTTCTCTCTCTCTCTCTCTCTCTCTCTCTCTCTCTTTCTCTCTCTCTCCTCCCTAGTTAATATATTAGTAGACTTTTGCTATGAACTGGGGAGAGGTAGCTTTTAAAGTCATGTGTGACTGCTCCTATCCTAGCCCCCTTATCCCACGATACAAAGATTCAGATATTAACAGGGCCACCCCTGAGAGTAGAGACCGCATTCTGTGATCTGAATTCCTGCCATTTTCCATCCTTTCTCCCAAGCCTAGAGTTAAAAGTTCTGGTTCTTACTTTTAAAGACGTATTTAGCCCCCCTTACAGTAGCTCTTCTATTTCTCCGCATCTTGGAGGACAGAAGCGTAATTGCTTCTTCTCACTTCTTCTCATCTGTGTTTCTCTTGCCAATTCAGAGTGGGCAGAAGGCAGCCTCACCTTCTTCCCCTCCTCCCTCAGCCTGTCTGAGGGCACTCATCTTGCTGAGAAGGCAATCTTTAATGCGAATGTTGACCTAGAGGCATGCCTCTTGGTATTCTTATTTCTCTTTGCTAGGATAGAATACAGGAGAGCAATTTAGACAGTGGTAAAGTCTATCATCCTAGGGATCGTTAGCTAATAATTTCAGGAAGTAAATTCCAGAGATTATCTTGAGGCAATTCGCAGCCTAGACCCACGCTGTATTTATATACAAGATGAGAATTTTGTTATACATTCACATTCTGGACATACCTGTTTCCTTTTTAAGTATTTACTATCCCAGGAAGTGAGAGTCCTTCCTGATCTTGTAGTTCCTGCAAAACATAGTAAGGACAAAACCAACTCTATCTACCTCCACATCTGCTACAAAGGATATGCTCACAGAAAGATTGATGTGTGAGTTTTATACACATCCTCTATTAAGAAAAAAGGGGAATAAATAGATAAAATATGGCTTGAGTGACATTGATGAGCTACTAACTCATCAGAGTAGGGTTTCTGACTTTCTTCCACTCTGACACACAGAGGATGTCCCCCCTAGCCCAGGACACAGGATGCAGAAAGTGGGTCACCGGAAACATCTTAATGGATGCAGTGCATTTGACGTATTAACCCTCAGTTACTCCTGGACCTTTATTTTACTTCTTCAAAAGTTATTTCACTTTAATACCAACACTCATTGCATATATTAATTGGAATTGCTCTGTTATTCTGACATAAGGGTCAAAGATTCGACACTCAGGATCTCACAGACATTGCCCTCAAAAACGAAAAGGCAAGAGGAAAATTTTAACTGATGATTAAAGGCTAGAACTGTTTGAACTTTGCTATTGCTAAAATATATAAAATGGGCAATTTCATATATATAGAATTTCCTGCCATTATTTCACTGCCTGGGTTGCCAAATTATTAGATTAGGAAGACGAAAGGGGAAAAAAAAAGTAAGCACGGGGCTCTACATCCTTTTAAGATATGTAAAGGAAGGTGTTCTCAGCGGAATCCATAGCAATGTCTGATGAGATGTTACTCAGAGAAGGTCCCTGGGGTCTCAGTCAAACACACAAGGTCCATGGAAAATCTCCTGGTCCAGCGATGGCACCTTTTCATATTACTCTGCTGACTCAGTGCTCACATAAATGGATCCCACTTCTGTCCTAGGACCTTGGCACTTGCATGTGATATTCTAGCGTCAGACACCTCCCTGTGTGGTCACTGGATCCAGTGCAGGAGACCTTGACATTAAATGCGCTCAGCCTTCCCTGTTGTGGACACCATGCTTGCTGCGTGAAGTTCATTATTCACAGGAACAGAAGAAATAATCTTTCTGGTATATCCTGCCGTGAGTCATGTGGTGTATCCACTGAGTTCATCTTACCAAGTCCAACTAGTTAGTACTTCAGTGCATGGAAATCTTTGGAGTTACAGCTTTTAGAGATCCAGTTCAATTAAAAATAGGTTAAGCAGCGTGGATCTTAATGCAGTCTGACTGGTATTCCTCTGAAGGGAGATTACTTCGGAGACAGGGACAGGAACAGAGCGGAGGGAAGATGCTGTGAAGACAGGAGGGGAAGATGGCCATCTGCAAGCTGAGGAGGGCGGTCTCAGGAGACAGGAGCCCTGCTGACTCTGGATCCTGAATATCTCCTCCGGAATCAGGAGGAAAGAATTCTGCTGATAAAGCCACCCAGCTTGTGGTATGTTTCTGTGGCAGCCCTAGCAAACTCATTCCGAATCTCAGCAGGGGAAGGGTATCTGAGAATAGAAGGGATTCAAGAAGGTCTGCAGTTAAGGAAGCGGAAGATAAGGAACTGGAATCTGAGTTTGGTACTGAAGGTGCGAGAAGACTCACGGTCATTGGTTCATTTCATAGAGACTTTAAACCGCCCCTTTCTGCTCTGCCGTGTGCACACCTCCTGTTCCAGGATCCAGCCAGACTCTCATAAGCAGTTTTCCTTTCTTGGTCATCCTCATCCCTACACTACACCGCCTCCCTGTCCTGCTCTGAGTCACATCTCTGCTTTAGGTCTTCCAGAGTGTGATCGGCTGTGAGCCAGCTTCTCTTTGCGCTTGCCTTTTTCTCTCAGGCTTTCATCCTAGAGCTATGGAGCTGTCTTTCTTTTTCCCCTACCACTTGAATGAGGAGTAAAATGACACCTTATTTGAACTCCTTGTCGGCTTCAGAATGTTACCTGTTATTTTAATCATGTTTTGGGAGCTTGCCTCTAGTTGATAATTCAAGAGAAAGTAAAGAAGATTTGCAACCGTTTCCTTCTCCCCATTCCCTTTCCCTTCCCCACTTCCCAGCACATGTGGAGAATGAGAACATACAGTGAGACAGTTCTTAAGGGAATCCATGCAAGTTTCAACTAATTTCAGAGCAAGGATCCCATCTATTATGGTTAGAACATTCCGTACTGTAGAGTGGGGACCATCAAATAGTGAAAGAGTCATTGCATTGATTTCAAAATTTTATATATATATATATATATATATATATATATATGCATATATGTGTGCATGTGAATTTTAGTTTGTGTTTTAGTTTATATTTGAAAAGTAATGCCAAGTGACTTTTACAATGAATTAACGCCAAAAATAATTCACTAAAAATAAGAGTAAAATTGTGCCCTAATGGAAGGTAACATTGTAGAGCTGAAAGGCTGAATAGATGCCCATTTTAATAAGGAAGTAAGCATTTAATGTTATAATGGGAAATGAATTGGAGGGTTGAGAGATAAGTGGAAAACAGATAAGGCTGGGGGTAGGTAAGTGCCTAACATTCATTAGAAGAGACAGAAGGAGCGGTTGCACCTCTGTTTGTCCACACGTTAATGAACACTGCTAGTTTACCGTGCAGTCTGCATAGCATCCCTGATAAAGACCTCTGACTCTGCTTCCTCTGGGGATGCTCACTCTGCCTTAGCCCCTCAGGGCTGATGGCCCTGGTACCCGGCCTTCCAGCTATGCAGTTCCTCTAACCCCATCCTTTTCTGCAATGTCACAGATGGTTGTTTTTATTTTTCCTCTTTCAGAAGGAAAAAAGAAGTGCTGGTTTTCCCAGCAGTGATTAAATGTGAGTGTCCTCACTTGGGAAGAGCATGAAGGGCTCCAGAGACCTGGACGGGTGGCAAGCCTTCGTATAGTCAATTCTTCCTCCCTGTGGGTGGCTCAGCCTTCTATTACTACAGGATCTGTTAGAGCTTCTCTGTGTGGTTTATAAACCACATGTAAACACCCTATGGCATGTTAGGAAGGGAATACAGCATGCTTCCTTCACACATTTCTGCTAATGCCAGATGAGTCAGTGTTTCTTAGGTGTGCAGACCACTCCCATTTGCTCTCACAGAGGGCTCTCTGAGAAACAATTGCTACCATTCTCAACACTCTGAAGATGTAGAAACAGAGACATTTGAAGAGGAAGCCTTCCAGTTGGTGTACCATAGAACTACGACTCACATCCAGACTTTCTAGCCTCTCGTCTACGTGAAGAGAGAGCAAGAAAGCAGGGAAAGATGACCAAACATGGTGATCCTAGCTATAATCACAGCACTCAGGAGACATGAGCAGGAAGACTGCATGTTTCCAGCATGGCCTGGCCAACATAATAAGTTCAAAGCCAGGTGGAGCTTTCCTCCTTCCGCATTTCCCAGTGCTCCAATGAAGGGAAAAAGGAAAAAGTGAAATGTATGCTAAAGTATGTCAAATCTTTGGCAATTATTATCAATCACATATGAAATCTGTACTCTAATTATAATACTTCATTGATGAACGTGTAACAGAATTGAATAATAAATGGGTCCTTCCACCAACAGTTTTCTGTCAAAGCTATAGGGTTTCCGCAATAAGTTTAAACTGAATTAAGTTGCTAAAAGGCTGACAAAATGACTTGGTTGAGTAACGGCCATTGCTAAAGCCTGAGGACTCGAATTCAATCCCTGGGGAGTCACATGGCAGGAGGGAAAGAAGCGGTTTCTGCAAATTGTCCTCTAACCTCCATACATGCCTTATAAACAAACGCACACACAAACAAATACATAAATCCCCCATTCCAGCCGCTTCTAACCCCGTGAATTTGTTTTTACACATACTGTTTCAAAGTTCTCTAAGACTATTGGTTTAATTAGCTTATCAATAAAACACCTATGGTTTTCAAAACAACCATTAAAAACAACACGGAACTTTGGAGTCTAGAGATTCCATTTTCTCACCACAGGGACAAATTGTCAGGATCACATCACCCAGATCACAATATTGATGTCAGCAGGATAAATCAATTAAAAGTAGCATAAATACTATGTGTCAAGCACTGGCCAAATGTTCCCCAGCTGCAGGCTGTTACTGATAAATTTGCACTCACTTCAGCAGCAGTCTACCAGGAAAAGACCTCCCACTCATGCATATGTTCTGCATGGAGGTAATTATTGAGGTGAGGAGATCAGCTTTAATTCCATTTGATAGCATACACCATCTGAGGTAATCTCAGTCCAAGCTTCTGCACTTTGAAAGGTTTACTATATTTTTACTTAGTGATTTGAGTCATATCTAAAGATGATGATGATGTAAATCATTATATGAACATTAAAGTTGCTTTGATTAAAAAAAATAGTGTTACAGATTTAACTTGCTATATGCTCCTAACATGGCACCCTATTTGATGCTACAGAAGAGCAATGATCCTTTGCTGTATCTGTGGCTCACTTTAAACACTATACATGCATGCTTTACCTTTATTTTTACTTTAGAAAAAAGAAACTTTTTCTAAGTTTCTTCCTTCAGACAATGTTTCTGTTTCAGAGATATACATTCTTATTCTTTTGCCCAAAAAGAGAAAAAAAGTAAGCCAAGTAAATGTAATATAATTTCGGCATGGAGTTGGATTAATTAATTAAAAATCTATTCTAAGAAAAACACTGGAGCAAGAAGTGACACATATTTAATACATTTCAGTTTTCATAATCCATACAGAGTATTTTTTGGTGGTATGCATAGAGATTCCCGCAGTGAGCTAATGTCTAGCACTCTGAATTCTATTGGTAACTATGGTATGTTCTTTGTCATCTTCCGGATGCTACCAAGTCTGAGGCCTTCAAGGAAGATGAGTGAACCTCTCCTGGAAGAGGACAGGGAGAAACAATTTTGACTTTGTAGCCTGTAGAGTTTCCAGGGGGAGTAATGACCTTGCCATTATAATTCAAAAGCAGATATAATCAATATGTAAATATGTGGGTATGCTTGTGTTTCCTTTAAAGTTAATATATAAAAATGTCAATGAAATTCAGAGTTAGACAAATACCCAGGATAAAAAGAATAAGTATGCAAAAAGAGAGGGCTATAAAATATTACGATTGATTTTTTTTTCCAGTGACTCAAAAATAGTCCTTCAAGGAAATACTGATTTCTGAAACAGCCACTGGAAAAAAACTCAAGGTCTCTCAAGGTTACGACTTTGGAAAAGAAATGCTTTTTTAATGGCTGTATTATATATAATCTAGTTGTAAGAACATCTATTCAAAAGTTTTTCTTAAACTTAGAGTGTCTTGTCTTTATTATGTGTGCATTTTAAGTGAAAACTTGTCCCAGCTTCTGTCAACCTGCTTACTACTTACTACTGGACTATTGGTATTCATGGCATTTTGAAAACATAAACAAGACATGGGGGACTTTAATAGTAGACTAATGTTTCTAGTGACACTTGGGTTTCCTATGACAAGACCTTCAGCAAGACAGTACTAGTCTTTACAGGAATTATATTCGTGGTCCCTGTCACAGAACATTTCTTTCTGGTTCCACTTGCTCCAATGTAAATGTTTCCAGGCGGATTAATCAGTAATGGCGTGGGCTGATCATTCTGGGAAATTTGCTCCTTACAGTGACTCAGCTATCACTGTGGCGAAGAACATGGCTGTAAATTTTTTTTTTCAAGGGCACAAATAAATCTCTCTTGCTCCAGTGATCTGAGAAAGGACAGATTTCACCTCCTCCACACACTGCCTGTCACCTGAGAGATGACACTCTCCCTTTTTTCCCAGGTGCAGAAATGGCTGGAAGTCCACCAGCTGGAATCTGCCTTCCTACTCAGAACACCGAGCTGTGTCCTGCTCCGCGTTTGGGTGCATTAGGTCCTCCACCGCCATATGAAGAAATTCTAAAAACAAACTGATTTTACCCAGAATCAGTAGCTAGATTGGTATACACAGTCAATTTTAGGCACAATTCTTTGGCTTAGTTGAAATTCCTGGCGACCTGCTATTGAGGACGAACACATGGGAGCAGACAGAAGAGTGGAGTGGATGGCAGGAAGAAATACTGGACCCTGTGATGTTTTAACAGTGAGTGATCAGACTCTGCAGTATTGCTCTATTACACTTTTAGACCAGAAAACACTGGCATTGCAGTTTTTAAGGAGGCAGAAATAGGTGCTAGGAGTCACTTACATTAATTTGGCCTCCTACTGTCTTCCACATTATATTACTTGATGTCCTGATATCTCCATCTTCATCCAGCCTCTACTAGAGAGTTAGTATAAAAAGAATAATTTAACGATGGCTCAAGCACAGAATTGGGAGTGGCTACAGGGAGAATATTTGAGTTGAAGCTGAAATGAGAGAAAAGGAAGAAAAACCAGTTTGAGAGTGGTGGAGGAAAATAAATGAAAGGGGAAGGATCACAAGGCTCAATACAAGAAGCTTCATTCCCCAACTGGAGCAGAGAGAAAGTAGAAGATTGCCAAGACATAAACTGTAGGTAATGATACTGTGGGGAGGAAAGGGGGGAAGGGTCCTGTTGTCCTTGCTGAATGTGATCTCTAGAGCTTAGTCTTTTCTGGTTCCCTTGGAATTTGCATTTATTGCAACAACATAAGAGGAAATTCTGTTTTAGGTGCTGTTTTAGTTAGGGTTTTACAGCTGTGACCACACACCATGACAGGGAAAGTCTTATAAAGGACAACATTTAATTCGGACTGGCTTACAGGTTCAGAGGTTCAGTCCATTATCATCAAGGCAACATTACAGGCATGGTGCAGGAGATGTTGAGAGCTCTACATCTTCATCTGAAGGCTACTAACAGAATACTGACTTCCAGGTAGCTAGGATGAGGGTCTTAAAGTCCACATCCACAGTGACACACCTTCTCCAACAGGACCATGCCTTCTAATAATGCCACTCCCTGGGCTGAGCATAGATAAACTATAACAGATGCCTTTTTCAGCTTGAAGACTCTAATGGGAAAAGTAGCAATGAGAGATTTCCAAGCATTCTTTGGCATGGGCAGAAAAAAAGATAAAAGAAAGAAAGGAAGAAAGAAAGGAAGGAAGAAAGAAAGAAAGAAACTCCATGCCAGATTCTACACTAGCTAGTGAGTTTGTTTCATAAAATCATTGGCATATCCACTTGATTGTCAATTTAACTTGGCTAAATCTAACTCCAGTCTTTTCTGAGTTGCCTTACCAAAGTATTTCCAAACTTCCTACATCTCAGTCAAGGTCTTGTGCCTTCTGTTTGTATTACTTCATATAACTTTGTCGTTTGAAAAGGTTTCTGTTCCTATTTTCAGAATTTCCAGACTCTGAATGTTTCCTGTTAGCACATCTCTGGTATAACACACAACTGTCAGTTCTTGCTGGGGTCCAGTGATAGAGCTAAACTGGTCCACAAGGCCTACCTTAGACCTCAGGTATTATATTGACAACACAGAAGCCAGGAAAATCTTTCAAAGATGTAGAAACACATTTCCTGTTCCCACACATGTACAGGGCCTCATATTAGAACCCCCTTCACCTGAAGTGATGCTCTTCACCTGACGAGCCTACATAGATGTATTATAATCCATCAATGCTGTTATTGTACATTATATGGGTTTGATGGATTTGTTCTGGCATCAAGTGCTACCATCAGGAAACCTTACAAACTCACTTCCACGAGAACCCTCTTTCTCTCCTTACCCAGGTTTCTTCCTCCACTCCAGTTCCTGGCCACCAGTGATTTTTTAAATGTATCTCCTGCTTTACTTTTTCAGTGAATCATTTATTTGAAACCATCCAGCTGTAGGTTTTTAAACTTGCCTCCCTGGAATTTTAAAAATGTACATATGTTTCTTCTGTGTCTTTCATGGCTTGAGGGCTCATTTGTTTTTTCATTGCCTCAGTAGTATGCCAGTGTCTGGAAGTGCAATTGTTTTAAGTATGCATTCATGGTCTTCACATCATGTCTTGATACAAAGAGATTTTTTGCAATGTTAGCAATCAGATTCTCTCCTGATACCCCAGTTCAGTGAAAGATAGGCCAAAGTACTTGAGATCTTTGAGTCCAAGCACCATGAAATTTGGCCCTATCTTGCTTTTCCTTCCTTTGGATGTTCACAGTTCAGAAGGTTATGGTGTATTAATCTATTCTTTGTGTTTTTATTCCAGAGATTCTCAACCTGAGGTCACATAAGACAATTGGAAAACAAAGATATTTACATTATAGTTCATAACTGTCACAAAATTGCAGTTATGAAGTAGCAGCAAAAATAATTTTATGGTTGGGGGTTACCACAACATGAAGAAAATTCTATTAAAGGGTCCCAGCATTAAAAAGGTCAAGAGCCACTACTTTGATCTCTAATGCTTGACCATCTCAATATACCAAAATGTGTGCAACCTCATACTGTCTCTTGTCTTTAAAATACGTCACCCTCTCAATAGAACCCACTTCAATTACTTTTAAGTGCAGCCACATTCTTCCTAACCAAACACCACCTCTTTATCCCAGATACATTTTAGATTTTAATAGCATTTAAATCATAGTGCACAACAGTGGACAGATACGTGTCTTTTGTTCTTTTGCTAGAATGGCAATTCTTCATGGAGAGATCATAATTCACTGATTTGTACTGCGAGTTGAAAGCAGCTTATTGGGAACTTAGTATGTATTTTAACAAAATTCATCATTTCTGTTTCCTGCTTCTAGAAATTCTCAGAAATAAATGCATAGGCATGTGATAGGACAAGATCTTGTGGGTGTACGCATGGGTAGAAATCAGGGTTTGCTAAGCCGGTGTCATAAATTACTAACAAAAGGAGTCTAGAGGAAACTATCAATATGCTATGATCTGCCTCTTGGACCTGGAGAACTTCACACTGTATGAAGCTCTTGTGTTTGTACCATCAGATTTTGTGATCCATGTAATCTTTTGACCTGCCTACTCCTAACATCAAGCTATACATGGTAGAGTAGATATGCCCTGCTTTCAGAAGTCCACTATGATTTCTGTAAGGTGTAAAAAATATGCACTTAAGCATTTAAGTCAACAGAAAAATTTAACATTAGCAAAAAAATGACAGGTGGGAGTCAGCCACAGGATGGTGATACCTGAAAACAAGAATGAGGACTGCAGAATCGTCCTCAGAGCTGACTGTGGCTTCCACATTGTTCCACCTGCTCAATACCGTCAGAGAAGAAACTGAGAGTGGGTGAGCGAGCTCTCTACTGAAACCATGCGGAAGTACCAGGGCGGGAGTGTGGAGCTCATCCACATATTATAATTAATACAATTAAGGGTTGCAACATTGCAGCCAAGCAGAGCAGAGTTACTGCAATGAGAACACGCACGGCAGCAACACACAACAAGGGCCTTGGGGGCATGATAGGGAAAGAAATTGATTGCAAAGTTCTCCGTATGCAACTGATTGAAAAAAAAATGGAAATAAGAAACAAAGTATAAAATTATTAAAACCACAAAACCCAGAAGATGAATTAACTAAAAAAAATGATTAATCTGCGGTTAATATAAATGATACTGTTTTAAAATGATTGGCTATAGATAAATAACTGACACTGTTTAGATCAGTTATAATCGTTAGTGTTTTAAAGGGCGATATAGTTTGCCAAGTGAGGACAGGAAATTCAGGTCGAGTAAAGTGGCCGACTATAGCATCAGACCTAATCCTGGATCTCAGACGAGAGACAGAACAAGAATGCTGAAGGAAATCAACCAAGTACACCCAGCATCTGTAAAGCCGCGGTGTCTGCAGCAAAACACTGGGAACTGTAAAGTGTGGTTTCCTGAAATGGTCCTCCAGTGTAATGGTGTGTGGGATACCACGCAACGGAGAGTTCGGGTAGGTTTTAATTTCCAGCCTATAGTGTTATTTGGCTTAAACGTATGTGCTGATTTACTTAGACGTGCAATTAAGCAACTCAGTGCCTTGGTGGTGATAATTCTCACGTGCAAGCCCACAGCGGAGGTGAGGATACAAGGAAACACAGAAATGTTATGGGAGCACTCAAGGTGGGAATACAGGCGATTTCAACCTTCACACATGCATCAGGACTAAGGGTTTGGTTATCTGGATAATTACTTAGTCCCTTGAAAATCTTAAGCAGATATGATCGTATATGCCTGTAAATCGGACACTGAGCAATTGAGACAGGACTTCCAACTGAAGGTCTGAGGCCAGCCTGGGCTACATACTGAATCTCTGTCTAAAAGAAAATGAAAAAGGACAAAAGAGGAGGAGAGAAAGGAAGAACAAAAAAGCTCCATGTTCTTTTTTAAGTCTGTGGAGAGACGGGCATGCCACCAACTCTGGTATGATTACTATACATTATATACGGGCTAAAATACTCTGTACCTTTTTAATGTGTACAATGTGATGGATCAACTACAAATAAATACCAATTGATTACCCCTTAAACCAAAGAATGTGAGTAATAAATTCGCCTCAAGAAAATAACTTCAGGAAAGTAATTCTTATTTATAGCCTATGTAATAGGGATCACACAAGACATTCCAGGTGATTCTCAGCCAGCGGTGTTAATCCACGCCTTGATCATAGTGGGGAAATCTAGACATGGGGGATTAGGATTCAGCAGCTGGATTTGGTCTAAGAACGAACACCAGAGCTGAGGTAAATCTAAGCCAAATCTATTGCACACGTGTGCCAATCAAGTTTAGTCAACAGGCAGACTAGGTATAGAGTCGGTTGTCCTGGTATTCTCCTGACCAGACGTAGTTCGGGAGGACGTGTCGGACTAGGCACCTGCAGGTGGGTTGAGGTGGTAGAAAAATAGTTTATTTTCCTAGAAGTTTTATTTTTATTTTCTTTTTTGTTTGTTTTGTTTTTGTTTTGTATTTTTGTTTTCTTTTGTTTCATTGATGCTCTCTCAACAAATTCTAGAGGGCACTCTCATCTGATGTATGAGATACGGAATGTCTGCTGTGTTTAGCCTCAATTTTTCTCCAAATAGATTGGCAGTGAATGTTACTACTTGTGATTATTCAGAATAATGTGATTTGAAGGAACTTGCCACTTTAAACAACTCGTGGTTAGTGGAAACTATCCTAAATTCCAGGTGGTTCTTCTGTATGATCCATAGAAAAGCAGTGTCGATTAAAATAATATCGATTAGATCCCATGCTTATTGTAACACTTGAAATAGGCATTCAAAACGAAAAGCCCATTGCTTTTCTATTGTCTTTAGAATCTGTTCCTATATTTTGATTGCTTGATGCCTACTTACATTTTCTATTTCATCTATGTGACTCTGATTTTAATTTGAATGGAATTATATTTTTCGCTTTTCCCCCCTATGTTTAGGAATGGTTTAGTTTTTCTCTGGTTAAAGGGTTGAGCTCATTCCCTAAGCCTCCACCAGGGGGCGAAAACCTGTGTATGCAGTCAGCAGTCAATTAGCTGGATTTAACTTATGGGTTAAGTTTGAAGTTAGGTTATTATTTCTACTCATTCTACTGAGATACCAAACTCTTAACAAGTCTGAGCAAAGTGAATCAACAATGATGTTAAGATTTGAAAGATGGAATAATGGAGCTCAGATTTAATAAGAGGTATTTGATACATTAAGTAATACCAAAGTGAAAATGAGCACGGGGTGATACTTGCCAGCAAAGAGAGTAGAGAATTCGAAATAGTCGCACTCAGAGGACCAGACAGACGCGGAGTGTGCGCTCACAGCCTAGGCTAGCTAACCACTAGATATGCTGTCCCTGTGGCACAGTAACCACAGCATGAGGTTAGGCGTCTGTTCGTTCCTCCTTTACTTGACCACTCACTCCCTTCATTTTCCATTTTGTAATTTCATATTTGTGTTATTTGTGTGAGGAGTGCAACTTTTTGTGAAAAGCAACCTTAAAATTCAATATTTTTCACGGAAATAAAATAGAGACCTGATCGGCCCGGATAGCATTTGTGTGGGCTGAGAAATGAAACTCGCCTCGAATATCACATTAAAGCAAAATGTGGAATCCTCTGGAATTGCATAAGAGCAAAGGAAACAATGAGAAAACGTGTTGCTGTGAGACCCTAGTCTGGGTAGAGATTTTGTTTTATAGATAGGAACAAAAAAAGGGGGGGAGGAGAAAAGAAATAGAATGCATGTTGCAAGAGAAACTCTCACTTGGAAATTAATTTTGCTCTGTGGTTATATATAAAATAACTCTATAACTGGCATTTTAAAAATTTCCATGTTATGTCTTGGTAATAATATTATCATTTTTAATGAGATTTCACTATCTGAAATTCTAAGAAAATGTAATAAAAATAGTTTCCCTTTACAAAGTAGGTTGGTTTTATGGTAATCACAAGGTATTTATTTATTTGTGGATTTGGCAAATAGATCTTTCCCTTACCCGTTAGGTCAGTGGACAGGATGACTTATAACAAAACCGCTGCCCAGTAAAGATATCAGATCTTGAGATATCAAAATGAAGAGTCACAATGCTCAGGATTATTGAAACCATCAATGTATGAAATCATCAATGTATGAAATCATCGATGTACGAAATTATCAATGTATGAAATCATCAATGTATGAAATCATCAATGTATGAAATCATCAATGTATGAAATCATCAATGTATGAAATCATCAATGCACGTAGGTTGCTTGGTTTTTTTGTTTAGTTTTGTTTTGTCTTATTGGTTTTTTTCTTTTTTTTTTCGCGTTTGTTGGGAAGGCCTTACTCTGAAGATCTATTTAGAGACTATAAAAAGCAAAGTCATATACTTTTATCTTCTCTCATAATTAATATCAATTTATAATCTTCCTCTGCTGAGTAGGAAAATAAGCGTCATATCCAGACAAATGTATGATGTTCAAAGTCTTACCTACTACTGACTGCCTTCTCCATTAAGGTCTGTTTTTGGTGCGTTCCCCTGAAAGATCTTGAGAAACAAATCTAAGACAGTTCAGTGTTTCATTCGAGATAAGCAATGGACAATTGTATTCTTACCTGGTACCTGTGAGCCGATTCTCATCTGTAATGGGTAACAAAATATACTAGTGCCATATGAAGCAACCTGGATTAGGAGTGCGGTCCCAACCTCTCTAGCGCCAAAAGTAGGTATCACTAAAATGGTAGCTTGGTTGCCTTAGGGAGAATATGCAGGTGAAAGTAATACTTTCGTAATCTGCTAAAGGGAGGGGCAGCCAATCACAGACATGCTAGGTTAACAACAAATGATTGCTGATAAGGGTGAGTCTGGATACCGTGTGCGTGTGCAGACTTGAGGGCAGGTCTAAGTGTGTAACACTTTCAGTTTGTTTGTTATGCTTGAAGACAGAAAGATAAATGAGAGAGAGAGAGAGGGAGAGAGAGAGGGGGGAAGAGAAAGATATGCAAGAAAGCAAGCAAACAAAATCAGTAAGACAAAAATATCAAAACAAAACAAAAGCATAATAAAAAACCAGCGTCCATTGTGTGTTGGTCAACAATGCCTGAGCATGGTGTCTGTTAGAGCATGGCTGTCTACCTGCAATGTCACTCCATTGGTGAAAACCGAGTTCCTCTTTCACAGCAGTTTCTAATTGCAAATAACTGTGTTGTTAAGAGAGAGATTTTGGGAAAACCACCTCTTTGCTGTGCTGGACTACTGACTGGTTTGACCGTGTCCAGGTCTTACACATGCTGCCACAGTTTCTGCAAGCTCGTGTGTGCATCAGTCCTGTGATGTCTGGAAGAAGCTGTTTTCTGCACAACCACCTCTGGTTCTTACAACCTTTCTGCATCCTCTTCTAAGTAGATTCCTAGTTTTCCACAACTTTTTTTGTGACTAGTCTCATTAACTTCACTTTCCACTGTATTAAGTTGATTAACTATGTCTCAGTTCAATTAAATCAGAGATTGAAATTACAATGTATCATTTGTGTCCTATCGATTCCAAAGAATGGGCCATGTTAGATATTGCACTCTTCCATACAATGACAAGGGTACTTTTCAGATACTTAGATCAGAACAAACACTTGGGAAAAATAATGCATGCAAGGAAATGTTGAATGTTACCATTATTAACTGCGACAATGATGTTCCAGCCACGTTATTAACTCCTTTCAAGAGAGGGACATATTTATGCGTGATATGAAATGGCTTCTGGTATTGTTTTTTTTTTTTTTTTTCTTTTTTTCGGAGCTGGGGACTGAACCCAGGGCCTTGCGCTCGCTAGGCAAGCGCTCTACCGCTGAGCTAAATCCCCAACCCTTCTGGTATTGGTTTAAGTAACCAAATAAATATTTTTATTTTCCTACTTCTTGGCTCTTAATAATTGTTGTGCGTTGAATTTTAGCATAAATCTGCTTACGCTTGTTAATACTAATCTTAACTTACAACTCTATATGAGCAACGGAAATTAATAAACTCTCTTACTTTTGTAGAGAGATTATTTTGTCGTAAGAATAATATGAATTAACTCATTAGACATTCAAGCTCCAGTGGCTCACAAGGAAACTGAAAGACATCTTAATACATTTCAATTTTTAATACATTTCAAGATAAACTCTACGCCGTATCATAAAGAAAACCCTGGCAGTTCTTCCAAGTCCACATGGAAACAAATAGGTGACTATAAAATTCGAACATCGCATGACCTGAACATATTTCAAACCCCATGCCCATACGTGTCAGGTTTTCAGATTTCATGTTTTTAAAACTGGACACACAGCAAAGAGTAGAAATAAAAACAGGAAAAAAAATGTAGTGGTTTGAATGAAAATGCCCCCACAGGCCTTAATGGAGTAGGTGTGTGTGGCTTCGTAGAAGTGTGCTACTAGTGCTGGGCATTGGGGTTTCAAAACCCCAAGTCAAGCCCTATAAGGCTTAGATTTTTTTTTTAAAGCCCACTTTAATAAGGGTTCTTAAATGCTTCAACCTCCATTCCAGCCCACTGACCAAAGTTAGGGAGGAAGATGGTTGATAGGATGGGGAGATGGGGACCTGTTTGGAAGTAGTTCTTGGGGCAATTCCAAAACATGAATCAGTAGCCACACCTCAAGCCAGAAGAATCTGCTAGAATCTGCCAAGTTGGCAGGAGTCCACAGAAGGGGCAAAAAGCAGCTGGAACACTGCAGGAAGTTCTGCGGCGCCTTTCTCTCTACAAAGTCATAACAAATAAAGATAAACAAAGACAGGCAAAGCACGGCAAGGTGAACTGAAGTAAGCATGTTTTTCACTGTCTTTTGGGTTCTACTTATCCTCTTTCCAAAGATCACACATCTTCTCAAGTGTCTGCCACAGCAAAACGTTGTCTCATATGACAACTTTCAGACAAACATCACGTGACACAACTGAGTCTCCAAAGAAACCAGAAATGTCTACTGTGAAGTCTTCGGATCCAGATATTGACCTCTCAGCGACAATGCCTGCCTACTTGCCATCTCACCCTCTGACTTGTGGATCAGCCCGGTATAAGGGCTTTCTTTTATAAGATTTGACATGTGAATAGTGTATCTTTACAGCAAAAGAACATAGATTGAAACAACATATATGTGTTTTCCATCTTCAGAAAGACTCATTTGAATGGCAGTATAAAAATTGCAATATAATAATATGTGACCCATAGTTCACGTTAAAAAGAGAAGGAATATATTAAAAATTACATTCACTCTAACATTGCTTGTGGCAGCGAAATCCTTCAGAGATGGAGGTATTTGAGTAGACAGAATAGGTAAAGAATAATAAATGTGAAGTGAGAGCTCCAACCACAACAAAGAAGGGAATTGAAAAGACCTCAATACATGTTTAATTGGTAGTTTTATCATTAAGGGAAATATAGAGTAATGATATAGTATTTGCAATTTCAAAGAGTCTACAGTGCTGTGATTTTATTTAATTTCTTGGGAGGATATTAGAAAACAGACGCAGGTAAACCTCTTGAGAGAGAGGTGTTGGGGAGGAACTTGGAATGGGTAAGAGAGATAATACTGCTGTAATGTCCCGATCCTCATTTAGACAACTTATGTTTATACTATTTCTTCTGTTAATAAAGCCAATAAGGTTGGATTAATTTACTTTGTACTTTATCATTTTACACTTTAGGGAAATAAATACGCCTTCAGAAAAATCTAATAATGACGAACTCACCAGCTTTTAAAAATATAAATATGAACAATGCTGATTGTGTTTAATACTTTTTAGGTAATTACTGCTTCTCAGGGTCTGGCTTATACAAGAGCAACAGTTTATGAGCTGAAGGGCTTCAAAAACCTACTCCAGGGATGGTTTTACATCTAATTTCAAGTTTATTCCCTTACTGGGAGAATGTTAAGCTAAACAAAAAAACAAATAAACAAAAAGATAAAAGAATTGATTTCTAAGAAGATTAAAATATAAAGGAATGCATATGGTGAGATGACGCATTAGGGAATCAGAGTTTCATCCTTGATGGTAAAACCTGGCTTAAGAAGAATTTGCTACATGGATAATATAGACACATCGTCTAGATTGTATCCAGGTAGTGATATTGAGCTGTTTTACATAAATACTCTAACCTCAATCTTTCTATATAAGAAAGAATAGGAATACTATTTTGTCATGGTCTTCCTTGCAATTTAATCGTGGCTGTCAAAGCCCACTTCCCTTACTTGTATTCTGAGAATGAGGAACTGCCTGTAGTTTTACACATTTTTTTTTTCCAGAGCTGGGGACCAAACCCAGGGCCTTGCGCTCGCTAGGCAAGCGCTCTACCACTGAGCTAAATCCCCAACCCCAGTTTTACACATTTTAAGTTGCCTCTGTTGAGTCTGTTTCCTTGTATGCATTATTGTTTTAGCATAAAACTCTTCCTTTTATCTTCTTTGTTTCGAAAATGTCTATAATCTTCCTGTGTTTAATAAAGGCCCCCTTTTTTTCTGAAGCTTTCTTCTACAAAACGTGTGTAAAGATAGTCTTGTGGAAGCATATATATACACAATTACTTTATGACAGGCAGCTTGTGCCTCTGTTCTATCTGTGCCTTATTCTGTTTGAAAACACAGAGGTGGGCACTTCAATACAATTTCACAAGTGTATGTATGAAAAAAGGAATGATCCATTAAACAAATCATCGTATATAACAGATGGTCACAGTCAGTATATTATTGTCATTCATTAACACATTTATTCAAAATATGTATTGAAAGTCTATTAGGCATCAAGGCAGACACAGGATGAAACAGTAACAAGGGAAGTGATTTGTCCTCTTGAAACTAACACAATATTATAGAATTGAAATGGACACAAATAAGCTACTCCTAAGTTCAAAGAGAGCCTTGGGCTGTTAGGGGCTTGCGCTTAACTCAGTCCAGTGAAGGGCTAACTCACTAAAATGATGTGCCGTTAAAGATGAGTCAGATGCTAGGTGGAAAATAAGCAGGAGAGGCATTCTAGAGCAAGAGGCAAGGGAAGTAGACGAGATGCCTCCCATATGGAGTGAGAAATGGAACTGAGAGGTAAAAGGAGATGCCACGGGACCTGCCTAGAATTTTGCTACCTTGTGCCAAGAAAAAAAAAATGGAACGTGACTTGTATGCAACATTTAGCAGGGGTTAGAGGAAGTGGGGAAAGAGGCTATTGTATCCAACCACAAAAGAGAAAAGGATTGGGACTTGGATACAAATAATGGTGTGAGCTTAGGAAATAGTTAAGTAGGTTTTGAAAGAGTTAGAGTCTATAGCTGAGTTAGTTAGGGTTTTACTGCTGTGAACAAGCACCATGACCAAGGCAACTCTTATAAAGAACAACATTTAATTGGCACTGGCTCACAGGTTCAGTCAATCCATTATCATCAAGGCAGGAGCATGGCAGTATCCAGGCAGGCACAGCACTGGAGAAGGAACTAAGAGTTCTACATCTTCATTCGAAAGAAACCCAGAACAGACTGCCTTCCAGGTAGCTAGGATAAGGGTCTTAAAGCCCACTACAGTGACACACTTCCTCTAAAGAGGACTCACCTCCCAATAATGCCACTCACCATAATTGCATAATGTTTTGTTAAATAAAAAGGAAGGCGATAGGAGAATTCAGGAATACCTGTTGATTTTCCCAATTGATCATAATGTATCTGCAATTTCGTCTACAGAATGATGTAGCTCATTTATCATGCTCAGATTCCTATGTATTTAGACACTGTATTATTGGATGTGATATCATTGATTTTTAAAGCTTATAAATTACTTTATCATATCGTAAAAATATCAAGAGAGCACCTTTATAAAATCAGAGTATTAAATAAGACAACCTCAAACCTCTGTCCACTGCTGTACTGATACTGTTCTGTACTTCTAAGTCATTAAATAGAGTCTTCTCCAACTTTTTTTCTTTTATGTTTTTCAAGTATGGCAGAAAAATGTTGGATTTCTGGCTATTACTTATACTATTAATATATATTAAGTGTTTGTGCTAATTTAGTTTTTGGTGAAGAGCATGTTAAACACCCTATAATGATGCTTGCTCCTACTTCTAAGGCAGAAGGACCACCCATTCAGAGCCTGCCCCACATGTGGCCCATACTTATACAGCCACCCAATTAGATAAGATGGATGAAGCAAAGAAGTGCAGGCTAACAGGAACTGGATGTAGATCTCTCCTGAGAAACACAGCCAGAATATGTCAAGTACAGAGGCCAGCAGCAAACCACTGAACGGGACCCCCGTTGAAGGGATCAGAGAAAGGACTGGAAGAGCTTGAAGAGGCTTGAGACCCCATATGAACAACAATGCCAAGCAACCAGAGCTTCTAGGGACTAAGCCACTACCCAAAGGCTATACATGGACTGACCCTGGGCTCCAACCTCATAGGTAGCAATGAATAGCCTAATAAGAGCACCAGTGGAAGGGGAAGCCCTTGGCCCTGCCAAGACTGAACCCCCACTGAATGTGATTGTTAGGGGGAGAGGGCGGTAATGGGGGGAGGATGGGGAGGGGAACACCCATATAGAAGGGGAGGGGAGGGGCTAGGGGGATGTTGGCCCGGAAACGGGAAAGGGAATAACAATCGAAATGTAAATAAGAAATACTCAAGTTAATAAAGAAAAAAAAGATCATTTCTTTCCTAAGTAAGTGTCATGTGAAGGCTCTGTAAATATTTAACAGAGACATCATGTGGTAGGCTACTGCAAAACAGATAATACCCACATCATATTTTATTAAAGGAGCTTAAGAAGAACTGTGCCTTCCTTTTTTGCATATTTCTATATTCTTATTTTTCCATTGTGTAAGCTGAAAGGTTAAGGTGAATTGAGAATTTATGCTCCTCAGCTATGGAACCTGTCCTTGTCACTGGTCTGTTGCTGTGATGAGACACCATGCCCTAGGCAACTCTCATAAAAAGAAAGAATTTAACTGGGGCTTACTTGCAGTTTTCAAGGGCTAGTTCATTTACATTTTGATGGGGTAATGGTAGCACTCATGGCACTGAGCAGTAGCTGAGAATTACATTTTGATCCATAAATGGAGAGAACAGCACAGGACTACTGTGGGCTTTTAAAACCTCAAAGCCCACCTCCAGTGACACACCTCCTCCAGCAAGGACACACCTTCTCATCCTTCTAATGTAGTGGTGCTCCCTGGTGATCAAGCATTCAAATATAGACGCTTATGGGGGCCATAATCAGTCAAACCATCCTCGAACCACTCATTTTCTAAATAAGTTTATTAAAATGTACTCGTGCTGAAATCAAGCAGAATACTTGAGTATTAAAAAAAAATGCATGGTTGAGATTTCAACTATACCTAAACAGAAATGGACCTGGCAAATGACAAATTGAGTTTGACCCCAGAACCCATATAAAATTTGGAGTAGAAAACTGACTTTATGAAGTTATCCTCTGACCTTCACAGTGTGCCATGCATGCTTTCTCCTCTAATAGTGATAACAACAATGATAGTTTTTCTTTTCTTTTATTGGATTTTATATTTACATTTCAAGTGTTATCCCCTTTCCCGGTTTCCCCTCCAACCCCCCCCATCTAACCCCCTCCCTTCTATGACGGTCCTCCTTTACTCACCCACCCACTTCCTCCTGCCTCCCTGCCCTAGCGTTCTCCTACACTGGGGCATCAATCCTTCATAGGACCAAGGGCCTCTCCTCCCACTGATGCCCAACAAGACCATTCTCTGCTACATATGCAGCGGGAGGCATGGGTCTCTCCATGTGTGCTCTTTGGTTGGTGGTTTTGTTGCCGGGAGGTTCTGGTGGGTCTGGTTGCTTGATACTGTTCTTCTTGCTGTTGTGCTAGGATTAAAAATGTGGGGAAGGCAGAGCCGGAGCCGGAGCCGGAGCCGGAGCGGGTTCCTGAGCTGTGAGTTCTCACACGGAGCGGATCTACAGGAGCCCAGCGCTCTCTCTGCCAGCTGCTTTCACACACTGTCCTCTTGGCGGGAAAAATCAAAGGTGCCTAAACTTGCAATTTAGCAATTAGATTTATATGTTACTCAATCCACAATATATCCACAGAATAAATTCACTGGCAAATAATAAAGATAGAAACCGCCCACCTTGACAGGATAAAATTGACCTAGACCACATCGATTGGAATAGTCCTTCTCCTCTGTTTCCACCTTGATTTCTCTCACTCCTCCTCCCCTCTCCTTCCTCGACGTTTCCCTGCCTCACCTTCCTTGTCATCCAATGATAGGCTGGACCTGCCTTGCTGCATAATGATGTCATCTACATCTTCCTATGGGGTTGCAAATCCCTTCAGCTCCTTCAGTTCTTTCTCTAATTCCTCCATTGGGGCCCCTCTTCTCAGTCCAACGGTTGTCTTCGAGCATCTGCCTCTGTATTTGTCATACTCTGGCAGAGCTTCTCGGGAAACAGCTATATCAGGCTCCTGTCAGCATGCACTTCTTGGCATCCGCAGTAGTGTCTGGGTTTGGTGACTGTATATGGGATGGATCCCCAAGTGGAGCAGTCTCTGGATGGCCTTTTTTTTAGTCTCTACTCTACATTTTGTCTCCATATTTCCTCCTATGAGTATTTTGTTCCCCTTTCTAGAAGGACTGAAGCATCCACACCTTGGTCTTCCTTCTTGAGCTTCATGTAGTCTATGAATTGTATCTTGGGTATTCCAAGCTTTTGGGCTAATACCCATTTATCAGTGAGTGCACACCATATGTTTTCTTTTGTGACTTGATTGCCTCATCAAACAGCTGTGTTTTCAAATAAAATAAAATGTTGGCTCTATGATGTATGAAGAATTTCTCTAACGCAAATTATCAAAGGTGTTAACACTGGACACTGAAGAAATTGTCTTTATAGTATAGTCTTAGCACTCTACAAAACATTAATATAAACAACACAAGTATGTATATGGATTTGCATGTGTGCATTTGTATTCAATCACCTTTTTAAATAATACATTTAGCTGAACTATATGCTATCATTACATTGTAATTCAGATTATCTCAAAAATGTAATGTTCATAATTCTGTAAACAAGGAAATTAAAGGCAAAGAGTATACAAGAAAATTGTGCAGTTGTACAACAATGCAATTTCATGGAAATTATCTTCTCTCAGCTACTTAACATGATTTTCAAATTTGAGTCAGTCGTTAACCATATTATATAGTAATTATGCAGAATGCATATAAATAATAAGTCAGGAGTTTTACTCTATTATTGTTCCTATATCTCAAAGCTAATTATATAGTACGTTAGTTTTATTAAAAGTAATATTTAATGAACTTCAGACTTATAAACTTTTGTAAACATATTGCAGTTTGATTAAATAGGATGTAAAAGATTATTAAAATGGGAAATCAAAACGCAGAGGAGAATAGCCTCAGATAGTCAAGAACATTTAATTTGAACACAAAATACTAATCTACTAAAGAAGTATAAAGAGACGGATTGTGTTAAAAATAATTTCATTCAGTAGCACCATTTATAGAGTTTAAAAAAAATTTTCAATCTGCTTCTGTTTTATATCCCTGATCATGACCTTATGTCAAAAGTAGGTGATAGCTGGTTAAATTTCAATAAGATATTAAAACCTGGAAACACAATAGAAAAATTGTAAATACATTGAGTATTAAATTCATTTTTATAATATCCAAGTGACCAACAATTTACAAAGTAAACAGTAGTTTCCACTACTGAGTAGGGAGACTAGAATTAAGTATAATGTTAATTTTGTCTTTCTGTGGCACTTTATAAGCTATAGGAAGAATGGCTATAGGAAGAGAGAACATAGGTGTTCATACAGATGCGGAGCAACTGGAATTCTCACACATTGTGAGGCCGAGGTTGGTGCCACCACTTAGAAAACTAATTCTGTTACAGATGAGCACACATGCTCTTTTGATAGAGCAACCTCCCTCCCAGGTACGTTTCCAAGGAAAGCGAATGCAGATGTCACCAAAACCACAATCAGAAATGCTCATCACAAGCATCACTTGTTAGAGGAAGATACTGGAAGCTTCTCAGACATCTCTCACTGCTACAGTGGAGTTTGCAATCACGTTCATGCACCAAAGTAAAACTGCAAAACTAACAGCCTAAACTACGTTAGCTGCGTTGCTACATGCGACCATGCGGATTTATTTTAAACCACATAATCTGATACTGAGGGAAAGAAGCCAGGCAGAAGTGATAAATAGGCAATTATTCAAAAGCTGACAAAACTAATCTGTGGTGTTTGAAACAGGTTGTTACCCCGAATGAAGAGGGTAATGGCTGGAGGACAGAATCAGAACCTCTTGATTGAAAACTGGACCTACTTGAGAACTGCCAAGGACATCGTGAAGCCCATCTCTAGGTGTGCCTGTGAGGATGTTTTTTTGAGAGGATGCCTTAGGAGGGAAACCCTGCCCTGAATCTGGGCAGGCTTATTCTATATGTGAGAAAGGAGAAAGCTAAAGAGAGTAATTGTCTACCCTGCCCTGAGCTACTGGGCTCCAGGAGGCTTCCCACAGAAGCTGGGACTGAAACTGAATGTCAAAATGAACCCCTCCTGAAAGTCAAAATGAAAGCACATAGATGTTTTCAGATATTCTGTCACTGCGACAAGAGAGTGACTAACATAGCATCGTCCTGACTACATAGGAAAACTCGCACTGCGATTATCTGGCCAGTAAGTATTCTTTTACGTATGTGCTTCAATATCAACATCAATAACAGGAACATAAATAGAAGAATATGAGGAAGCTCATAAAGCCCCTACTGACCAAAGAATAATAATTTAAGAAATAAAATAATTTGAGTAGAGTCAATCAAAAAAAACTGTGTCTCCAATGATATTTTAAAATGGATATTATTGAAACCCTGTACATATCACTTTTTACAGCTGATGAAGAAACAAATCTTCCTTTGACCCCCAAGTCCTGCTCTTCTGAGTATAAGCAGCTTTCACATTTCCTGCTAAAGTGTCCCAATTTGGATGATGAGTTGTTGGAAGGTGACCTGGGGTGCGTCCCTGAGAATGTGTCTCTGGAATTGTGTCCTTGGCATCTACATCTTGCTCTTCTAACTTTTGCTACATAATCAGGATGAAGTCTGTGTGCTCTGATGTGCTTTCCCTGTAGGGATAGACTGACACCTATAAACATGGAGCAGCACCAAAATAAACAAAGCGTCTCTTGTTGTGTTTCTCTCAGTTATTTGGTTTTAACGAAAATAATCCCAACATAGAATTTAAATAAAATGTATTATCAATTTCCTTTAGTTTACGTCTTCCTGTAATGCATATTCAAGTGTATAAATGCAAAAAAGAAGTTTTAATGTATGTGGTGGGAGAGGTAAAAACACTGCAAAGTTTTATCCCCCTCTGTCTATTGTGAAGAGCAGCCACACTGAATGCTCGAATTCAGCATCTTCCTGACTGTTCTCATCCTGAACTGTTAGTATCGTGTATGTACATATAGGCTTATGTATCCTTTTGTATCTTGGAATTTTGAGCAACCATTTTGTCACATTAATTCTTAACTACTTAATATCTTTTAATTCTGTAACTATGCAAAAATAATTTATGCTTAGTTTTGTGATGTTTTATTAAATATAGTCCATTAAGAATACATATTTCAAATAACTTTCAAAGTCCAAAATGCAGATATTACTTCTACACCATACAAAGCATTTTAATTAAGAAAATTTTTCAAAATAGTTATGCATATGAATTATGACTGGTCTTTGAAATAGTCTCATACAAATGAAATCATTAAAATTCAAAACCATACATTAGTCCAGAGATCTCTTTAATTTTCAGGTCTTTCCTCAGAAAAAAATTGTAAGATACTTGTTATATTATCAAAAACATAATAGATACTGTGACAAAATTAAAGTAAAATAAAAAAATAAGAAGGTTGAAGGCCTGGAGAAGCTGCTCAGTGGCTGAGAACACCTGCTGCTCAAACATGGCGGCCTAAATTTGAGTGTCCAACGCGCAAGTAAAAGGTTGGGAGTGGTCACACATGATTCCATCCCCAGTGAGGGAGGGTTGTAACGTGAGGCAGTGATGGGGAGGGGGGATTGTTGTGAATTGCTGTTTCCAGGTTCAAGTTCAGCGAGAGACCCTGTTCCAATGCAACAAGATTGACAAAGAGCACCTGATACCTTAGTTTTGTTTTCTGTTGGTGTAGTAACGCGTCCTGACCAAAGAGTTTATTAGAGGTTTATTTGGCTCCAAATTCCAGTTTGCAGTGCATCACTGTAGAGAAATAAAAGCTGAAGGATCGTGGAGTAGCTAGTCACATGACATCCAGAGTCAAACACAGAAGCCAAGAAATTAGGGCATGCGTGCTTGAGCTCAGTTTGCTTTCTCATCTCATTTACGGTCCAGGAAGCCCTGCTGAGGGAAAGATTTCACCCACATAGGATGGTCTTTCCATCTCAGTCAATAGAGTCAACATAGCCACAACAGACCTGCCCACAGGCCAACCTGATCTCCACCATCCAGCTTAGAGACTCCCTTCCCAGATGAATTTACATTGTGTCAAGTTGAGAATTAACACTATTCCAACAGACATGGTCCTCTGGCCTCTGATTACACAGATGAGTAGCACCTAGAATTCATACATCTGTGGAAGTGATGTTGGTACCAGCACTTTAAAAACAACTATATATGTACACACAGGCGTATATCCACCCACCCCCAACTAACACCCAAAATTAAAGAGAAAACAGGTTTGAGGGAAAAAAAGCACAAAGTATTTTGAAATTCATAGACTATCCATGTGGGTACTGTCCATAATCTACAAGGTTTTACCTGTCAACCAACTCATTAATGATATCCACGGGAGACCTTAGGAGGAGTCAGCTGTTCTTCGTGGTGAGAGTAGATTAGAATCTCCCCACAAGACAGTAGTACGAGGACATCCAGTGACATCTCCATGAGTTCATCACGCACAGTAGGTCCCATCATTTCATGCTCTCATTGTCCTTAGAGTTACAAGCACAACTTCGGAGGAGGGGTCCAGGAATTCAGAACGTCCTTTCCCTCTTTTCTTTCCCACAAAGAACTAAATTTTAGTTTCTTTTGTAATTTTTAGGGTAATAGAAGAGTATTAATATTACCTTTCTGAATTAGAAGAAATCAAGTAATTTGAGATTAAATTTTCTAGCTTCTCAAAGAACTCAACGAGTTAGAATTTTCAAAATGATTATGTTGTAAAGACGCGTGTGTCTCATTTAAAGTCTACACTGACTCTTTTATGCATTTATATTATTCTTTGTTTTTCCAAAACACAGACTGTGTATATTTTATGAGAACTTTCTTAAATAGATTTGAGGATCAACTCTAGTATATTAGAATCAATATTTTTTTTAATGTTTTATAACATCCTGGGCCGTAAGCAGCTGGATTCTGAGCATCTAGAGATGTGTGGACATCTTAACAGGTAAATTCTAATGTGCTACATTTTGGACTTTCAATCCACATGTGAGTGACTTCCTGGCCAACTTATTCTATGATAGAACAGGAGTTTGTCAGTGTCTAGGTAGATTTTGGGTGCTATGAAAATTGTACCCTGATCTCCTGCATTAGTCAGGAGAATCACCCTTGACTCCAATGTTAATTTAGCCTTTGCCATTGACATTTAGAGTGCGAAGGGGAAGGTTCCTATTTGCAGCTTCCACTGGAAGGAAGTACATGAGGCTGGTATTTTCTTTTTCTATTTTAATAATATTTGAGTATGCTAGATTCTGATATACAAGTTTAAATTTAGAACAATAACCTTCCTTCAAGTCATTGATAAATACCCTCAGAGAATTAAAATTGTGCTTCGAGTCAGGGCGAGCTAAGAGCTCCTCTATCCTTTCAAAATTAGGACTTGAACCTCCTTAAAATTGCTATGCATTTCTGAAGCATCACTTCACTTTAATATTACTATGCCATAATCTCCAAAAGCAATAAAGATACCTGAAACACATTTCTACATTCTCTCAATGTCAACTTGAAATGCATGCAGACTTGGGGGGTGCAGTGGAGAAAGCCATAGGAGACATGACAGCACAATCAAACATTTTGATTGAACCAGCAATTAATTAGTTTGAATCGGAAATGTAAATGAATGCCCCAAAGTCGATCATTTATTTTATTAACTTGAACACATTGATTGAGTAATTAAACAACACAGGAACACAGATTAATATTTGGCAGATTTTACACTCTCGTGTCTACAGCATACATTTTGGCTGTCTCTGTCCGAGGGGCCTTGTAGGATTTGGCCATGGAAACACCTGCAGTTGAATAGCGCTTCCTCATGGCATAAGGGTAGTTCCTCTCAGGTCCAACATCTGTTTGAAAGAGTTAAATGAAAATACATACAACCAGTTAACTTTCAAAAATGAAAAAAAAAAGAGTCATTTTATATGTTCTTCTCCAAAACAGACAAGGATATGCATTCATCAATGCACACAGCCATGGTCATATATGTTCGCACACACACAGGCATGCTCATGTATGTGCACACATACACATGCGTGCATGCACACACATATATGTACATGTATACATAATCACACATTCACACAAAGACATGCACTCAGACATATGCATATATTCTCTTTTATCACAGAAACACACACTCACTCACATGCATGCATATATGTATATACATGCAAATGCATGTACACACATGAAAATTTGCACTCATGCACACTCACATACATGCACATGCATATTCTCATTTTCATACACACATGCATGCACGAACACACACACACACACACACACACACACACACACACACAAAGCACACACAGAAATCTCTGATGGAATCATGTAGGAGTCCTAAATCTCAGATGAAGTTCTGAGTATTTCAACCTGAAAATTCTTTTTTCATTGAAAATGTGGTGAATAATTTCCTCCGTTTTATTATGAAGAGATCCTGGTATTTTAGGTAGACTTTTAGAAAACTAATACCATACATTACATTCTTTACCAACAAACATTGACTGACTCTCAGCCAAGTTGTCCACTTAACCCTAAAATTAAGTGGAGTTGACTTAGTGAACTTAGATGCACAACAATGATTGTCGTACATTAACTACTGGTGCATGTTTGAATACTGGACAAAGATGCAACTCTGGCTTTCATTTTCTACTGATATCGATGGCTGAGGAACCAACCCTGAGTGCTACAATTCAGCTGTCTTTGAACAACTGTAATGCAACGGGAGTCGGAGCTATTTGGTCTGATGAATCCTGTTTCCTTAGGACTGGGAAAGAAGTAAAAATAAAAGAAGGACTTGTCCTCTGCTTTATCCTTACCTTTGAAGAGGTACAAACAGCAGGTGAGGAGAGCTCCAGCCAAAAAACAACCCAAAGACCCAGCCATTCCGAGCCAGCAGGACCAACCGAATTTATATTGGATCCCAAGAAATATATTGTGTAAAACGAGAGAGGAGCGCTCGACGTAAACATCCACAGCATACCACACAGAACCGATGATTCCCGGGGTACCTGAAAGAAACGAGGGGTTCAGTGATGACACAGCATTCTCCAAGTTTAAGTCCCAAGGATCTGCTTACTGTTAGAGGTGCATGGTGCCAGTAATAATTAATTAAGCAATATTAAGCAGTAATATTGCTCTAGTGATTCATGGGCAACAGAAATTTGGCCTTTTAGCTTCTCTCTCTACAAAACAAAGCACCGAGACGAAATAACACAGTGCTCATCTGCTTGTGTAACTCTAAAATGATCGCTATGATATATCTCTTTACAACTTTCTCATTTCTCCAAAGTCATTTTTGTGCAGCCATATATCACTTAACAGAGAAATTTGTGTGATTGACATGCTGTACACCTGAGCTACATGGCATGCATATGTGTATACACACATATATAAAATATCATGGCTCATTTCTCCCAAGGCCATAGTGAACAAGACAATATGAAATTAAGGTCAATATCAAGAGAAAAATAATGGAGTGAAGAAATTCAGTATCCATGAGCAACAGGTGTCAGCTGTAATAGGCTACAACACTTTACAGAAAACACGTTTTTAAAGTAAATGGAGTGCACCCTAAAATAACGATAAAATATATTATATTAAATGTACTCTCTTGTAGCATACCATCCATTACCATCACCGCATAGCATGTGCTGGAGTTGTCTGTGTTCATCTGGGTCAACACTGCCACAAATGTGTGAGTAGTACCCTATGCTATAATGAAAGGAGTTACTGCATCTCTGGGTAAAAGAAACGATCAGCTCCATTATGATATTATGAGGCTCACATCATATATATGGCTTGTCCCTCAACAGAATGTCGTACGTGGCTCATGACAGTTTCCTAAATGAAACTACTTAAAATACATTTGAAAATAGAGGAGACTTGGAAACATGAGTAACATAGATCAACTTTTTCATTCTAAATTAATTTTCTTCTAAGTTTTGGGGTGTTTTGTTTTGTTTTGTTTGAGACAGTTTTCTTTACATAGCACTGGATGTCCTGGAATGTACTGTGTAGATTTGGTTGGCCTCAAACTCATGGAGACGCATCTACCTCCTGAGTGCTAAAATTAAAGGCATGTGCCACCACAGACTGAGCTTTCTACATTAATTTTTAATTCAAAGTACATGACGCTTAAAAAAAAAATTCTGTTTCCAAGACCTGTGCCTGAAACTATTCCAAATACCTTACTGTAAACTGTGCTGACCCAGATAAACAGTCAGTAGCCACATGTGATGATGTTGTCCCAGATACACCGCTAGCATTCATATGTAAGCTATGCTGTTCCCAACACAAATTCAGTGTCGAACATGTAATGCCTCTGTGTTGACATAGTTTTATGTCAACTTTACATAAACTAGAGTCATCTGAAAGTAGGGAACTTTAAAGAAGAAAATGTCTCCATAAGATCCAGCTGTGGGGCATTTTCTTAGTGATTGATAGAGGGGTCAGCCCAGTGTGTGGGAGGGATGCTGTCTCTGGTGGGCCTGGGTTTTCTAAGGAAACAGACTGAGCAAGCCATTATGAACAGGACAGTAAGCAACACCCCTCCATAGCCTCTGCTTCAGATCCTGACTCAACTCCCTGCCCTGTATGAGCTCCTGTCCTGAATTCCTTCACTAATGAATTAGGATATGGAAGAGTAAGCCAAATAAACACTTTCCTCTCCAACCTGCCTTTGGTCATCGGGTTTCCTCATAACAATAGTAGCCCTAACTGCAATACATGCTGTCCCAGAAGTACAGTCAACATTGACTCACTTGAAATGATAACATTTTGTGTCCACTATTTTAAGTACAAATTGTATAAAATAGGCCAGATCTAAGAGAGAAAAGTGATAACCGGGAGACAGTGAAATATGTTGAGAGGGTATTTTGAAAAATTCTTACCCTCTTGGGGTGGGGAGGGAGCATATTACTAACTACAACTCCTGGAGAGTTGGTATATGTCTATTTTAAACATTATTTGGATTGATAACTATAATTGTTCACCTACATTACTCAAACGTGTAAACATTATAAAAAGGTATAAGTTATCATCCGTTTTTATAACATTGTTACATTTACCAACTAATTTGGAAAAACCATTTAAAAATACAACCAAAACTACAAAATGGAATGCATGCTTTAAAAATCTATGTATGGCAGACAAATTGTAGGTAATGGTTTCAGCCCTCAGTTATCTTAAGTCACTTAGTTTGATCACCTTTTCTGTAACACCCACCAAGATTTTCTTCAGTAATTTGACTTTTTGTTTACTGATTTATAAAAAGAGTATTCAGTGGTGTTAAAGATTTTTTTCCTCAAAACAAAAGTATGTTTGTTTGTTAAATATACTCACTGAAATATATATATATATACATATATATATATACCATAACTATATGTATAAGAGCTGTACACTGTGAGGAGACAGGATGTGGATAGACTGTCTTTCACGAGGAGAAATGATAAATTTGTGTAGCACAACCCATGGATGATCAGGGACTCAGGGTTCTTGAATCAGATAGACCAAGCCCAGTACCTGCAATAGACCAAGCCCAGTACCTGCGATAGACCAAGCCCAGTACCTGCGATGAGTAATACGGTCCCTGCAACAAAGCAGAGGCGGACTTTAATGTGTGGCTCATCCGGTAGGAACTTCACACAGTCAAGTCCAAGGAGGAGGGTGATGAATCCAAAGCCAGCTAGAATGTCGGCTGTGATCATCAGTGCCCGAGTCACCACCAGCTTCACTGCAAGACCATGGAATCAGAGCAGGGAAGGGGGGAGGAGGAGAGGGAGGTAGGATGTGGAATGGTGTGAGGAGGAGGAGGGGAAGGAGGAACAGACAGTTAACTCCCACAGGAACATCACAGAACACAAGATTGGACACGGCAATATAAGGCCGTACATAGAATTCCGAATTTATTATCTATACAAGCGTTAATATGGGTGCCTATAATTTCTTATGGGATTCAAAACTACCATAAAGCAGCTGTAGTTGTGAAGTCAAAACTCTGAGTGGCAGTTCCACAGAGTTCTACACAAGACAGTTTGGGGACAGGGCTCAGGAGCAGAGCGATGGCCTGGCATGCTGGAGACTTTATGTTTGATCTGACATGCTAGAACGAATGAAAATTACATCACAAATAGAGTATGAACTGCTCTTCCATTACCTAGATCACAGAAAATATTAATATATTTTTCTTTCACTATATACTATTTATATTTTATTTTTATAACAATCTGGGACCTTCTCTTGCTTTTATGTTTTTTTCTTTCAATGAGGAGATAGAACTCTGGTTTGTGTGTATTGGAGATCTAGGCAACTTTCCCTGTTTAAAATTTGAAGATGCATATGACAGACTTGAAGAAGAAAAAATTAATACATGAAACTCCCTCCTACCTTATTAGCAGGTGAAACACTCTATATATCCGTGTATTATTATGATGTTACTACTAAATGTCCATATGACAGGATATGGAATCACCTAGAGTACAGCCCTTAGACACACCTTCAGGAGATCGTTTGGCTTCTAGGTACGCCTGTGAAACACTCATCAGCCAAATTAACTGAGATGGAAAAACACATGCTAGAATTGTGTGGCACTATTTCCTGGGCTTGGGTCACGGACTATATGTAAAGGATGAAGTGAATTGGCCACAAGCATTCACTCGTCTCTGCTTCCCAATGGCGAGTGCATTGTGAGCAACTGCCCCAAGTCCCTGTGACATCGACTTTCCCACAATCATGGCTGAACCCTTTAACTGTAAGCCAAAGAAAGCCGTTGTGCTCTACATTGCTTTTGTCAGACGATTTTCTTACAGCAACTGTAAAAGCAACCAAGAGCATTAGCAAAACATGAGTATGTGTGTATCCTGAGGCTTGGAATTCCTATTTTAAAAATTGTCATTATTTCCAAAAAATCAAATATATACATATGTTTTCCAAAAATAAACTAAGAGAAACATTATGAGAATAAACTTTTTATGCTAATGGTTTTTTAATTTTTCTTTTTAATTCAATACTCAATACATAAAGTGGGCCTTCTACTAATAAGAAAAACTTTGGCCCACCCAAAGCCACTGATGCATTAGGATGAGATATTCATGCATATCTACATTAGTGCATTAGGATGAGATATTCATGCATATCTACATTAGTGCATTAGGATGAGATATTCATGCATATCTACACTGGCCCTTTTCTTTCCTCTTTCCTCCATAGGTTCTTGTGTGTTCTGTTTCATGGAGGGTGTCTACTGTTCAGGACTTGAGCCCTGTGGTTGAGTCTGGTTACAGGGAGGGCATATCTGTTACAAGCGAATGTTGTGCAATCTGAAAAGAATTTCTTTTTTTTTCCTAGGGTTGAATTCTGGCTTCCAGAACAGTTAGCATCCTTACTTGGGGTTGCTCAAACCACTTTTAACAAAAGAAGGTCCATTACAAATATCCATCAGTGCCACATGCCCTGGGTATACAGGAGAAATTGCAAAGCTATCTACGTTGGTTCTAGGAATTTAGTAGAAAATGAAAAATGTCTACACCTTGTAAATAGCCTCTAACCAAAGAGGACCTAGAGATGTTATTTTCTAGAACACATCTTTATTACTGTTGTCTTTAAACATATGTTTAAGTGTGAAAGTTCCTTACCATCTGTAAAACAATATGTAAGGATAGTGGACAAATATGAGAGAGTACAGGTAAAGCTTCAACCGGAGCATATTAAAACATCAACATTCATTTTCCTGATGAATGATTCTAAAGCCTTTTCCATGATTGTGCATACCAGCATTCACATTTTAAAAGCTTTAACTTTTGCTTGATTTCTAGACCCAGAAGATGGCTCAGCACACAAAGGTCTGCTTCCAAGCCAGAAGATCCGAGTTCAAACCCCAGAACCCAAGAAGAATGACAGAACTGACTCTCTAACCTCCACAACTGCACCTGGGCATGCTCATGCCCACACACGTACACACAGAAACCAGTAAATAAATAAATAATTAATGTTTGTCTTCTGAGCTTGATCCACACATCTCATTTTTAAAAATAGAATGAGAACCTGGCATATTTCTTCCTTTTCACCAAATCAGGATCTCTCTCTCTCTCTCTCTCTCTCTCTCTCTCTCTCTCTCTCTCTCTCTCTCTCTCTCTGTGTGTGTGTGTGTGTGTGTGTGTGTGTGGTGTTCATGTGTATGGACAGAATGTGCTGAATATAGTGAGGAAAATAAGAAGTTTTAAAATTTCTCAGCAAAAAATTAATTATAACGCCTTTATAAATTATGGCAAAATTATCTCAGACACTGAACTCCCAGATAGCAGATGAAGATGTTTGAAGATTGCTTTTTTTAAAGTGTTTTTTTTTTTCTTCCTGAACTGGAAATAGATGCCTGAAAGAAAAGGCATAATCCATAAGACCCACATTTAACTCATCTAGATGCTACATGGCACCACCACCATCACGGGCTTTAAAAAAGCATCAAAGCACTTTCCTTTAACAGCAGACTGGTGGTTCTTGGCATGGTTCAAAGTTCTAAAGTAAATAAGTCAATGCCTGAAGAAGGGCTGAGGGTATTAATAATGGATTGTTAATTTAAAAGATTACTTTATTCATAGGAACATGGCTTTTGCTGATATTTAGGTGGATTGAGAGCTAAAAAGGAGGAAAATGACAGAGTTTTCTCAAAATGGATATCTAGGGGACCAATGATTCCCCAATGGCTGGCATTCTTCTATAAGGACCCCAGATCCTCAGTCTCCCTAACCTCCCTCCCCTGTCTCTTTTCTCTGCCTCTGCTAATCTGTCTAGCAAACCTTTATGAAAAAAGTAATAAACTTTCAACTTTAGGTGTCATAGTTGAAGCACATCAATGAATGCTATTCATGTAGGTTGGCAAGTCTATGATAAAATCACAATACCAAAGGATAAGTTCCCAGTTTCATGAAATATTTTGCTATACAGCTACATTGGTGATAAGGCATTGTGTCAAGTTCCTTGAGACCATAAAGGATTTTATAAAATCAGGGGAAAAGGTGAAATAAGATTCAATATGTTTCAATTCATATTTCAAAAATGGTACCCATTTCCTAATTTCAATATTTCAAAACTAAAAGCCTTGATAGCATACAACGAACAAATGGATATCTAGTTCAGGATCCCTTGGCACACTTTTCCCTGACAAACAGAAAAGTTTTAGAGAGTATCACGTCTGGGTGTTCTGCATATATGGAGTCATAATAGGTACGAATTCCATCAAAAGCGTTTAGACGCCTCCCACCAGAGGCTCCTGCATTTAGTGCTCACCTGGAGGTTGGAAATACACTGTGTGAACCACCTTGTAAAGCCAACTCCACTTCCTCTTGATCAAATGGACATTCAGATGTCATGTTTGCTATCAGAGTACAGCTGATTTACAAAATATAACTAAATTCTCTTTATATAAGGCAATGCCTATATCCTCTGGAGACATTTCCAATTAAAAGACTTTCTGGGCCAAGAAATGAGTTTTTCTTTCCTGAATAGAAACATCGATAATGAAAAAATAAGTCATGGCTGAGTGGATAAAACCAGAACTGAATATATGCTTGATGTTGAGTTGTGATTTAAATATAAGGCAACTATTTCACTTCTATGTGCTAACATTTACTCATAAATAAATCTATAAAACAATAGATGATAATGTTAATGTCTCACGCCTATTCACAATGCACGCAAAGTTCATCTTCATTTATAGACATTGACTTTCATGAAGAAAGATGCTGTTTTATGAGGTTCATAAATTTAAAATTAGCAAAGAAACCAATAAATGAAAAAGGGCAACGATAAATGACTGAGCATCCACAATTGTCTTCCTCTCTGATATCCTGACATATTGCAACCTTTAAGCCATGACATGACCATAAAGGAACTGGATGAATCAATATAATTGAGAGTTGTAGCACTTTTATTTTGAGCTGGCATGGATGATGATGTCCACTTAGAGCCAAAAGGCATCAGTGTCTTGATCCCTCCAATCCTTTTATTGGTAGACTGTAAGCCCCAAATTTTTAAAACACAAACATCTAAGCAGATAATAGTTTCAAGTATTCTTGACAGAGTTTGTGAATATGGAGGAGGAGACAATATCATTGTTTCTTCAGACTCACTACAGATCCCATTACCTTGAAATCTGAAACCATAAGCTTGAAAACCTCACAGTTATTGTAAAGTCAATTTCCAAACCCCATCCCCACAGAATAAATAAGATAATAGAGCAGGAAAGAGTTGCAAAGGAGAGAGGCAAAGAAATGTTATCCAGAGGTATGAAAGGACAGAAAACACTTTCAACAGAGAAAATCATCTTATGTGAGCATTGCAGTGACATAGTAACATAAGCACTCTGAACTCTTACCTAATGTTATATTTAAGGCTTGCTGAAGCTCTCCTGATACTCATTATTGCCTTGTATGTAAAATATTTGGTAATTAGTAATGATTAACAATTATATTGAGTCTATCCTTTAAGTATCTGCTATCTAATTATGTTATTATGTCATTTGTTTCTTAAAGAACCATTAATGAGCTGTTATGGTCTATTTACAAACAAAAAACTGGAGGCTCAGGAAGAAAAAATACTGTAACAGCACAGTCAGTAACAATGCAGGAGACAAGGCTCCAACTGAGCGTACCACATGTGATTCCCCAATGTCTTGCTTATGGAGCACTACAACGTATTTAAGAACTCTTATTGCAGGCTAAGGTATCCGGACTTGGTACTTGGATGTTGAAAGACAACCTTCAGTGAAGTGATCCTAACTCAATTTTCATGCAAAGGCTCTATCTTCAAATCACCACTTTGGCAGGTGGTCCCTATTGTTAAGTCTGAAAATATAATGCTCTTGATTTTATTATCAGACCTAGAGAAACACGGAGGTCAAAACTCTAATGAGGAAAATTCATCTTGTACAACCTGACACATTGATTTCCAAAGCAAGACATGCACATATATACACACATATGATCATTATTTTAAAGCACAGATTGACATTTTAATAGCTATGCTGTAACCTTTGTCAAGATCTTCTCTGGTTTGAATTTCAATTTCCTCATCTGTATAAGTAAGATAATGATAGAGTGGTTTAAAATATTAAAAATTGCTAATGTATAGTATAAATTATTAGCTCAAATGAAAATTATGGTAGCTTTCTAAATACCACGCCTTAAATACTGGCTGTACTTTCATTAAAAATGATGGCGGTAAAAATGAGGACATAATGAAATAATTGACAGCCTTCTAAGAGACTCAAGCCTGTCTTAATCCCCAGAGCCTATGACTAGGACTCTGTAGATACATCTGAGTTACAGGCCTGGTAAGAGTGTCAGCTGTACAAGTGGACTCTGAACTAATGGATCATGGTGTCCTTATCATATTTTTTACAACAGAAAAGCACAGAGAGACAGTAATGGAGCTACAGGACCACTGTAGTGTTGAGGGTCACAGTCACAAGTCATGGACAACCCACAGTATGAAGATCTGGACGTACCAGAGCAGTTCTCCCTGGAGCTACAGAGACAATGAATGGAACCTTACAAAGATCTTGATCTTAAAGTTCTGGCATTCAGGACTATGAGAAAATTATTTCCTTAAGGTCATTTGTTATGGGGTCTTAGGAACCTGATACAGTTAGGGCGCATATGGACCGACTATACTATGATGAAAAGCAGGGCTTGGTAGTACCCATGTCCTTGGTCTCTCAGCTCATAAATTCAGCTTATCCTAATTAGAATGGTGCACCGTGGATGTGAAAACATGGCACTCTAATCAAACGATGATGGTTCACATTTTCCTACTGTTCAAATCAGCTGGGGAAACATTCTTGTTACATTATAGGTGACCAATCCTGCTATGCACGGTGTAACTCCCACACAATCCTTAACAACAAGGGTGTTCAGCTATGATCCAGTATGGGTGTCAATTTCAAGGCTATTGATCATTTACCTGCCATGGCCATATTTGGAAAAGCAATGAGGTCATTAGAGGAAACAAGGAATCTAATTTCATTAGGTATTAATGCCCAGGGGCACACTATTAAATTGCTTGGTATTCACACTCAGCTAAGATACGTGGGAATAGCGGTTGCAATTAACTAAACCTGTGTGTTTAATACACCACTCACTGTAGAGACCCTTAAAGGTGCCTTTGTGCACCAAGTACAAGGTTAAAGTTTTTATCTTGTCATTTTAGGAAAGCCCTCCGTGTTATAGTCTATTGCTTTCGGTCAACCTCATTGCCTGTGATAACATGGCTTATTAGGAACTGTTTTGCAAGGCAAGCCAAACGAAGTTCTTAGAAGTCTTAAAATAAGGTTCTTTAAAAGCTAACTAGTGCTTAAATAGTGTGGCCAACCTTTCTGAAAGGGTGAAAACTGTAAAATAGGAACTAATGACTTTAATTTTATGGGGCCATTTGAAATAGAAAATTCTAATTTTGAGCTCTTTGTTTTTAACATGCAATCGGTATGGGTATGAATAACACAGGTGGAAATGTTGAAGGTATTTATGGTCCAGGGATGTCATTTCTCTGGAGAGTAAGACATGGATCATTTCCCTCACAAGAGACATGAAGTTTTCCAAAACACCAACAAAGCAGAAGGCCCAACCTAGCTCCTGACTCTTGGTAATACTCCAAGTGGAGAGATACCACAGACAAGCCAGACGCCTGGGTTTCCCTCCAACCTTGTCTGCTTGGTCAGCTTTGTTTCCTGACCATTTTATGGATGGTAGCACATAGCCACAGTGAGTGGCTACTTTCTGCTAGATGGGAATGTTCTCAACATGTTTCCACTACCCCTGCAAAGACCACTTCACATATGCACAGATCCGGTTCCTCAGGTCATTGAGCTATTCAAACATTATCTATACTAAAAACAATGTCCTTTGCTCTCAGTGTGTTAAATGTCTGCCTGAACTCAAGTCTCATTTTCAAAGGCATTCCTTTTTTCCATAAGACATCTACGCCTTGCTACCAGGCATTTATCTCCTCCACCTGTGGTTCCACAGGATTTGTCTACAAGGCTACATTTTAATCTCTGTCACTGAATTTTGTCAAGTTCCCAATTGGCATACCAATTAAAGCTGGGAATGCAGCAAGGCGGGTAGATATGGCTCCATGCTTCAAGGATTCTATCACCCCCAATCCTGATAAACAACAGATGCTCAATAGTTACTTACTGGAGACAAAGTCTGTCGCTTTTTGTCAATCCACATAAATGGATAGCTAACTCTGCTTTGATCTGAAGTGCAAGGTGGTCAACATGACACTACGAGCTTTTCGCTTCATATGCACATATATGTTCACGTGTTAATTCTTTGCTTTCTTCTGGATTGATGCAACAAAGAGTCAGTAGCCCAAACTCCCCTAGAACTTGTAGTAATCCTTCTGTCTAAAACTCATGAGCTCTCAAATTACAAAGCTAGAGCCCCATGCCTGTGTACATATGTGCTTCTAAGCAGAATCAGCAAACTACAATAATTAAATCCATGAGCTGAAATGACTCTCCAAACTGTAAAGTTTATACTGACCTGGCATCACTCTAAAATCCCTTAGAAATCATATCAATGAAGACTCTTACCAGTTAGCTATAGTGTCATAAACTAGGCTTTGATCCTGGGATTGACCATTTGGAATCTCAAAGCAATTGCCCCTTAAGGCTTCTGTCTTCTATAGCGCCGGCCGCCAGAACTCTTGTCGCTAAATGGCATGACTTACACTGTAGAACCTATAGAAACCTTAGATTTTGATACTTATATCAAAATTGTTGCATGTATTACAGTGTTGTTCTGAAGAAAGCATAGCATTCCAATCAGTAATGCTAATTGACCCATGTCAGAGGTCACAAATTGTATTCAATAATGATTAGATGCCTTTTTCCTTTTCTTTGTAAAGACTTTTCAAAAGTACAAAGCAGAAAAACCTCACCATTTAGGCCAAGTACACTATTTCAGCAACTTTATTAAGCACTTTAGGGACTAGAATTCTTCTAATTTTTTTTTTTCTTATTAAAAAAGATGATCCAATTGCATGTATTCATTCTTTATGTTGTAGCAAGGTATAAGACCAGGCCTTTTAAAAGATGTTCATTTCACTATAGACATACTTCTTATTCAGGGTTTAATGTGAATCTTCAAAATCATCTTTTGTTCTTTCTTTCAGTAATATGACATATTTATATATAACAACTTCCCCATGAGTTCATGTGCCTGAATGCATCCTGAGCTCCTGTAACGTGAACCTCAGAACTGTAGGAAATCACGAGACAAATAAGAGTCCACTCATAGTCTCAAATGTCTGCTAAAAACAACTTAAAATCAAAACAGACCCAAAATTGGTATATAAATAATCATCAGCACATATTATACATAATAATTCTAATACCTACCTATGTCTGGAAGAATTATAGCATCAGCAAGGCAAATAGAAGTCCTAGGAGAAAACCTGATTATGAGGATGAAATAAATTCTACAACCAGAACAACCTTCTTTTTTGAAGTAATAAAAATTTAATCATAATGGTGCTCGGAGTATAAAGCAATTTCCAGGAAATACCACTAACAAAAAATTAACTGGAATTGAATCATCCACGTAAAACATTTTTCCCTCTGATAATGGAGAGGCCAGCAACTTTCTTAAGAAAGTATTGTTTCTAACCTGCAAAGAAAAGAGCCAACTACACCCCATAAAGACAGTTAGCATCATAAAATGCGATTAATCCTCCTAACCCTCGTTAATGTGACATTCATTGGTAGATGAAATAACTTCTGCTAAGGACTCCATTTTCTGCCTTGTTCTTTGAAAGTCAAGCAATAAAATCACTCCCTAAGTACAAAGCCTGGCAAATCATTGCCCAGAGAAATAAACAAAACATTTCTAAGAAAATCAATAGCAAAAATAGACTGGAACTTCGTTAATCAATCTCTCAGATTGGTGAAGCATTATAATAAAACATCTCTCCTCCCCAGAACAAACAATGAACTGAGAATTAATCATACATATTTGACATTTTATTGGCTGATTCTGTTTACCTGGTGCTGTAGTAAAACACTTGATGTACACAGGGTTCATTTAATTCTCCTTGAAAGCCATAGGTCATATGAGGTTTTTCTCCCTGTATAGCTGAGACAAATGAAGTTTAACCAGGTGCCTCTGGATTAGGTATAGTCTATAATACTTCCCCACTGACGAATAGCGTTTTCTGCCACCATGCTAAGCTGAGGCTAAAGCTAGGCTAGGAAAATAAAAAACAGACAAAAAGAACAAATAAAACAAAGCAAGCTGTTTCAAGGAGCATGCTGCAAATTTTAGTAAAGAAATTCCATTCCATTTGACCACTGGGGTGAGTGATTTCACAAGTTACCCCAAGTCAGTAAGGGGCTTCCACCTGGCTTATTGTGGCACACCCAGTCAATCACCCCACCCATCTGAGTTAGAGTTTCCCATTTCTATCTACATCGTTCTATGCTTGTCAATATTATATTTTAAGCATCAATTTTGATCTGGTTTTATGCAAAATGTCCTTTCAAGGTCTCCTCTGAATGGATACAGAAAATGTGGTACATCTACACAATGGAATATTACTCAGCTATAAAAAACAATGACTTTATGAAATTCGTAGGCAAATGGTTGGAACTGGAAAATATCATCCTGAGTGAGCTAACCCAATCACAGAAAGACATACATGGTATGTACTCATTGATAAGTGGCTATTAGCCCAAATGCTCGAATTACCCTAGATGCCTAGAACAAATGAAACTCAAGACAGATGATCAAAATGTGAATGCAGATCGCTCCTGAGAGACACAG